>NC_033801.1:121691219-121726609 GCF_001876935.1 Asparagus officinalis
AGGGGGTCTCTAAGAATGAACAAAAGAAGTTTATATCAATTAAATTAAATCCATAGAGTAACTAGGCATAAAGTTAACAACACTGCAATAGTGTAGTTGGATTACTTTGAACATGATTATATGCTTGCTTAGTTGATGCAGAAACCAGTTGTAAGTGAAAGCATCATGCAAGCCAAGCACCAGCACTTCCTACTGTGAATCCATTTTGAGTTAGATATCATATTGGACATGTCGCATCCTTCTTAGGATTTTGTTGTGTATAGTTTGTGTGTCATATGGGGGTTTCGTGATTCCTCCAAACCATAGCGGAATTTACTGTGATTTATTAAGCAATTAACCAATGTTTAATTACATTGGATGATTCATATCATGCAGTAACTTGGTAATTAGCTAAATATGTACATTGAATATGTTTTTGAGGATTAGGTCTCCCGACAATTAGTCTAATTTGGTGCTGGTCACTCACAAAAATGGTGTGAAGATCACATGCTGTGGACTTTTTGGAGCATGTTCATACCTAACACATTGGTCCCGCAAAGAACAAATCAATAGGTGTGCTCCACATTATACGAAGGTATTTTACCTATAAAGTTTACAGGAACTAATACCAAATTGAGATACTTTCGGTGTCTCGATGGCTGATGACTCGAGTTAAGTACTCCTTTCGGACGCCGAGGAGGGTTAGGAGGCGGTGGTGGACGGGGAGCTGGACCTCGCCAACGATGTGAAGGCGGTATATAATTGTTAATATTGCAGTGGCATCTACAAAGTGAACAAAGTTCACATCTAAACTAATAATGAATAGCTTAATTAAAAAGCAAGCTAAATCTATCCAAAAATTTGCACAAACTGATAAATTAAACAATATTCCAATCAAGCTAATTAAAATCAAACCTCATATCTGCTCTGCGGCCACGGGTCCGGCGCCTTAAACCCTTTGGCGCTGGAACCAAGCAATCCAGCCCCTTCTCAGGATAGTGCCTCTCGAACCTCTCCCCTCTCTCCGTCGACTTCAGCTTCTCGATCGCAGCCACATTGTCCAAACACGGTATATACTCCCTCATCCACTCATCGCAAACCCTAAACCTCCCAATTTTAACCTTAACCCTTGTTGTGCACGGAAGCCACTTGTTGTGCGCCGAGGAACCAAACCAAACACCGAGAGAGAATGCAACTCAAATCAAACAATAATGACACAAACTCAAACACAAAGTTTAACGTGGTTCGGCAAATTGCCTACGTCCACGGGGCAAAAAGGGGAGGAGTTTTCACTATAGAGAAGGATAGTACAAAATAGAGATTACAAGATCACTCAAACTAACCTCTCAAACAAAACCCTCAAATCTCTCACAAAACCCTCAAACAATTTGCTCAGAAAAGAACACTCTTTTCTGTGCTCAAAACTCTCCTTCAAGCTACCCCAAAAGTGATCAATATGACCCAATAAACCCTAAACAAATAGTGTTCCTATTTATATAAAACAGGAAACCCAAATAGTGCAGGAAATCGAAGCAGGCCTAACCCGACTCGCAGTCGACCGCCGAACCCATCGTGGTCAACCGGATCCAATAATTGAGCCCGACTCGCAGTCGACCGCCGAACCCATCGTGGTCAACCGGATCCAATAATTGAAACCAAAAAACACTACAGGGTTTTTTTCGGTCGACCGCCGCGCCACTTGCGGTCGACTTCGAAAAGTCCAGAGACTTTCCATGTGCTGTGTGTTGCGCGCATCGGAAATTTCGGCAGCACTTCGGCAGCACAACAAGAGTTAGGTCACAATAAGAATTCTTGTTTCTCAAAGGGAATAAGAATCTGAAGCCTAATATCCCATCAAAGTGGGATATTTGCTCTTCCTCTCGTCAGCTCTAGGACTGCGCGTCGAGGGAACCTAAAAAGCTATTACAAATCACACAAAAACGATACAACCAATTTTTACGTGGTTCGGCAAATTACCTACGTCCACGGGGCAAGGAGGGGGGAGATCTACTAATAGAGGGAGAGAATACAACTAGGGTTTACAATCACTCACAATCTAAACCCTCACACAAAACTCTCAAATCCCTCACACAAATACTCTCTCAAAGGGATGCACAAAACCCTTAAAAGGACTACACAAAATCTCCTTAACTGCAGCTACTATTTAACAGCCGAAAACTCTTTCTCCGGATGAACTCCTCACGCTTGTAGGCAGCCAGCCGCAAAAAACCAAAAATCACAGACCTCCTTGCACACAGCTCTAGGTCACGCATGAAAGAATATATATAGTCTGCTAAAGGCGGAATCGGGTGGGCCTGACATAATTCGTGGGCATCATGTGGAAAAAACGAACTTCACGTGTAAACAAAACTGAGTCGGTTTTGTTCTCACGTGGGTGGAGGGCCCACGTCCACTCACAATTCTCCACCTCGGTGAAGTTTTCACAAAACTGAGCCGACACCAAAGCATCCAAATGTCCCACTTGTTATGTCCAGTACGAACTCAATCCACAACAAGTCGAGAACCCGAACGAGAGTCCAAACAATCTCACCCCATCAACTAATCCAAATCGGCTGCATCTGAAAGACTGCCTACGTATCCTCTTGCCCAAGTAATCAAGCCGAACGTAGTTCATCCAAATGGCCGCCAACGGCCTCAACAATCACGAATGTGCAACAAGTTTCGACAATGATCAAACTTGTTGCTCGGAACCACCTTAGTGAGCATATCCGCCGGATTATCCTTCGTGTGGACTTTCATAATTTCCACATCGCCATCTTCAAGAACATCCCGAACGAAGTGATAACGAATGTCAATGTGCTTCGTTCTCGCATGAAAAACCTGATTCTTCGCCAAATAGATAGCACTCATGCTATCACAATGAATAGTGACGGACCTCTGCGATATACCAAGTTCCTCCAAGAGTCCTCGAAGCCAAATAGCCTCCTTCACAGCCTTCGTAACTGCCATATACTCTGCCTCCATCGTAGACAAAGCCACCGTCGACTGTAAGGTGCATCTCCAACACACCGGCACACGAGTCAAAGTAAACACATACCCTGTCGTAGACCGGCGCTTATCCAAATCCCCGGCATAATCCGAATCAACATAACCGATGTATAGCTGCCCACCTGTAGTGTCCCGCTCATAAATCAAACCAACATTGAGCGTACCTCAAATGTACCTCAAAATCCATTTCACGACGTCCCAATGACCCACTCCTGGATCGTGCATGTATCTCGAAATCATGCTTACCGCCTGTGACAAATCTGGTCTCGTACATACCATTGCGTACATCAAGCTCCCAACCGTACTCGCATATGGAGTCTTCAACATTAACTCTCTATCTTCAACTGACTTCGGTGAAAGACCAGCTGAAAGCTTCAAATGGGCTCCCAAAGGTACACCAACTGGCTTCGTATCCATGCTAACATGAAATCGCTGTAGAACCTTCTTCAAATAGGCCACCTATGTCAAACAAATTCTGCCCTTCTTCTTGTCTCTGCCGATCTCCATCCCTAAAATGCGCTTCGCCTCACCCAAGTCCTTCATCTCAAACTCATTTGAAAGCTGAACTTTCAACTCATCTATAGCCGACCTGGAAGTAGAGGCAACCAACATGTCATCGACATAGAGCAGCAAATAAATATACGCACCTCCTTTCAACTTGCGAAAATATACGCAAGGATCAAACTGGCTCCGAGTGTACGAATGACCAAGCATAAAACCATCGAATCGCCTATACCATTGTCGAGGAGACTGCTTCAAACCGTATAGCGATTTCTTCAGTTTGCAAACTAATTTTTCCTTCCCTGCAGCTCGGAATCCCAATGGCTGAGTCATATATATTTCTTCATCAAGATCACCATGAAGAAATGCCGTTTTCACATCCAACTGATCTAATTCCAAACCATACTGTGCCACCAAAGCTAGCAAAATCCGAATCGAAGAGTGCTTCACCACCGGAGAGAAAACCTCATTATAATCTATTCCTTCCTCCTGTGCATAGCCCTTCGCAACCAACCTAGCCTTGAACCTCAATGGAGTGCCTTCAATGCCCTCCTTTTTCGTGTACACCCACTTGCACCCAATCGCCTTCCGACCCTTTGGAAGCTCAATAAGCTCCCATGTATCATTCTTATGAAGAGACTCCATCTCCTCCTGCATAGCCACCTGCCACGAATCAGCCTCCGAACTCTGCTCGGCCTCTCTGAATGTAGTAGGCACCAACTCATCGATACTCTCCACGGGAAGTGCATATGCAACTGTGTCCGCAATCGAATCCTGAACCTGAGCCGTCGGTTCTTGATCCTGCACATTTGTACTCGTATCCTCCGTGTCACCGTCGTGCTCGCCTGGCGTCACCTCAGTCGGCACCTGCATGGATACTGTACTATCTGGATAATGTGGAGCTGCATCGATCTCCACCACCTGCGATATCTCCTCCGTCGGATTGCTCTCCACCTGATGAGAGCTGGGAAGCTTCAAGATAGAAGCTTCATCAAATGTGACATCCCTACTCAGCACAATCTTCTTATCAACTGGATCCCAAAGCTTGTATCCCTTGACACCACGCTTGAATCCTACAAATATGGCCTTCCTAGCTCGAGGTTCCAATTTATCAGTTCTAACATGATAATATGCAGGGCACCCGAATACCTTGAGCTGGTCATAGTCATGTGCTGGCTTTCCCGACCACATCTCCATAGGGGTTTTCCCCTCAATCGCAGATGAAGGCAGCCTATTAATGAGGTGGCTCGCATATGTAAGTGCCTCAGCCCAAAAGATCTTCTCCAAACCACTCTGCGACAATAAGCATCGGATCTTCTCCAGTAAAGACCGATTCAACCTCTCTGCCACCCCATTTTGCTGCGGTGTATGACTAACTGTGAAGTGTCTCTCTATGCCCTCGTCTCGACATAGCTGCTGAAAGGGGTCAGAAGTATACTCACCACCGTTGTCGGATCGCAACGTCTTGATCTTTCTCCCAGTCTGCAGTTCCAATCTCTTCTTCCACTCCACAAACAAATCTAGGACTTCACTCTTCTTCGTCATGGTGTACACCCAACAACGCCTAGAATAGTCATCTACAAAAGTGACGAACTAATGTCTACCACCAAGTGATGCAGTCTTGGTAGGACCCCAAACGTCTGTGTGCACGTAGTCCAGGATGCCCCTCATCTGATGAATGGTAGTCCCGAACTTCACCTTCGTCTTCTTGCCAAGAACACAATGCTCACAAAACTCAATCTTCCCACTCTTGGCTCCCTTCAATAGCCCCTGCTTACACAATGCCTGCAGTGACTTTTCACCTGTGTGCCCCAACCTATAGTGCCAAAGTCTGCTCATGTCCGCTTCTGAAATAACCGAAGCAACCTGGCCAATCTCGATGCTTCCCTTCAGATAATACAAATTTTGATTGCGGACTCCCCTCATCACCACCAATGATCCCTTAGTAACCTTCGTTATAGCGTTTTTGAAAGTCACATTGAATCCCTTCGCCTCCAAAGCTCCAACTGAGATAAGATTTTTCTTCAGTTGAGGAACAAATCTCACCTCCTTCAACTCACGGACTACTCCATCGTGCATCCTAATCCGTACGGTACCTATCCCACAAACGCCACAGGATTGATCATTTCCCATGACAACAACGCCCCCGTTGACTTTCTCAAAAGATGCAAACCAGTCTCGCCTAGGGGTCACATGAAAAGTAGCGCCGGAATCAAGCATCTAATCTGATGCATCCACATGGTTCACCTCCGGAGTAATCAGTAGAGAAAAGCACAAATCATCAGAATCATCGCCTTTCGCAATATTCACCTCATTGGCCTTCGGGCCCTTTTTCTTGCCATTCTCTTTCTTCTTGAGCTTCGGGCAGTCTCTCTTCCAATGTCACTGCTCCTTGCAGAATGCACATTGGTTCTTTGCTAATTGGTGGCGGCCTCTATACTTTGACCTTCCTCTATTACCACCTTTCGGATATGGGCTTCTACCTCTCGTCGACAAGGCCTCACCTGAAGTGCTAGCACGGGAAGTCTCCTTGTCCTTCCTCCTCAAATCGTAATTGGTCAATGCGTTAGTCACTTCACTATAGCTGATAGAAGATCTCTCGTTCAATAAAGTGAGCACGAAGGTATCATACTCCTCATCGGGTAAGGAGCCCAACAAAATAATCGCCTTGTACTCATCCGATATCTTCTCATCAACATTCGCCAAGTCCGACAACAACTTAGTGTAGTTGTTCACATGAGCCGCTAGCGAGGTGCCTCTGGACATCTGAAATCTGAAGAGTCTTCGCAGCAAGTGCAACCTGTTCTCAACACTCTTTGTGAGATACTTGTTGTTGAGAATTTCCCACATCTTCATTGCAGACGTCACCCCAATCACATCATATTTCAGTTCCTGTTCCAAACAGGACCTGATCACCCCACAAGCGTTCCTATTTATCTTCTCTCATACCGCCTCTTCATATTTAGGTGGCCTCTCGTGGACCATAATGGTCTCTTCTAAATTCTGAGCATTGAGCGCATCCTGTACGTCGCTCATCCACAAACCAAAGTTGATTTTGCCGTCATACTTCACCATACTAATTTTAGTGTTCTGAAAACCAACTTGTATTGTACCCGCCATCGATTTGCTGCTTTCACCTTCTTCTCCCATTGTAAACTAACTCCAAATTATAGAGAAAGAACAAATTTGATAGAATTAGGAACCACCTAACTGAACCCTAGATTGGATTCCAAATAGATTTCCTAACCATACGAGAAAAGCGAAATCTCCAACGGCAACTCCTAATGCTATCTCCACCGAAGCCTAGAACTCCAAGAACCAAACTTCCAACTGAGTCTTCCTCCACCTAATCCAAAACACCCTAGATCTGAAATCTGGGCTCTGATACCACTTGTTGCGCGCAACGGAAATTTCGGCAGCACTTCGGCAGCACAACAAGAGTTAGGTCACAATAAGAATTCTTGTTTCTCAAAGGGAATAAGAATCTGAAGCCTAATATCCCATCAAAGTGGGATATTTTCTCTTCCTCTCGTCAGCTCTAGGACTGCGCGTCGAGGGAACCTAAAAAGCTATTACAAATCACACAAAAGCGATACAACCAATTTTTACATGGTTTGACAAATTGCCTACGTCCACGGGGCAAGGAGGGGGAAGATCTACTATTAGAGGGAGAGAATACAACTAGGGTTTACACAAGAATCTCACAAATAAAACCCTCAGACAACACTCTCAAATCCCTCACAAAGCTCTCTCAAAGGGATGCACAAAACCCTAAAAGAGACTACACAAAATCTCCTCAACTGCAGCCACAAAAGGAAGAAAACCAAATCTGCACTGTTTGCTCTCTGCCGCAGCCGCCAAAAAATTCTCCAGGAAACAAATCCTTGCACTCCGCTCTAGGTCACGCATGAAAGAATATATATAGTCTGCTAAAGGCGGAATCGGGTGGGCCTGACATAATTCGTGGGCATCATGTGGAAAAAACGAACTTCACGCGTAAACAAAACCGAGTCGGTTTTGTTCTCACGTGGGTGGAGGGCCCACGTCCACTCACACTGTGCACGTTCGCGGTCAACCGTAGCGCCACTTGCGGTCGACCGTGCAGCATCCAAAATGTTCCCTGCTTCAAAAAATCCAAACTTCATCGCTGTGTCGCCAATTCTACAACCCTAGTGTCCTCCCCTGTCTCATTCCTACAGCCTCCTTTGCTACCTCCACCGCCGATCTCAGACAGATTCGGATCGAACTCACCGACATCAAAGTCGGTCCTCATCATCACGTTCCCATCGACGACCCCGTACCTCACCAGCGACGGAGGTGGAGGACTCAGATCGGAGATGTTGATGGTGAGGTTAGCGTTGGGGGAGATGGAGACAGCGGAGAAGGAGGCTATGGCAGGAGCGGAGGAGTTAAAGAAGACCAACTGAGGGTATTCGCCATCGAAAAAGTGCTTGTCGAGGTAGAAGGCAACGGTGGCGACCAGGAAGAGGACGGAGATGTGGAGGATTTGAAGAGTTCTGAGCAGATCCGTAATCAACGATGATCGATCGCTCGACCTCAGTTGCGAGATCTGGAGTTAAAAGACAGTGTGGAAAATGAAAATTTGGGGATCTCAATTTTTAGTTTCCAATAAGTAGCGCCAGAATGAAATTTTTGGTGGGAATTGTGGCGCGTGGGGAGAAAATGAAAACCATGGCGCTCAGTGCAAGTTTGATTCTTTTTTTACTCACGAGGCCCACTATCTTAGACGGATTTGACGGTCTAGGATGGTGTTCTAGACGAAAAATTTCGTCTAGGATAGTGGGATCTATAAGTAATTAAAAATATGTATTATATTTCCGTCTAGGAAGTATCCTAGATGAAAATTTCTGTTTAGGATGATTCATCCTAGACGTAATATCGTAGACGGATGTTTTCCGTCGATGTTGTCATCATCCTAGACAAAAAAAAATTTCATCTAAGATAATCCGTCTAGGATACTATGTTTTTTACTAATGGATGATCACTCTTTATCAATGTTAGTTCAACAAATAAACTTACTAGCCTGATATATTAAGGAGTTATTTGTGGGATCTAATAAAACATGACATCTTTGGTATGCCGTATACTTGATATCTTGGTTGCACAGTTCTTGATGGGATGTTGTGAGATTCGTCAGTTTTGTAAGAAATTGCTTCGAATGATGTGGTATGATGATGATTTGCTTGATGTTTAATTTATTTTTTGGTTTAAGGCCTCCCCTTCATTGTTCTATCAAAAACATATGGATAATATTCCATAATAAGGTGTAACACACAACTCTTTGAAAATTTCCTTTCGGAAAATACTTTTAAATTAGGGAAAGTTATATTGGATGCCTGGCCTTTTCAAAATCCAATTAGGAAACAATTAATCTTTTTAGCTAACTAAAAAACCATTGACCCAAAGAAACCTTTTTTTGGTTAAAGGCCTTCCCTGCATTCAGAAATCATGTGGCGAATTCTCAAATCTGTAGCATCACTATGAGGGAATTTCACTGCATCAACTACTACTTTTGCATCTAGAAGCACTCGAATCTTTTGATAGCCAAGAGTTGAAGCAATTTTTAGAGCATACAAAACTCCCAAAGCCTCTGATGCTATTTTGATTGTTGTTGAGGATGAGTATTAGTTGAATTGCTCGAAGGTTATTCCTTTGATTTAAATGAAGTCACTTGCATGAAAGACTTGGCTTGAGCAATGATCGAATGAGGAGATGAGCTCTTCCCTCAAAAAATGTGAGCACAGTGTGCTTTCCAAATACCACACGCTACATAAAGAATTAGGGCCGAATGAACAGAGCTCGCCTTGTTCTCTAGCCACTTGTTGATTAGCTCATACGCCAGTCAATGTTCATATTGAGAAAAATCTAGACTGAGTGCACTCCATGATTCGCTTGCAAGCTTACAATCAACTAGCATATGATATATTGTCTCCATTAGCCCGCTGCATAACTCTGATAGAAGTGACTCGTTGGGCTCGTAAAGCATTGAGTGCTAGTGAATCAGAAACAACTCGCCATAAGAAATGTTTAATCCTCAGGATTACATAACTATTGTTCCAGATCTTGTGATAAATTTGTCTTGTAATAGGTGATGAAGAGTTATTAAGGGAGGTGGCTTCTCTCAACTTTTGATAGCAAGATTTGGTTGTAAACGAGCCATTTTTGTTTAGAAACCAAATTAGGGAGTCTTAAATTTAGTTCCTCTAACCATTGCACAAAAACTCCGAAGTTATGGTGATGATCAAAGATTATAGTTTTATATTAATTCTAACATGCCCCCGCAGGTCGAGCGTCCATTTTTATGGGTCGAAACCTGGACTCACGTAGCGATGTCAATTTTTTTAGAAAATCCGCATTTAATTCGTGGCCGGTGGGATTTGAACCTGGGTTGCTCTGATACCATCTTAAATTTAGTTTCTCTAACCATTGCACCAAAACTCCGAAGTTATGATGAGGATCAAGGATTATAGTTTTATATTAATTCTAACAGAGAGTCATGGGTAGAATCTTCATACTGATTGAGTGGAGTATTTATGATGGCCTCTGCTGTGGAATTGTCAAATAGGGATTGCACCAGATCCTCATTCCACATGTCTTTGCTTTCAGCGAGAATATGCTTGACCTTAATTACTAATTGAAGAATCCCAATCTAGAGGCTTTGACAATCTAGAAGGAAGAGATTGAACCCATTTATCCTGAAAATATCAATGTCGACACCATTGTGGACAAGCCGAAGAGAATTATCCAATATAAACCTGATCCAATTGTGGGTTGGTCTCCAAATAGGAGAACAAGGTGGTCGCAACCGAATCTCATGAATCGGCTTCATGAAGCAATATTTAGCTCGCATTAGGCATGACCATAAACAATTAGGCTAAGCATCTCCAAAAGATAAGGCCACTCCAATCTATCATATGCTTTTGTCGTATCAATTTTGAGAGCAAAAAATGGTAGTTTTCGTCTTTTGGAAGACATAGAATGAATAAGCTCGGCAGCAACACCGTAATTGTCGAAAATGTGCCTCCTGGGGACAAAGGCACATTGGTGTTGAGAGATGAGATTGGGAAGAAAACTTTTCAACCTGTTTGCAGCAATCTTTGTGCACATTTTGTGAGTAACATTATGGAGCCCAATGGTCTGTAATCAGAGGGTAGAAAACATTTATTTTTCTTTGGAATAAGTGTGAGCACAATATGATTTAAACCATTTGGAAATTTATGAGACTTAAAAGAAATTTTTTATCACCTGACAAATATATGATTTGATAATTTCCCAATCTGTCTTGAAAAATAAAGCAGGAAGACCATCAAGTCCTGGCGCATCAAGTCCTGGGGCCTTGTGGGGATTCATAGACTTGATAACATCCTCAATCTCCTCATCTGAAGGGACATCGCAAATGGCTTTGTTCTCTGCGTCGCTCATCTTTGAGGGAAAATGTAGCTAATCCGAACATGGTAAAGGACGACTGAATAAATATTTTGGAAGTAAGAGATGAAAGCCCTCTTAGTATCCTTCTGTTTATCCATTCATTTAACCTTAGAATTCTGACTTGCTGAGATATAATTTCGCCTCTTTCACTTGAGAGTGCTCATATAGAAGAATCTTATATTATGGTCTCCTTGTTGAATCCATTTGTTCTTCGCACGTTGGAACCAGAACACCTCTTCAATTTTCAAAGCTTCTTCTAGCTGGGAGGAGATGATATTTATTGCATCGAGGTTCTATTGAGTTGGTGGTGCTTGATGAACAGTGTCGAGATTCATGTGCAACTTTGTAACTTTTTTCTCCTAGTTGCCCGATCTCCTACTTGCTCCATTTTTTAATGTGGAGCTTGAAATTAGTTAGCTTTGTGAGGAAATCCCCATTATTTGACTGCGGATCCCTCCAAAACTGAACAAAGTACTCATTTAGTCTCTGTGTTCCAAAAATGCCTTCCCTCCTTTTTTGCGCTCCTTTTTCGTTCTCATTTCTCCACGGATCTATGTCTATCATCTCATCTTCAACCTCTCTCATCTCTCTTTTTCTCTCTTCTTCAACCCCCCTCTTCTTCTCTCTCCTTCTTCCTATTTTTTTTCTCATTTTATATCATTCATGAATTCATGAACCTCTCTCACCTCCCTCCTCCTCTCTCATCTTCTCTATTTTTAATTTTCTTTTTTTCCTCTGTTTTATTTTTTTCCCTTCTCATTTCTTTCATGCCATAAATCTTTCTCATCTTCATCTTCTCTCATATATGGTCTTCTTTCTAGCGTTCTCTAGTCTTACTCCTGTGCGAGATCTCTACATTCAGTTGTGCGAGATCTCTACAATCAGCTAAACTTTCAGTTACAATCATATCTGAGATTCAGTTACAACCATATACCTGTATATTGTTCATAGTATAAGGCTGAAATCAAGAGAGTCTACCTGTATATAGTTACAAGAATAGATTTAGCCTTATCATTGTACTCTACATCTCTATATATAGAAGATAATACAGAGAAAGGAATCAGGAAATTCCAACATATATTCCTCCTTCTATTTGTTTCTCTACATCGCATACTGTGCTTTTCTTTCATGGTATCAGAGCAAATGGCTTCCGATGCAACATCAGAAATCCCTATCAGCTCTTCCTCTATTCCAACAGTGAAGGCCATTAGGCAAGAGGTCTCCATCAAATTACTCTCCACAAACTACTTCCCCTGGCGCACGCAAGTTCTTCCTGTTCTCCGTTCTCATGGTCTTATTGGACTTGTGGATGGAACTCTTCCTCGACCTGATGGTGATGATGAATCGTCAGAAGTAGCTAAATGGATCCGACTCGATCAATTGGTGCTAGCATGGCTCACGAATAGCCTCTCTGAAGCGTCTGTCAATCAAGTTGGTACTTGTGCAACCTCTGCAGAGATGTGGCGTACTCTTGAGATCCTCTATGGCACTTTGACTCGCTCACGGGTTCAACAACTTCGCTTCGAACTTCAGTCACTCTCAAAAGGTGCACACTCTATCTCTGATTTTGTGTCTCAGGCTAAATCTCTTGCTCAGATTCTTGCTAGCGCTGGCAAACCGGTTGATGAAGATGATCTTATCTCGTGGATTCTGCGCGGCCTCGGGTCTGAATTCGATCCTATTGTTGCTGCTGTCAACATCTCACGAGAGCCTCTTTCTGTTGATGAGGTCATTGCTCTATTGCTGGATTTTGAGCTCCGCATCAAATCCAAAAAAATAACCACTGATCCACCAGCGGCCATGTTTAATACTCGAGGTCGAGGGCGCACCAACTCTGGTGGTCGCTCGGCTCGTGGCAATGGAGGTCGTAGATCCTTCTTCTCTGGCAATGGTGGTCGTGGATCTTTCTCCCCTAGTGGTCGTGACAGTGTTAGCCATCTTCATTCCATGCCGGTGCGTGGTGGTCGTCATGGACCTTCACGTGGATTGTCTCGTGGTGGTCGTGGCTCTAGTCGTCCTAATGCTTCACCGGTTGGAGATTCCTCGGGAGTTTACTGTTTTCGATGTGGTCACCCCTACCACAAAGCAAACAATTGTTTCGCTCCAGACTCTATTGTAGCTGATACAACTCAGGCCTTCACCGCCATGCATCTCGCTGATCAAAATGATCATGCATGGTACCTGCATCTCGCTGATCAAAATGATCATGCATGGTACCCAGACACGGGCGCCACAAACCACATGACAGCTGACCCAACTCAAGTTGAAGGAAAAACTTTTTATCACGGCTCAGATTCAGTCCTTGTCGGTAATGGTTCCACTCTCCCCATTACTCATCTTGGTCATTTGACTATACCTCATACTAAACTTCATCTATCTAATGTTCTTGTTGTGCCTTCCATTAGGAAAAATTTGCTTAGTGTTTCTCAATACACCAAGGATAATAACTGTTGTTTTCTGTTTTACCCTTGGGGTTTTGTTGTCAAGGATCTGAGGAGCGGTCGGATTCTATTGAAGGGTTCTAAACATGGAGGACTGTATCCCATTGGAGTCGCTCCGTCTAAGTCTGCCTTTTTCTCTGCTTTGCTTGCTAATAAGATGAACTCAATGACATGGCATGCCCGTTTAGGGCACCCTAGTTTTTCTTCTATGAATCAATTGTCCTCTGTTTTAAATTATTCTACTCGTTGTAATAAAGTTTGTTGTCATAGTTGTAAACTTGGCAAATCTTCCAAAATTCCCTTCACTCGTCGTACAAATTATACGGATCAGATTTTGCACACATTACATAGTGACGTGTGGGGACCTGCTCCCTCTCCATCAATAGAAGGTTTTCGGTTCTACTTGATCATTGTTGATGAATGTTCACGATTCTCTTGGTACTTTCCTTTACGTCGAAAATCAGAAGTACCATCCATATTTATTCAATTTATAACTTTGATGCAAAATCAACTCAATAGTCGTGTTAAGTTCGTCCAATCCGACTCTGGTGGTGAATATGTAAGTCACCAACTTCGTGATTTCTTTGCGAACCAAGGCATTATTCATCTTTTCTCTTGCCCAGGAACCCCCGAACAAAACGGTCTTGCTGAACGCAAACACCGTCATGTTGTAGAAACTGGTCTCACACTCTTAGCCCATAGCTCTCTTCCCCGTCATCTCTGGAATTATGCTTTTACCACTGCTGTTTACCTCATAAATCGTTTACCCTCTTCCTCTTTACATGGTCGAACTCCCTTCGAGACTATTTTTGGTCAAAAACCTGATTATACTCATCTACGAGTATTTGGTTGTGCTTGTTTTCCACTCCTTGATCCCTTTGGTCGTGATAAACTGGCTTACAAGTCACTTAAATGCGTGTTTGTTGGTTACAGTGGCAAACATAAGGGTTATCGGTGCTTGGATACTTTATCTGGAAAAATTTATATCTCACGACATGTGTCATTTGATGAAAATTCCTTTCCATTTGCAAGAATATCACAGGAAACATCCAGCACTGCCTCACCGGTGTTTCAAACCCAGCCGTTTCCAGATCAGACACTTCATTATTTGACAACAGATTCATCTCAAGTCAACAAAGGCCAAGTTCCTGCACCTGACCTTCCTGCACAAGGCCAAGTTCCTGCACCTGATCTTCCTGCACCAGAAACTGTACCTGACCTTCCTGCACAAGGCCAAGTTCCTGCACCTGAACTTCCTGCACCTGACCTTCCTGCACAAGGCCAAGTTCCTGCACCTGAACTTCCTGCACCAGAAACTGTGAATACTGCGCCTATCAACTCGAATCAGACATCTCTGTTGCCACCAGCATGGCCTACTCATGCTCCTATTAAACAGGCTCGAGGTACTCGAGGTGGTCCTGGGGCAGCACCTTTTGATCCTAATCCACTACTATCAGTCTCTCATCACTCCATGATCACTCGCTCTCGCGATGGGACCCGACATCCAAAAGGCCTCTGTGCAACTCGACATCCGATACCCTTAGCACTTGCTTCCACCTTGCAAAATCATCCAGCAGAGCCCTCTACATATAAGCAGGCAGCAGCTGATCCTAACTGGAAACAAGCTATGACAGAGGAATATGATGCCCTTCAGCGTAACGGCACCTGGACACTTATACCCCTTACTCCATCAATGAATATTGTCGGCTGTAAGTGGGTCTACAAACTAAAACATCGTGCGGACGGCTCCATCGAACGCTACAAAGCCCGATTGGTCGCAAAAGGCTTCAATCAACGTGAGGGTTTCGACTTCGCTGAAACTTTTAGTCCCGTTGTCAAATCCGGTACTGTGCGACTTATTCTCTCCTTGGCACTCAAACATGGATGGCCGCTCCGACAATTAGACGTCAAAAATGCATTTTTACATGGGGATCTGCACGAAGTCGTCTACCTCCAACAACCACCAGGATTCATTGATCCAGCCCGTCCGAACCATGTCTGTCACTTGCACAAGGCACTTTATGGTCTACGTCAAGCTCCACGGGCATGGTACACTCGGTTTACCAATTTTCTTCAACAGTTTGGCTTCATCAGCTGTCCTCTTGATACTTCATTGTTTATGTGGAATCAAGGTAACTGCACCATTCTCGTGTTACTATATGTGGATGACCTTATCATCACCGGAACCCATGATTACCTACTTTCTCGGCTCATTAGACGTCTTTCTTCAGAGTTTGACATGAAGGATTTGGGAGCTCTTAATTTCTTCTTAGGCATGCAAGTTGTGCGGAATCATGATTCGCTTATTCTTTCTCAAGCTCAATATGCACTCAATCTTCTTCATCGGTTTGGTCTCTCTGGTGTTAAACCTATTAAAAGTCCTCTTGAAGCCGGACTTCAACTCTCATCTTCGGCCCCAGATCCTCTTCCTGATCCTACGATCTACCGACAGATGGTTGGCTCCCTTCAGTACTTAACGATGACACGTCCGGATCTTACTTATGCAGTCAATCATGTGTGCCAATTTATGCAAAAGCCATGCTCCTCTCATCTTGCTGCTGTCAAGAGGATTTTCCGCTACGTCAAAGGTACTCTATCCTTAGGTCTTAGATTTTCTAAGGACGCTTCTCTTCAGATTCGTGCATTTTCAGACGCAGACTGGGCCGGTTGTCCAGACAGTCGACGTTCAACAACGGGATATGCAGTGTTCTTGGGGCAAAATCTTCTTTCTTGGGGATCTAAGAAACAATCTACTGTCTCTAGATCTAGTGCAGAGGCTGAGTATCGCGCATTGGCTTCCACAACTACTGAGGTTCTTTGGTTCTTACATATGCTTCGGTTTCTCAGAGTGCACCTATCCAGTCCTCCATTGATTCTATGCGACAACATTAGCGCGATCCACATGTCCAAAAACCCAGTCTTCCACAGCAGGACTAAGCACATTGACATCGATGTTCATTTCATACGTGCTCATGTCCTTCGAGGTGCAATCAGTCTCTCTCATTTACCCGGCAAAGTTCAAGTCGCTGATATCTTCACTAAATCTCTCCCTAGTCCTCGCTTTCTCTGGCTACGGGACAAGCTCTCCTTACGGGATAACCCGTCGTGAGCTTGAGGGGGGATGTGCGAGATCTCTACATTCAGTTGTGCGAGATCTCTACAATCAGCTAAACTTTCAGTTACAATCATATCTGAGATTCAGTTACAACCATATACCTGTATATTGTTCATAGTATAAGGCTGAAATCAAGAGAGTCTACCTGTATATAGTTACAAGAATAGATTTAGCCTTATCATTGTACTCTACATCTCTATATATAGAAGATAATACAGAGAAAGGAATCAGGAAATTCCAACATATATTCCTCCTTCTATTTGTTTCTCTACATCGCATACTGTGCTTTTCTTTCAACTCCACCGTCATATTTTTCGCGTTGTTGCTTCTCTTTCAATGTCGTTGCCTCTCCTTCACCGCCTTTCCTACTCTTCTCCTCCACATGCTCCCTCTCTTTCCTTTTATCATTGGTCTATCATTCTCTTCTACCGTGACCTCTTCTCCTTCTTATTTACCTCTCCTCCTTCTCTCTTGTCTCTCCTTTCTCTTCTTCAGCTCTTATCCCCACAGTCCTTCCCCTAGGCTCTCTTAATTGATCTTTGATTAACCTCTAGTACTATCCTTACCTGGCTAACTACCCGGGTAAAACTTTAATCTTTTCACTTTAGGAGTTTTTGGTTAGGTATAAGAGGAACAAAATTATGAAAAAAAATTCATATGCATTTATTTAATTACGCTTCTCGCATCATATGTTGCCTAATGATAAATGATCAATATATGAGCGAATCAAATCAAATAGGTGCATTTTTTAAAATTCTATTTTATATGGTGGATTATATTTCAAATTTTCAAATGTAAAGTTCATCTATTTTATTGCGTTATGATGGATATTGCAATAAATGTTCATATGTCCTTTTAGATAACTTGCATTTGTTACATGATTAATTACAAGGTTTTATGCAAGAATGCACTTGTAAAATTTAAAGCATGTATGTACAAATATTATTATTATTATTATTTGTATAAGAGGTGGTACTAGAAAATGGCAACATAAATTTAGAAGGTCTCTTTTGTAGACAACCAATTTAAATTTGGAAGGTCTCATTTGTAGGCAACCGATTTAAATTTAGAAGGTCTCCTTTGTAGGCAACCAATTTGTAACCTCTTATAATAGAAGAATTTTAAAAAAATTTATGCATATGAATTATGAAGTATGAAATATGTTGTTCTCTTGAATGCTCTGCATGTATCTATTATTAATTTCATTCATGTATGTGCATATGCATAACTGCAGAATTTTAGTTCCACATTAGTTTGAAATGCTCAGATATTAAGGTTAAATCCTAATCTGCACAAACACTATGTGTTTACATCTTCAGACATAGACTATGATCTTTTATGATCATAGACCATGACATAATTTCAAACAATATGATGGACTAATTATAAAATAAGAACTTGATAAATAAATACAACGCCTGCTAGGCAAAGTTGTGATTCTAGACTTTGTAAAGTCTGTAAAAAGAATCTTGCTGACCCTTTGATAAAGGGTCTATCCAGGAGTGTGGTTCTGGATTCATCGAGGGAGATGGGGTTAAGCCCATAGATGAGGTCACTGACAGCGACAACCCAACCCTTATTTGGAGACGTAGTCCTAATGTTGGCTCAATGTGGTAGAAACAAGCTGGACTAGTGACACTCGTGTGGAGCATCGACCCAGATATATTCATATATCACTATGTAGGTTGTGCTACTACCCCTTCTCTATGATGACGATGCTCTTATGATACAGCTGGCTAGCCTGAGTTTTACTCTTAATAAGTTCAACGTATGTATTATGGGGGGTATTAAATAAACAACTATAGTACCACTACAAGAAATCAAGGTTTTAACGACCAAAATTAGTGAAGGGACCATGTGACCGTCATTAATGTGTGTAAAATAACGACGGTTTTAACAACCTTCATCGAGTGATCACAAATATTAGAGTAATGATGTGAGATAGGATAACGGTTTTTTAGTCCCTTCATTGATTTGCTTCTAATACCGTCGTTATTGGGCCTCCTGAAAACACGAATGATTCCATTACCTTCGTTAATCATAACTCCTAATCATAAGTAGTAATAATCAAAATAATATAAAGAACCCAAAACCAAACCTAAACTAATAAACCCTAGATAAAAAAATCGCGTTACTGTTCATTGTCTTCTATTCGTCGCTGTTCTTCGTTAGCATCACCTCCTCCTCTCGAGAAGAAGCCCTAGCCTCTTCTTCCTTGAGATCCACTATTTCGAACTCGAGCCCTCGATCCACTCCTTTTACGAGAACAACAACATCGATCAACCTCTTCAAGATTAAGACTTCGAACAAGTTGAGGACGAGATCCCTTAATCGGCGCCACCGCGGGTGGAGGTGCTCTTAATTCTATGCCATGTTTATCATAATGATTATATTTTTCTTGGTCATTGCATTTGCATCTAATTAGTTTCCCATGATTATGTGCACATTCTTTTGATGGAATTTATGTGCCTGATGGTGTCTTATTTCAAATTTTAGATGGTTCCTTTCTAGATGTTAGTAATTGAGGATGGAGATGGTGCTTGGTGGATTTCATTTGTGTGCATTGTAGAAGAATATTCCAGGCCTAAGCATTTCAAATTAGTCATAATTATGTGGATTAGTAATGTGCAGTTTCAGTCTACATGCTGCTTGTTAGGCATCCTTCTTTATGTTTAACCTTCACATGTTCATTGGTCACAGAATCATAATACTATAATTACCCTTTTCAGTATAATTGTAATGTTAGCTTGTAATGTTCATATGTCCAATGTAGTCAATGTAATCATAAGTCTTCATGTATATATGCAGTATTATCTTCTAAGTACATCACTTATAGATTACATGTATTGCATATATTTAGTTTCTTATACAGCTATATATTTGGACAAACGTTACAACCATGTATATATGCAGTATTATCTTCTAAGTACATCACTTATAGATTACATGTATTGCATATATTTAGTTTCTTATACAGCTGTATAGTTGGACAAATGTTACAACCAATATTGATGTGTAGTTGTGTGTATATATCTTATGACTAACTTTGATGTGTTTGACTAACTAACGCTCAAAACGACTATGCTTTATTCAATATGTATCGTAAATTCATGGTGAGTACAGTGCGTCAGGCAGTTATAAAGTACATTCGCACATTTAGTATATTAATTTTTTTAATGGTCATAATACCACATATTGCAACATTCCTGAAACTATGTTGCATACTACCTTTAAAGTGACATATTGTATAATTATGTGTGATGTAGTATATTTATCCTATTACTAGCATGTAATCTTGTACGATATGTCATCCATGAACACATAAAATTGTGCATTAATATGTGTAAAGTAGTTTAAGTTCATAGGTTGGTGGCATGTTCAAACTATTACATATGTAGTGAGTCATACAAGCATGTAGTGTTAGTGTGATACACACACCACCAGCATATCAGTAGAGATCATAACGATGGCATATTGTTCAAAAGTATAGGAATGTCAACAATCATATTATATTTGTATTTTTTGTTTTTGCACGAGTATCTAGCTAGTAGCATTCTCTTTACTATAACTATTCCTTTTTTAGACATGATGTTTCTTATAGGAATGTCAAAAATCTCGGGGAAGCAATCTCATGGTCACATCACTGTATTTGGTGGCGGGACTACTTTGAAAGATTTGAGAGGCCGCTTCCTAGTCGATCTGATCTGGAAGCACGAGTTATAGAAGAAAAGAGAAAGAACCAGATGCTTCAACAACGCTTAGATGAGCAGGAGAAACAACATCAACAACAATAATGGATGTTTGACTTAAAGTCGCAAGTGAAAACTATGCAGGAACTTTTTTTTAGGCAGGCATCTTCATTGACTCCTCAAACTCGAGAACATGTGCAGGACTAGGTAATTATTTTTTATGAAATCTCTTATATACTTTTATGATTGACTACTTGCACTTGAGAAAATGATATTTTTACTTAATAAGATAATAATTGCTTAATTGATACTTCTTAATTATGTGATTTCTTAAATTTTGCAGGCTATCCATGCAAGATTAGGAGGGGGGAGCTCGAGTCTTCTTTTGACGATGATTATAGATGAAAGGACGTGTCTTTCCCAGACTTCTATTTTAATTTGTTTTAGATAGTTTCACATATTTTCCTTTGGAACAATTGGGATATTAACACTTGTTATTAGTATTGAATATTTGAGGATGATGAAATTTTATTTATTGAAGTTATTAATGAATGGAGTTTTTTTATTTTTTTTATTCATTATTGGGTATTTTTAATATATTTTTGTTATGAATCTTAGTGTCATGTTGAGGATAATATGATAGTTGCCTATGAATCTCTAAGTATCATTAATATATATTAGAAATTTATAGTCTATAATGATGGTTTTATAAACCATATTTTGTTCATCAACGAAGGGAAAGCACCATCGTTGATGGGTTACTAATTACCCATAATGAGGACTTTTACGACGGTATTCAATCGTTATTAATTGGCCTTTAATGACGGGAAAATATCCCCGTAATTAATGGTAACGACGGGAAAATATCCCGTTACTAATGATAACGACGGGAAAATATTCCCGTCATTGATGGTAACGACGGGAAAATATCCCCGTCACTGATGGTAACGACGGTGATAATTACCGTCGTAAATATTAATGACGGTAATATGTTCCGTCGTTATAGACTCTATAACGACGGGTAGTATATCCCTTCGTGACCCTTTAGCGAAGAGGGCTTCAACGACGGGTGACGAAGGGATTTTTCACCGTCGTTAGCATACAATAACGAAGGTTTTCAGCTTTTTAACGAAGGGAAATCCCTTCGTTAAAGATGTAATTTCTTGTAGTGTACCCTTTGAGGACTTACCTACGTGAGAGGAACCATGATGGCCGCGGTTGGGGGGGGCAGGGCTGACCCCTAGAAACTCTCATGAGTCGGTTTATTGTGAGCATGACCTTTTACGCTCAACCCGCTTTGCTCAATAAATGAAGACGTATTGTGTGTGTTTTTATCAATATCTGATTCAAGGGGCCTAATTCAAGGCTTAGTCCATTATGTCCCTCATGTGGCGATGAACTCACTAAGAAAAGGTTCAAAGCCGAAAGCTACCTCTCCTGAATTCACGATACGTAAGGTTGCCCAACCTATTTTCTTTTTGTGATTTATTGATTTATTTATTAACTTTGAGTTTTCAGTCAATATTGCCTTTTGGGGGGGGGGACTATTGGATATTTTGTTGGAGAAAAGACAATTTTGCCTTCATGAATAGTAATAAAAATTTATAATTAAAACATGTTTTAATTAGCAATTAAAAATATGTCTAACGGCTATATAATTATGGGGAACGTTACAAAATTTATGACGAACGTTACGGAATTAATTACGGGTTTTGTAACGTCTTTTCCAACCCTATATATATCCGTATGTTGAGCTCAAAATGAGAAGAAAAAATATACAATAAGTTTCTCTTGTTTTTCTTCTCTCCCCTACATATTATTTTCATCTACATCTTAGTTTTATTTTATGGACAACTTCCTTCATCTGAGCTGAAGCTCTGCACTCTCGCCCGAGTGCAGAGGCCGGCCATTTCCGGGGGCTTTTACCGCTAGGGGGATGAAACCATCTGTGCCAGGACGATAGGCGGGTTCTCAATCTTCTAGGGCAGTGAATACACGACTGCTCCCGATCAGGCCAGTTTTAATTGTTTATTTTTCGGAATTATCTGCATGCTATAATCTTAATTATTTGATAAATTTCCAACAGAAAGTACATGAGAGAAATGAGAGAGATTGAAGATGAGAGAAGAGTAGAGAGATGAGAGAGCTTGAAGATTGAAAATGAGATGACAAGTGAGAGATGAGATTGGTTGTGTTCATGAAGAAATGGGAAGTGGAAAAAAAAGGAGGGAAGAAAATGAAGAAAGAGAGAGCATTTTTAAAACACTTGAAAAATTCAATAAAAGTTCTTCTGAAAGGTTTGATGCATCAAAGCTTTTTCAGTCAGGCTAAAAACGATAATGTACTTTTGATTGAATTCTTAAAAACAAGGTTCCCCATCTAATTTTCCCATTAAATTATATTCAGAAATATCTTATCAAACACGTATATTTAATTAATAGTTTTCTTGCTGTTTGGTTATTTCCTAAAAAACAAAAAATAGAAATGCAAACCAAGAAAACTCAAAAAGTACAATTTCACGCATTTCCATCCCTAAAACTCATCCACAACATCTAATAAAATATTATTTTTATCCAACAACTCATCCATCACATCTAATAAAATATTATTTTCATTCAACAACTCATCCATCACATCCACCACATCTAATAAAATATTATTTTCATCCACAACATCACTCAACTCATCTCATCTCATATTTAAAAATTACTCACATCATCCAATAAGATTGTGACAACTCATCTCATCTCATTAACATTTCATTTCTTTGTTTTCCTCCCAAAAAGCTAGGAAAACAATTTCCTTAAGTGTGTGTCACATCATCCAATAATATAATGACAACTCATCTCATCTCATCTCATATATTTTCTTATTTTTAAGAAATAACCAAGCAAAAGAAAACAACCTATTACAAGAAATAGGTTTCTTATAATTTATTTTATTATTTTTTCGCCAACCAAACAACATCAAAACAAGTTTTCTTAAAAAATCACTCATATCATTCTATAATAAGTTGACAACTCATCTTCATTTCTTTGATTTCCTTCTTTTATTAGCAAACCAAACACTCCTAAAATAATTTTTTGATTTAATAGTTTTCCATTTCTTTGATTTTCAATTTTTTTTAGGCAAACTAACAGGCCCTAAAAAAATTTAAACGTGGAGACCTGAAAAACGAGTTTTTGTAATTAATAAAACGGGACTTATCTAATTGAGATCTCATTTCACTCGCATTCCAATTGTTGATCGGGTCGGGTCCATGAAAAACCCACTCGCTCATCCACCCGAATACAATTGCGTACAGAGATAAGCTCCGATCTCAGTCACCCCCACGTTCACTGATCGCTCTTAAACCCTCGTCCATTCTCGCCGCCGCCGTCACCGCCGCCGGAGATCGCGATTCGTAGTTACCTCTATTGATCCCGCCACCAATCACATCCTTTCGAGTGCGAGTCCAGAATCTCCTTTTTTGGTAATCTTTCACTGTAACAATCTTAAAACAGCGAATTTGCAAAATTAGGGTTTAAATTTTTTTAAATTTTTTTTTAGTTTGTATTCATTTTATTAAGATTTGATTTTTCCATTGATTTGACTGGATTTATTTGCCTTACTGCACTGCAGAAGAAGTTGGTTTATTTCTAGTGTGATAATTTTCATCTTAATTAGCGAAATCATGCTGTGCTTTGTAATAAAAAAAATGTAAAATTGATGCTAACTCATAAGTAATTTTAATCTCATCATGTGAAATTAATGAATTTGTCTTTTTTCAAGAATACTAGGGAGAAGAATGGCTTTACTTTTACACATCCTCCATCACTGAATAACGGGTCAATATTAATGTTCATTTGTTATGAATAAACACAATTAAAGTACTAAGCTGGCATCAACCATAGCAGGCCTAAATTCTTCCTGCATTGGTTTGTTCCTGATAGCATTGATCACTGCCAGAATTTAAATAATATATAGAACAGAAAGCAGTTCTTGTAAGAGGAAAAACTATGTACATAGCATAAGCGGCTGTTAGTGACGTTCAACGGAAACAGCAGGATTCATACATCGGGAGGTCAACAAAAGATGATAGGTCTGTAAGTTTGGATTTGGTAGGGATGGATCCAGAAACAATGACTCGATAGCATACACCTGATGGCTTGCGATGATTGGAGTTTAATACACAGATAATATAGCAAAAATAAAATTGAACTCTTTCATAACCCCTTTAGGGAATTCTATCAGTGATATTTTGGGGGGTGCCCATGAGGAGCTTGCTTCGGGAATGTTTTCATCAGTCTATCTTTTTTCCATTTTTGGTGGTTTTCTATCAGGATGTGAACTAGAATTTGAGCTCACAGTTATAGGAGATAAAGAAGATTGAGAGCTATTTCCCTAGTGGTGAGTGCCCCCATGGGTTTTGGCGGGCGCTTGTTTGCCAATTTGTCAACCCATAGTTTTCTCTACACGATCTGAGATCACTATGCTTTTTTTTAAATTTAATTATAGTAGCTAATCGATGTTATCATCCTTTTTCCCTTAATATTTTTCATATACAACGGCAGACCAAAATGAAGATAAATATGCATGAATAAACATGTAATTTGCAGATAAACAAAAAAATTTTCCACGTCTGGACTTAAGCATAGGATTCCCACATTATAGCTGCCATCATAACACAACATGGGATTTCACAAAAATCATAGATAACGCAAGATAAGAACATGATTTACAACGCAACATGGGATGATCAAGCTCCTTGTGTAGGCAACACCAGGACTTAAAGAATCTGTAGGAGTTGTCATTATCTCTGTTAACTTTGTTATTCTCTTTGAAAAGGTTATTGATTTTCATGTGCATGCTTTCATGTGAACCTGTTAAGAGAAGTATTGTACCAACCGGTCAAGGAAAACTAAGGGAAGACCTTAACTAACATTAGTTCTTAAGTGGATGTGAGGAAATTCGTAATACTGAAGTCCTTAGGGAAAACATGGAAGAATTATAGCATGCATAGAAGTGTTGACTATTTGAAATGTCACACACAGGTCTTGTGGTCTCCGTGCATATTTGATAACATATGGCTAAAACAAGTTAGATATAGATCGGGTCTAAGTTTCAAGCTGAGCTAGTTGATTGGATTCATACTTGAACTTGAGGTATGTATCTCACTGGATCCTATATTTGTATTCAAGTTGTTAGATCTTGGATTCAACCTCTCAACCTATTATTTCTTCTTATTAGTCCTTTTTTAAACACTGTTGTGCAAATTTCACTTTTAGACATGCTACAACTCTGTATATAGTCTTAAAAAAAGGTTAAGTTATTTATGCAGCTATTAACTTCCTGCCTTCAATTGTTCTTATAGGTAGTTTCTTTCTGATATGATCTAACAGAGTTTCTCTCTCCTTAAAATGTCTGGTTTTAATCATGTTAATCGCTTAGTACGCTAAATGCAACAAACAATATTACAGAATTTATCACATCTTTGCTAAAGCATAGTGAGACTCGTTTAGAACAGGTATGCATTTAAAATTAGGTTTAATTGCAGATATCGTAAGGGGATAGCTACTTATTACCCCTAAACTATTTACCACTTTGAACCTCCAGATCTCAAAACAGAGTTATCTCCCCTTTATCTTACCTGTCACGTGGATTTTTCATGGGAGGACAAGGTCTTTGATGACTGAGAGACCTGTTGAACATGCACCCCTGTATACATGTACTTTTATCATCACGCGTTGGGTGTCTAAGTGCTAACAAAAGAGTTTGGGGGTAATAAGTGTCTAACCCGCTATAATGTATGGGGAGTGTGCAACTAACCATATCTGTAAATAACCCTTAAAAGTATCATCATATTTCTTATGGATTGTGCTTATTGCATTGTTTCTTTGTAGTTAGACAGGACCGGAAGCAACAATGGTGATCCCACCACCAGTGAGACCAGCGAGAATCACCAATTACCTGAAACCCTACGTACTGAGAATGCATTTCTCAAACAAATACGTCAGTGCACAGGTTGTCCACACCCCAACAGCGACAGTGGCATCTTCTGCAAGCTCGCAGGAGAAGCTGCTGAGGCCGAGCATGGAGTCTACTCGTGATGTTGCAGCCGCCGCTGCAAAGATTGGGAAGATCTTAGGGGAGAGGCTGCTGATGGCGGGGATTCCTGCTATATCGGTGTTCTTGAAGAGGGAGCAGAAGTATCATGGGAAAGTTAAGGCGATTGTTGATTCCGTGAGGGATGCTGGTGTTAAGCTTCTCTGAATTGTTCTCATCTCATTTTGATATTGGAATCTGTGCATGCCTCTACATTATCCATGTATCAGTTCTTTGGAGTTGAATCAAGACTCAATAACTTTAGATGTTATTGAACATTGATACAATCAAGCAGACTTTTTCTTTTGAGTTCAACTGCTTTACTTCTAGCTTTGCTTCTCAACTACTAATAAGTCTCTGCTAAGAAAAATAATTTAAGGACCCAAAATATGGGACCAATGGAGGGGACAAGTGAGGTGTCCCCTCCCTATTGCATAATGAGTTGGCACAACCAACTCATTATGCAATAGGGAGGGGACACCTCACCTGTCCCCTCCATTGGTCTCATATTTTGGGTCCCCGTAGTAACACTCCTCTGCTAAATAGTTTTATTATAAATGCATGTGCATAGAACTTCAGTGCGCATTCTAGCGAACTCCATAGTTTCTGCCAAGGTAGGCTTTTCATGAATGTCAATAAAATCTTTAAAGCAGAAAAAGTACAGCTAACAGCATGTTATGCGATGCAGGCTTTAACTAAAATTTCAAGTCACATATGACATGATGAAACTTAACTAAGTATTCAGATCCCTGGTTTATACGTAGGCTGCTTGAATCCTACTATTCTGAGCTATCTAACATGCGATATTATCAATCAAATATTAAAATTAGAGAAGTTTGTGAAATGAAAAATTCTTTAAGGACCCAAAATATGGGACCAATAAATGGGACAAGTGAGGTGATGGCCAACTCATTATCCAATAGGAGGGGGACACCTCACTTGTCCTCTTTATTGGTCCCATATTTTGGGTCCCTGTAGCAAAGCTCTTGTGAAATAGATCAAATCTTAAAATTAATTCGCAAAATTGATCGATTTTCGGCCACGTTAGCATGACTGGATGAAAAATCTGACGTGGCTGAAAATCAGGTGGCTCACGATCTCGGGAAAGGGATCCATCATTTCCAAAGCGTTCAAATTTTCCTCTCCAGTTCCCAGCGCTGTGCCAGCAGCTCGTCAGCCGCGTCCCCATCTGTTTCCACGACCTTTTTTCAGTTCCCTCTTTGATAACCGCCATCCAACCAAAAAGCATCTGTTTTTTTTTTCTTCCCATCTTTTAATTCTATATATATTATGCATAAAAGTCTAGGGCTTTCAAACCCTAAAAATGAATTCTGATCAAGGGCGGACCACAGTTACAAGGAGAAAGAAAGGTCGTTCGACGGATAGGCAGTATCTTCGACGATGTTTTAATTGTGGTGATGATCGTCGTCATTCGATCAAATCTTGCCCTGAAGGGGCATTCATCTGCTTCAGATGTCATGAGGAGGGTCATGTGGCCAAACATTGCAGATCTCATCTTCGTCCCTTAGAGATGAAGGTGGATTTATCAGATTCAGCTACTCATCTTTGCAATAATGCTAAGGCGCTTGCTGCTTTTGCTGTCCTTACAATTACTGAAGGCTCGCCATCAATAGAGTTAATCAGGACCCAATTGGCATGGCTATTCCGGTGGCAACAGTGGATTGGTAAGGTGATTCCTATTCGTGGTAACACTTTTATAGTAGAGTTCCCGTCGACCTTTCATTTGTCAGGAGTTGTTGATGAAAAGCTCTTAGATTTTGAACAATTTAAGGGTTGGTTTGCTCCCTGGACTGAGAATGTAGGAATGAAGATTGTTGGTTCTGCATTTTATCAATGGATTAAATTTAAAAACCTTCCCTTTCAATTCTGGTCCATCGATATTCTGGAGAAGATTGTGGGTACGTTTGGTGAACTGGTAAGGGGATGCAAAAATATTAAAGACAAATTGAATGGCCAGGATACACGTGTTCTTGTTAAGGTTAAGGGTCCAGAGTGCATCCCTCAGTCGGTCGTATGCTCGTATACTTCTCAGATAGACTCCTTCACTAGAGAAGTGAGATTGGAGATTGCCCCGATTGGAGTTGGTCGACGAGGGCCTGAAGTCATTGACAATCATATGTCTGTTTTGGAAGTTCAAGGAGATATTGTCATTGAAACTCAATGGGCAGATCAGGTGACAGCTCCGATGAAAACTTCGCCGGAGAACGGGCAGAACCAGGTTGAAGCAGCAAACTTTGTTGGAGATAGGGGTAAATCAGTTGCTCCACATTTTTTGAATTCAGCGAAGTTTCAGGAATTTCCAGATCATCATCAGCCTCCAATGGAAACAATTCTAAATCCTAGCTTTGCGGTTATGGTAGAGGATCCTAAGGCCCATAATGAGGAAGATTCCTCTGAAGATAGCTCGGATTCCATTCTAGATTCCCTAAGAGATTTTCCGCTTGATTTGGTTAAGCAGTCTTGGAAGGGGCGTACTATTTATATTGAGCGTTCAACCTGGAACAATTATCTTGGCGGGAAAGCGGATTCCTCGAATTCAAATTCAGCTACATCATTCCCGCCAAAATCTGCTCAAACGCCAGCTATTCAGCCAACATCCTCTATTCCACCAGGCTTTTCTCGTCGACCAGGTTCAGTGACATCTTCACGTTCAATTAGGAAGACTATCTTCGGCAATAAGCATAAGAGCTTCATGAGGCAATCTACTTCTGCTAAGAAGGTGGCTCGTTCGTCTAAAAAAGGTACTAAGCCTCCTTCCTCTGCTTCTTCTTCTACGGCTCTTCCAATAAATTCTTTAGCTAAAGATGTTATTGAAGATATTGCTGCCAATTGTGGTATTACTCTTCCTGATCAGTATTTAGAACTTTTAAAGATTAAGGAAGTAGAGACGAGCAGACAGTCTTAGTCTTTGGTTTAGTTTGTAGTTCAAGGTGGTGTTATATTTTTATCATCATGAAATTCACAACTTGGAATGTTCGAGGTCTTAACGGCCCTTTTAAAAGACGTTTGGTCGGAGACTTCCTTTCTCGCTCTGCCATTGACATTGTTGGAATTCAGGAGAGTAAGCTGTCCAATCCTTCTCCTAGGACACTTCAGACAATAGGTGGTAAGAAGCTTATTCATTGGTGTCATCTTGATTCAAATGACTCTAGAGGTGGAGTTTTGGTAGGGTGATCTGACGCTTTTTCTATGATCAAATCTCATGTTGGTATCTTTTCAGTTTCAGTGTTACTCCACCACAAACCATCCAATTGGAAGTTCACCTTTACCTCGTTATATACCCCTATTGATAGGGATGATAGAGAAGTCTGTTGGTGGGAACTTAATCGTATTCGTATTATCTTTCCTGGACCTTGGGTAATTAGTGGTGATTTTAACGTTACTTTATCCTCTGACGAAAGAAGTGGTAAAAATGGGTCCTATAGAGAAATTAAATCCTTCAGAGATTTTGTCTCCTTTGCATCTCTTATTGACCTCCCTCTCTCTGGTAGAGCTTACACTTGGTCTAATAAGTGATTAAATCCCTCGATGGTCAGACTCGACAGATTTCTCATATGCTCAGAATGGGACAAGAAATTCCCTTCATGTTTGCATTTTGCAATTTTCTCCACCGGCTATGGGATCAGATCATTCTCCAATTGTTCTCGATAGTGGAGGAATTAGCCCAGTTTTACCTGTTTTTAGATTTGAAAGGAGTTGGCTTCATAATCCTGAGTTCATCCCATTCATTAATAGCTGTTGGAATTCTGTTAAATGTCATGGATCTCCTGTTGATATTTTTATTTTAAAGCTTAAGCTTCTTAAGAGAAGAATTAAATGGTGGAACAAAAATATTCTTGGTTCTATATCCTCTAGGAAAGCTGATACGCTATCAAAAATTAACTCTCTTGATCTGCTTGAAGAGCAAAGGCCCCTTTATGATTTGGAATTTAATGATAGGAAGTCCCTTCAGTCTTCTTTCTCATCTATAATTAAAGAGGAGGAAACCTATTGGCACCAACTATCGAGAATACAGTGGTTAAAAGAGGGAGACGCCAATACATCTTTTTTTCATAAAACAACAAGTTTTCATAGGAACGCCAATTATATTGCCTCTGTGATTTTTTAGGGAAAGGAATTCTCTACAAATCATGATATATCCCAAGCCTTCTGTGATTACTACATGGAACTCTTTGGTCAGGAAAAAAGAAACAACATACCAATAGATTGGTCATACTTATACCCTCACAAAGAGACAAATCTTGACTCTTTAGAAGATCCTTTCACAGAGACTGAGATCAAGAGTGCTGTTTTTGGGATGAATGCAAATAAAGCTCCAGGACCTGATGGATTCTCTATGGCTTTTTATCAAACTTTCTGGGATTTGCTCAAATCTGATCTTGTGGCTATTATGATTTATTTCCAACAAAATCCTTCTAATCTTCATAGGGTGAATAAAGTTTTTATCACTCTTATGCCTAAGCTCAAGGATAGTGTTCAGATGAAGGATTTCCGACCAATTAGCTTGATAAATTGCCTCTTCAAAATTTTCACAAAGTCACTAGCTAACAGATTATCTCCTCTTATACCTAATCTGGTTGCCCCTACTCAAGCGGCTTTTCAATCAGGAAAATCAACACTTGATTCAGTTGTTTTGGCTAATGAGATGATACATTTTTGTTCTAAAAGGAAGAAGGAAGTTGCTATGTTAAAAATTGACTTCTCAAAAGCTTTTGACTCCATAAACTGGAATTTCCTCCTCAACTTGCTAAAAGCAAGAGGCTTTGGCACAAGATGGTGCTCTTGGATCTATCATATTGTTTCTTCATCTAATTGTGTTGTCAAAATCAATGGTGTTCCCTCCAAATTCTTTTCTTGTAAAAGGAGTCTTAAGCAAGGAGATCCTTTATCTCCTATGCTTTTCAACATTGCAGTTGATGTTCTCAACAAAATGATTAACAACAATGTAAAAGATGGTATTCTATCTAATCTTGGAATCAAGGTACCTCTAAATCAGTTGAGAATTCTTCAATTTGCAGATGATACCCTGCTTTTTGTTAAAAGCTCCTCAGTTGATATTTCTGTTCTCAAAACAATTCTTTACATCTTTGAGGAAGCATCAGGCTTGGGTATAAATTATTCAAAGTCTTCTCTGATATATTTTGATAAGATACCTTCAAGGAGTCAGTCTCTCTCAAACTTACTAAGCTGCAAAGTTGAGCATCTCCCCATCAAATATCTTGGCTTGCCGTTAAAATATGGAAAGCTAAAAAAATGATACGAGTCGCCGTGCGAGCACTCTTTGGTCGCGGAATTACCAAAAGATGGGTTGAGAAGAAGACAACTAAAACACAAGAACAATTCAGTATGGCGAAGGAAAATACCTTCTCTAGATTATGAAGAATCAATTATTACAAATCTCTCCCTCACAATCTCACTAGAATCGAGAACAACCTCTCAATCCTCTCTAAACCCTAATACAATGATTAGAATCTCTCTTAATTCCCTCTGATTCTAAGATATCATAGATCCTCACAATCTAAACCCTAATCCTTTTGATTAGGATCTCACTAGAATCGAGAACAACCTCTCAATCCTCTCTAAACCCTAATACAATGATTAAAATCTCTCTCTGATCTAAGATCTCATAGATCCTCACAATCTAAACCCTAATCCTTTTTTTATTAGGATCTCACTTAGACCTAAAATCCTTTAGATCTACATCTGGCCTCTCACCTCTCTTCTGATTCTCCGATGATGTTTAGAAACCCTAAACAACACTTTATATAGGTGTACAAACGTGGATGGCAATCTGGTAAATAACCAGACCAAACCCCAACAGGAATTCGTGCAAACAGAAACCCAAACGAACCAGGAAATCTTCGTGAGTCGACTCATGAACAGTTATGAGTCGACTCATGACCACATATGAGTCGACTCATAACTGATGAGTCGTCTGGTCAGAGACTTTTGACAAAACGGTTGGGTTTCGTGAGTCGACTCATGACAGGCATGAGTCGACTCAACCTGATGAGTCGACTCACAGAGCTGAAAACTGGATTCTTCGAATCTGCTGCTCGTCGTCTCGTTCCACGCTTCCACCTGCGTTCCACTGTACTGATTGACACCTCTATTCTCATGCTATCATGAGAATCATCTATCCTCAAGCTCCCATGAGGATCGCTAAGTTCCGAAGAGAAGATACACACGTATCATGCTTTGATTCTTCGTTCTTCCGACTCGCTTTATGCTCCATCCTGTGCTCTGCCGTATCGCTTCACACCACTATTCTCAAGATATCATGAGAATTACCTATCCTCAAGCTCCCATGAGGATCACTAAGCTCCCGAAACAGAGAAGAAGATACACACGTATCAAAAAAATCAAACTGGCAACTACTTTTAGATACTCTTCACAAAAAACTTGCTACATGGAAGAGGACTTTCCTGTCTTTTGGAGGAAGACTACTTCTTTTAAACTCTGTGCTCACCTCTATCCCCTTATACTTCATGTCTTTCTATAAGCTACCTAGTTGGCTTATCAAAGAAGTTGATAAAATTAGAAAGAGTTTTCTTTGGACAGGCAGTGCTGAAACTAATGGTTTTAAATGTTTGGTAAATTGGAAAAAAGTCTGTTTAAGTAAAACTGAGGGAGGCTTGGAAGTTAAAGATATCAAATCCTTCAACATTGCTCTTCTATCAAAATGGCTTTGGAAATGTCTTGATTCTAATTCTCAAACTGGTAATTTTCTACGTCAACTTTACAATTTCAGAGGTTCTACAACTCAAATGATGCGCATCACTCTAACTCATCCTTTTGGAATGACATCATATCTCACAAAGAGGGTTTCCTACATCACATCTCATGGTTACTTGGCTCTGGTGACAATATTAGGTTCTGGGAGGATAAATGGGCTAGCTTTAATTCCTTAGCTAGCATATATCCAACTTTATACAAGTTATCTTTCTCTTCCAATGTTTCTGTTCGTAGTCAGGGTCTCTTTCAAGGCAATGTGTGGCATTGGAGCCCCTTGTTGAAAAGATGTATATCTTCTATTTCTCAAACAGCAAAGTCAGACCTCATGCACTTAATAGAGAGTTTTCATATCTCTAATCAACCTGACATACCCAAATGGTCTCTTGCAACAAATGGTATTTTCTCAGTGAAATCTCTATACAATTTTCTGAACTCCAGAGGTATTCTGACTCCTATCTACAAAGTCATTTGGAAAAATGTAATTCCCAGCAAGGTTCGTATCTTCACTTGGCTCTTATCCATCAATAGATTACATACAAAGGAAAATCTTTTATCCAAAGGATGGCGGGGGTGATCCTACATGCATTCTCTGTGGGATGGAATCAGAATCAAGAAATCATCTTTTTTTCTCTTGTCCAATATCAAATCAAGTATCGAAACACTTCAAAGAATATTACCTTCCTTTCCTCTGGCCAACATCCATTGATGAATTACTACAAACTGTAGAGAATCTTCAAGGAAGTAAAGGACACATTTGGCGTGCAATATTGTCAACAGTTTGCTGGAATCTATGGACTACTAGAAACAAAGTTATCTTTGAAAAGATTCATTTCTCGTACAAGTCTATTATTAATCAAGTTATTTCTGGTTTGTGCAATTGGACAGATGCGGGAAGTGGGACGGCTACACGACATCTATCTGCAAGGCTTAAAGAACATCCGATATCAAGGGCTAGTGTGTGATGGGGGATTGAAGTAATCTTTGACACAGTGAGAGCAAGTTGTAAAGTTTTGTTTGTTTATAAGCTAGATACCATTTTTATTTTCATCTCTTTTTGTTGATTATAGAAAGTCTAGCTTCTGCTAATTATATGTGTTGGGAATTTAACGCCGAAACCCCTAATGCAACGGAAACGCAGAATAGAGAACAGTACACCAAGTTTAACGAGGTTCGGCAACTGCCTACGTCCTCGGGAGCCACACAGTCAATTTCTTATTTAATCTAACAAGAAATTACAAGTTAAGAGCAAATCCCTAAACTGGGATTCCTCAAACAAACACTGTAGCTACAGTGTTAATACCCACTTTAAAACCCCCTTTCTGTTTTCTCTCTCTCTCTAATTCTTTTCTTAATCTCCCCTCAAAAACCCTATTTGAGAGCTGGAGATTATCAAAATCGCTACTGCGATTTGGGGATTGAACGCTGCTGCGTTTTATGGCTTTTCACCGCCGCCAGAGGGATCGGGGGAGAGAGCAACACCCTAGGGCTCGTGGGGGGCTTCTTTTATAGCCGAATCGATGACAGGCTGGCGACAACCTGTCGCCAGCGGTGCGATGGACGCGGGTGTGGGACTCTGATCGCGGACGTCGGAGTTCTTGAACGCGGGGGTCGCCATCTCCCAAACGCGAGGGTCATCGAGCTGGGACGCCATGGTTAGGTTCGCGTTCGCTGAGGGTCGCGTTCGCCCAATTTCGAGCTCAACTGCTCGAGCTGCCTGCGCCATCCTGGAGCTCGTCGGAGCTCCTCCGCCGTCGGAGGTTGGTATCCACCCCAACCTAACAATCTCCCACTTGGAGACCAAAACCGACGCCAACAGGCTATCTCATCAAACTCCTCTTCTGTGTGGCTCCGCCCTCATCATCTATGCATCTATCATGAAAGGCCAACTGAAGTTGCACACAACTCCAGTTTCTGGAAGTGCTGCCTCTTGTACAACCATATCCGCTGGATCCTTCTTCTTGGATATTCTGATTGGAATCTTTGACAACTCGCACGCCGGCTCTGTATCTTCTGGAACCTTCTGCTCCTTTTTCACTCGGGATACACCAGCTTGTTGTGACGTGCCTTTCTTCCGATGGGACTTAGCTAAGTTCCCATGTCTGGTTGGAATCAGAGATTTCATCTCTTTCTTTCGCGCAAACTCCCACGTTGTCGCATCCCACTCTGACAAGCTTTCATCAAAGTTTCAGATCTCCTCCATTTGTCAGCAACACTATTAATTCATGTATCTGCTGTTAGCCAAGCAGTGAGGACGAGATATTTTCCTCATGTCGGACGCTGGTGGTCGGGCTCCTGCGCACCGTTCTGGTCAAACAGGCTCTATCTGGCTGAGGACTTCCTGCTTGGGTATCTCTCTCTTTTTCGCTT
>NC_033801.1:121727609-121734083 GCF_001876935.1 Asparagus officinalis
GTGGATGATGGATTCGGGAGCTACATATCACATCTGCCCTAAGAGGGAGTGGTTTTCTAGCTTTGAGGATCGACTGAGTCCACCCCTCGAGTTATCCTTAAGGAATGATGCCGACCCGACTGGGGGAGTGACGGCTCGTGGGATTGCAAATTTGCAGGGAGTAGGTTATACCCTATAACAGTGAGAAATCACGTATTTCTCAAAAGGATTAAGAATTCCTCAAAATTAAATTACTCAACAAATAAATGGAAAAGATTATATCTCTCAAATCGATCAAGAATTTGCCATAATACACGGAAAATGTGTTCTCGTCAATTTGTTAAATTAGACTTCATATCCCACTAAAAAAATTCCTCAATGACCCAAAATATGGGACCAATAGAGGGGACAAGTGAGATGTCCAATGATGGCCAACTCATTATCCAATAGGAGGGGGGACACCTCACTTGTCCCCCCTCCCCTATTGGTCTCATATTTTGGGTCCCTGTAGCAAAACGCATCCCACTATTGTAGAGACTCTTGAGATTCTTTGGAGAGAGAAGGGGAGTCAAGGTGAGGATGTGGAAAAGTGGATTACTCATTAATTACATGGATGTAAATAAGCTACAAAATTACGTAATAATTGCATGCTAAGTTCAAAAGGTTGTATTTGTATATATCAGAATATAGGAAGTTATTTTTATTGATAATGATATTATTATTGTCAATTGATATACACGTTGAAAGCATTTTTTACCCTTGATATTCCCGAGTGGTATGGGGAAGTTAATGGGAGATTGTGGAAAAGTGGATTACTTGTTAGATAAGTTAGAAAAGCTTCTATTTATATGCATCAGAACTTTAAAAACTTCAGTTTCATATTTATTGATATCATTACTTTCAATTTTATTGTTGAGGGCGAACTTACCTACTAATTGCATGTCAAAATCTGCAAACTACCTGCTTTGGTTGCCTTATGCTTTATAAAACTCCAAAACCTCCTCTCTAAGATCAAGTACAGACCATCACCTAGCTATCTAAAAAAAAGACATCCTATTAAATCTTACCATAAATTTTTTTTTTTTCTCTACTCACAAGTTAATATCTACCACACAAAGAAGGTCTGAGCGTTGAACTGACATTTTATAAATTGAGCTATCTGCATAATAGCATAAAGTTTTGGGCGAAGTGGTTAACGAAAGTGAACAAGTTAAACATATCATCTTGAATTTAGCCAAATGGTGATAACTCCACAAGTATCAATACCAAAGTAGTTCAAGAATTGATGATTGAGTACATCAAAAGCACGATAGAGTAAAAGCTGATATTTTTGTGTGCTGGTTCTTCAATATATATAGTCTTCATGCAGAAGGACTGGTTGCTTGCTGCAATAAGATTGTTGGTAATGAAGGAATTTCAGCATCAGCAGCAGAATCAGAAAAAAACAGGCGGCGGTCGACCGGTCCGGTCGACCGGATTCGTGCACAAGGGTTCCTGTGCGTCTGGAAGGAGGTCGGTCGACCGGCCCGGTCGACCGCAGATGTTTCGGTCGACCGGTGCGGTCGACCGACGGCTCTCTGGATTTTTGGGGCTTCTGCTGGATGGTGATCGGTCGACCGGGCCGGTCGACCGGAATTGATCGCGGTCGACCGGTCCGGTCGACCGACGCTGTTTTGGGCTGGGCTTTCAGGTTTTCGACCCGATTCGTTTTGTAAGTTCTATATATACCTAAACCTGTTTGTTTAGGGTAGAGGTTGGACGAATTTGAGCAGCCAAAGAGAGAGAATCATTGCATCCAATTGTGAGAGAGCTTTGAGAGATCTAGAGCTTTGTTTTAGGGTTTGGTCTGAGAGATTTGTAACCCTATTTGTATTCTCTTGATTTCTAGTAGAAAGAACTCCCCCCTCCTTGCCCCGTGGACGTAGGCAACTTGCCGAACCACGTAAATTGTGTGTTCTTGCTGTGATTGTGGTTTGCATATTGTTTGTGGTTTAGTTCGAGTTATTGTTCGTGTTGCCCTAGAAAGCTTCCGCCGCGCACAACAATTGGTATCAGAGCTAGATCGACAACATGGGAGATGCAAGCACGTCAGGTTCGTCTCTAACAAAGGCGATACAGAGTCTGAGCATCAATAACACGAAGATTGATGTTCCGAAGTTCGATGGCAAGATCAATTTTGGATTGTGGAGGTGTCAGGTGATGGATGCTTTGGATGCACAGAATTTGGAGGAGACTCTTGAGTTAAAAGAGAAACCCGCTGAGTTGGAGGATAAGGTTTGGAGAAAGATGAACAGTAGAGCTTGTGGTGTTATTAGGTCATGCTTGACGCCGGATCTTATTTATGATGTTATGAACGAGACGTCGGCGAAGAAGATGTGGGAAACACTCAATGAGAAATATCTTACGAAGAGCATTGAGAATCGGCTTCACTTGAAGAAGAGATTTTACCAGTTCAAGATGAAGAGAGGGGTTTCCATCAGGGAGCATGTCAACAATTTCACTAAGCTACTTTCAGATATGGCCAATGTTGATATTATAGTTGAGGATGAAGACAAGGCGATGCTACTTCTGTGTTCGTTGCCCGAAGATGATTATGGTACGTTCGTTCTCACTATGATCAATGGAAGAACTACAGTTAGCTACAAGGAGGTGACCTCAGCTTTGGTGAACTATGAGTTGAGGAAGAGTGATGGTGAACCCTCCGAGAAGGCATCGGGAGATGCGTTAGCAGTTCGAGGCCGAGATCCAAACCGTCGTCAGTTTAACCGCTCAAAGTCAAAGAATAGGAGTGCCTATAAGAGTGTTGGTAGAAATCAATGTCGGTATTGTAAAGAAGAAGGACATTGGAAGATTGACTGCCCAAAGTGGAAAGAAAAAGCCGGAAAGAATAAGGGGAAAGCTGCACAAGCTTCAGAAGTGAATGTTGCAAAAGCTATTGGTGAGCATTCAGATTCAGATTCTTCAGGCTATTCATGCCCTGCTTTACCGTCGGTTTGCTATGCGGATTCCACGGAGTGGATGATGGATTCGGGAGCTACATATCACATCTGCCCTAAGAGGGAGTGGTTTTCTAGCTTTGAGGAGCTGGAAAGAGGGGATGTCGTGCTTATGGGTAATGATCACGTATGCCCTATTGGTGGTATTGGTTCAGTCCGGATCAGGATGCATGATGGTGTAGTGAGGGAATTGAAGGAAGTGAGGTTCGTGCCGCAGTTGACGAAGAACATCATTTCTCTTGGGACTTTGGAGGCAGCAGGATATCGAGTGATCTTAGAGGATGCTACAGTGAAGGTCACGAAGGGTTCTATGGTGGTGATGCGAGGTGTCAGGGAAAACTACCTATACTACTTGAAGGGCAAGACAGTTACAGGGGGTCTGGCAGCTTCTATCACTACAGAGGAGGACACTACCACCTTATGGCACATGAGACTTGGACACACAGGAGATAAGTCCCTACAGTCATTGGCTAAACAGGGGCTATTGAAAGGTGCTAAGACCTGCAAGATGGAATTGTGTGAGCATTGTGTACTTGGGAAGAAGACTAGAGTGAAGTTCGGCACCGCTGTTCATAACACCCAAGGTACATTGGATTATATTCACACGGACGTTTGGGGTCCTTCCAAGAACACATCTCTTGGTGGGGCCAACTATTTTGTCACTTTCATTGATGATTATTCCAGGAGGAATTGGGTATACCCGATGAAGCATAAACATCAGGTCCTGGATATTTTTGTGGAGTGGAAAAAGAAAGTGGAGCTGCAGACAGGTAGAAAGGTGAAGACTCTACGTTCAGATAACGGTGGAGAGTACAAGAGTGATCCGTTTCTGCAGTTTTGCCGGGATCACGGCATTAGAAGACACTTCACAGTTCGAGAGACACCGCAACAGAACGGGGTGGCTGAGAGATTGAACCGTACCTTGCTGGAGAAGGTGCGGTGTATGATGACGCAGAGTGGATTGCCTAGATCTTTTTGGGCCGAGGCGTTGGTTTATGCGAGCCATCTTGTGAACAGGTTGCCGTGCACTGCGATAGACGGGAAGACTCCTTTGGAGCGTTGGTTTGGTTCGGTGGCTAGTGACTATGAGTCGCTTCGGATATTCGGGTGTCCAGCTTATTATCATGTCAGTGATGGCAAATTAAATCCGAGAGCGAGGAAAGCAGTCTTTGTGGGATTTAGGGATGGAGTCAAAGGCTTCAAGTTATGGGATCCACAGGACAAGAAGATAGTTATTAGCAGAGATGTCACATTTGACGAGGCGTACATGATGAGGCCTCGAGCCCCTCAGCAGGTGGAGGGAGACCAGACAGGAGAGATATCGCAGCAGGTGGAGGATGATGTGACTCCACCCACTCCAGAGAACACTGTATCCATTGAGGCTCCTACAGAGGTGACACTGGGAGGAGATGAGATGACAGATGGGCAGATACAGGATACAGTAGATCATGGGACTCAGGAACAGGGTCATGTTCAGAGGACCATTGCAGCAGATAGACCGAGGAGAGAGATTCGTCGGCCAGCTAGGTATAATGATGTCATGGTCGCATATGCATTATCAGTGGAGGTCGTTGATGATATGGTTCCAGCCACATTCAGGGAGGCAGAGTCTAGCCCCGATTCGATCAGGTGGAGGGAAGCTATGGAGGAGGAGATGCGGTCTCTTCAGAAGAACGACACTTGGACACTTGCACATCTACCTAAGGGTAAGAAAGCTATTGGTTGCAAGTGGGTATATGCGAAGAAGGAGGGATCTTCTATTGGGGACATTCGGTTCAAAGCCAGATTAGTTGCCAAGGGATATGCACAGCTTGAGGGCATTGATTACAACGAGGTATTTTCACCCGTTGTGAAGCATTCGTCGATTCGGATTTTATTGGCGTTGGTGGCACAGTTGGATTTGGATTTGGTCCAGATGGATGTGAAGACAGCCTTTCTACACGGTGATTTAGATGAGGAGATCTACATGACACAACCACAGGGTTTCAAAGCTGCAGGAAAGGAAAATTTGGTTTGTAAGCTGAAGAAGTCTCTTTATGGTTTGAAGCAGTCACCAAGACAGTGGTATAAGAGATTCGACGGCTTTATGATTGGCCGAGGGTACACGAGGAGCCCATATGACCCATGTGTTTATATGCACAAGCTACAGGATGGTGAGCTCATATATTTGCTTTTATATGTTGATGATATGCTTATTGCTTCCAGGAATTCTTCAGCTATTCGAAAGCTGAAAAATGAGTTATCATCAGAGTTTGAGATGAAGGATCTTGGAGAGGCAAAGAAGATATTGGGTATGGAGATCGAGCGAGACATGGTGAAGGGGAAATTGAAGCTTACACAGAAGAGCTACTTGCAGAAGATGTTGAAGAAATTCAGCTTTGATGGCAATGCAAAAGCAGTTAGCACACCATTGGCTCCCCACTTCAAGCTTTCAGCGTTGATGTCACCTATTTCAGTTGAGGACAGAGATTATATGTCGAAGGTCCCATATGCTAGTGCAGTAGGTAGCTTGATGTATGCGATGGTGTGTACGAGGCCAGATTTGTCACAGGCCGTGAGCATGGTATCAAGATACATGCATGACCCCGGGAAGGGTCACTGGGAGACCGTGAAGTGGATTCTACGGTATGTTCGAGGCACCGTGGATGTTGGTTTAGTGTTTCAGAAGGATGAGAAGGACGGGCAGGCTTGTATTGGTTATGTGGATTCAGATTATGCTGGAGATCTTGACAAACGCCGGTCTACGTCAGGTTATGCTTTTACATTGGCAGGTGCACCTGTATGTTGGCGTTGCACGCTTCAGTCCACAGTGGCTCTCTCTACTACAGAGGCAGAGTATATGGCAGTTACTGAAGCTATTAAGGAGGCTTTATGGTTGCGTGGATTATTGGAGGACTTGGGGATTGCACAGGAGACTATTCGGATATATTGTGATAGTATGTCGGCTATCTATTTGGCAAAGAACCAGGTTTATCATGCGCGCACAAAGCACATCGATGTCAGATTCCACTTTGTACGGGACGTCTTGGATGATGGAGATGTCATATTAGAGAAGGTCCACACAAATGACAACCCTGCAGATATGTTGACCAAAGTTGTTTCAGGAGTGAAATTTGGTCATTGTTTGAAGTTGTTGAACATCCTTCAGTGCTGAGGCCGTTGGCGGCCATTTGGGTGAACTACGTTCGGCTTGATTCCTTGGGCAAGAGGATACGTAGGCAGTCTTTAGATGCAGCCGGTTTGATCAGTTGATCAAGATGGGGGGAGATCGTGTTTCAGCTCGAGTATTGTTCCTGGACCTGTTGAGGAACTATTGGATGGTTTGGTGTCGGCTCAGTTTTGATGGAAACATTCGCCGAGGTGGAGAATTGAAGGAATTTCAGCATCAGCAGCAGAATCAGGAAAAACAGGCGGCGGTCGACCGGTCCGGTCGACCGCATTCGTGCACAAGGGTTCCTGTGCGTCTGGAAGGAGGTCGGTCGACCGGCCCGGTCGACCG
>NC_033801.1:121734314-121775055 GCF_001876935.1 Asparagus officinalis
GTGTGTTCTTGCTGTGGATTTGGTTTGCATATTGTTTTGGTTATAGTTCTAGTTATTTTCTGTTGCCCTAGAAAGCTTCGCGCCGCGCACAACAGCGAATGGCGATCGTGGAAGTCGAGCGTTTCTTATTTTTTACACCATGCAAGTATGTGATCCGATGGTGGTGAGTCGTCTTGGCCCGTGAAAGGCAGTGGTGGCTGTACACTCCTATTTGATCTGCTTGAGCTAGCGGGGGCGGGAAGGGGGGGGGGGGGGGGATAGAGAGAAGTTTTGGATGAGGGAGGTGTTTATGAACTCATATAGGGGAGGCGGTTATGAGATGCAGGAGGCCGAAGGGATTTGAATTTAGCGGGAATGAAGAGAATAAGTATTCAATAATAATGCGTTAATTACAATTACTTTAACAATTAATTACCTATGATAAATTTTGTTTAGTCTCATGATCTCATCCGATAAAGCCAACCATCCGATAAAGCCTACCACTGTCGAACCGCTCACAACGTGTCATCCTCCTCCCCTCACAAGAAGTCGGGTCTGTCCCTTGCCTTCAAAGTCTGTGCAGACTCCTCAGGAACTTCCTGGCCAACCTTATATCAAATTTCTAGTTAAAACTCTAATTGAAAATTTAAGAATTAATCATAATTGTTGGTAGGATCACAATTGCTGATTCCCACTGGTCTCTCTAGTGGTGATTCTCGCAGATCTACGTAGGGTTCTAGGTAGTTGGTAATTCTCGCGGATCTCACTGGCGGTGAGATCACCAGCGCTGCTTTAATTTGGTCCCGTCCTAGTACAGAGAAACAATCTGATGAGAAAATAGGTTGGGTCTTCCTCCCCCTTCTTTCTTCACTATCTGGCTCTGATGCCCAACAATAACAGTACATGTATATAGGGGGCGTATATTCAACAGGTCTCGCAGTCCTTGTAACACATTGACAGTCGCATGAAAAAATGTAGGTCACAAGTATAATAACAAGGAGACAACTTTGTCAAAGTGCTAACAATTAAGTTTAGGGGTAATAAGTAGCTAACTCTTACAGTGAAGGAGGTGTATTCTTCAATTAGTACTAATTTTAAATGCGTACTTATACCGAGTTTCACTATGCTTTAGCAAAGATGTGATACATTCTGTAATACTACTGTCTGTTGCATTTAGCTAATTAAACGATTAACAGGAGTAAGACCAGACATATTAAGAAGAGACAAAGCCTGCTAGATCATATCAGAAACAAACTACCTATCAGAACGATTGAAGGCAGGAAGTCAATAGCTGTTAACCCTGAATACAAAGTTGTAGCGTGTATCACCGAAATTTGTACAGTGTTTAGGAAAGTGATATTAAGAGGAAGGGTAGCACTAGGGGCACACCCCCAACCACATCCCAAACAACACCCCCCTCTCTCATATGCTACAGTGCACCGGGTCCCACATGAGATTTTAAAAATTTTAAAATCCCATGTGGGGTCCGGTGTACTGTAGCATATGAGAGAGGGGGTGTGGTTTGGGATGTGGTTGGGGGTGTGCCCCTATCATTTTCCTAAGAGGAAATAATAGATTGAGAGGAAAGATCCAAGATCTAGCAGTTCGAGTACAAATAAAAGATCCACCATGACATGTCAGATACAGACCTCACTGATGGTTCTCGCGGATCTCTAACATGTTGCTCTCACAACAACAAAATCCACTTAGCAGATGTAGATATTCTAGATGAGTTATGTATCTACAATTACCCTAGGCAAGTGAGTTATAATAGCATTTTTTTCACATCGTTTAGGATAAGATTTGATAGGGACCTTGTATCAAAGAGAGAAAAAATATATTTAGAGCACATAGTGAAATATATCATAATCTTGTTCTTCTAAATTCGTAAGAAAATAATTCTTTATACTTTCAATTTTACTTCTATGATACAGTGAATGGGGTATAAAATTGAATGAGAATATTAGATAATATAAATATGAGTGAAACAATAACTAAAAGTTAATGTGAATATGAGTCAAACCACAACTAAAAGTTTAATGGACATATTACAAGTAAATTCATATGCAAAATTCTTTTACGAATTGAATGATTACCCATCTTTTGAAGACTTCAAGATACTAATAAATAGAGGTGTTGTATTAGATTAATGTGTTTATAACTCACAAATAATAGATCACGTGACCACAATCTGGGTTGAAGGAAACAATGATAATATTTTATTTAAGAGAGAGATTATTGAGTTGATCAATCCCCAAAAAAAATTTATTTCCTTTTTTTTATTTTTACTCTATTGTTATCAATTTAAATAATCACGATATTCAACCACGTGCATTACACGTGCATTTCAACTAGTTACACTAAGGGCCTGTTTGTTTGCACGAAAGTAGCAAAGAAGTAACTGAAGTAGAGGAAGTTTCTCCTAGTTCAAGCAAAAAATTATGTTTATTTCTCTGAAAAGACTACTTCATCTACTTCCATAAATGCAGATGTGGCGTCTAGGTGGCACTCTTACTTCCTAAATTTTTTTCCGCCCTTAAAAGCTCAGAAGTAGAGGGGAAGTGGATAAAAAATGGGGTCCACTTAAATTAGAGATTTACTAAGGGCAAATGATCTTAAATAATATATCCAATTTCTATCAAAACAAACAAATAAATAAAAGAAGATGATGAAGTACTATTTCCGCTACTTCTAAAAATATATGAAACAAACAAAATAAGTACCACTTCCGCTACTTTTTACTTCATAATTGAGGAAGTTACATCTTTAATCCACTTCTTACTTCTAATAGTTACGTCCATCCAAACGGGCCCTAAACTCGCATGAACATTCTGTGTTTTGCATTAAACCTCTATTCAAAACGGCAGTAAACAGTCAATAAGTTTTTGGAATTACAGAAAACCCCTATAAACTTTCTGAATTTTATAGACAACCCCCATAAATTAGAAAAAGGGTTGACTGTGAACGGACCCTGAGTAATATCACCTAATAGTAAAGAGACCCCCATAGTTTTATTTGTTACAGATAGACCCCATGTGGTTCTACTTGTTGCAAATAGACCCCCTGAATGAAATTTTTTTTTACTCTTAAAATGGTTGAAAATGTGTGAGGAGGTGGATAGACCTCCTATAGTTCTATTAGTAATGATAGATATCTAACTGTTAGCCTTTTTAAATTTTAAAAGAGCCGAAAAATTCACTAATCGGGTTTATTCACACTTGGGCCAATACTACAGGACGTTTATTGGCAACAATAGGGGTTCTATTTGTAACAACAGAAGCAAAGAAGTCTCTTTGTAATTGGGTGATACTACAGGGATCTGTTGGCAATGAACCCCTTAAAAATATATATAAAAGGCGTTTTGAATGTTCATGGGGTTTAGTGTGTAATTTACCTAATAGTTCACGGCGTATTCTGCAAAAGATATTGGGGGTTTAGTGTGATTGAAGTTCATGGGGTTTAGTGTGTAATTTACCCCGAACAAAAACCCTCCACCAAATTCCTCCCCCCTCCCCCCAAACCCCGGCTTTTCTCCCTTCTCCCCTCTCACCCAAAAACAATCGAAACCAAACTAGGTTAGGGTTTGCAACACCCAGTTCTGCTCCTACACATCCACCGCCCGCATCACTTCCGCACGTTACGCCCTAACCCCCACCCACCGCCCGCCTCCTCCGTCGCAGTCTCGTCTCTCTCAATCGCCACTCTCGAGACCGAAGCCCTCGCCCCGGCGATCATTGACACTCACGCCTCCCTCCCCACCCCCCTCAAAGGACCCCCTCTTCTTCCCCTCTCGCGAGAAAAGAACAGTCGCCAAGCTCCTTCTCCTCCCTCTCCGACGCCCCGACGCGCGCTTCCTATGCCCGCCGCCTCGACGGGCTCACTTCCTCGTGCCGGGAGTCGAAGCCGTTTCGTCCGCCGGTTCAAGCGAGGAGCGCGCGAAGTGAAGGGGATTCTGATCAAGCATGTCGAGTCGCTTCTCGGCGGCGAGAGCGTGAGCAGGTGTCGGGAGAGGGCTGATGAGCTCGAGAGGGGAATTAGAAGGAAGGCAAGTCTGCTTAGCAGGCCGAAGAGGATCAATGTTGCGAGGGAGATTAAGGACAATAAGGAGAGGTTGGAGGCGGAGTTGGCCACCATTAATGGGAAATTGGGGGAGTTTAAGGTTGCCATGGAGAGTATTTTGAGTTACCTTAAGGAGGGAAAAGATGGGGTTTCGGAAACCGGGGAGTTTGATTTGTTCAAGTTTGGAAGGGATATGGACTTGAGATGCTTGGTCAGGATTCACTCGATAGTGGTGAGGGAGTGCCGGAGGCTTACTGATGGACTTCCCATCTATTCTTGCCGCAGGGAGCTACTGCAAACCATGTTTTTCAATCAGGTATAACAATAAAGGTGTGTTTTTGACAACTGAAATGCAAATATTTGATGTACATTGTCAACTTCCTTTCTCTCAGGTTACTGTTGTGATTGGGAATACTGGTTCCGGGAAGAGCACACAATTGGTGCAGTACATTGCTGATTCTGGCTTAGCTTCTACTGAATCAGTAGTTTGCACGCAGCCTCGCAAAATTGCTGCCATTTCTGTAGCACAAAGAGTTGTAGAGGAATGTATTGGATGCTATGATGATGACAACTTTATTGTTTCTTGTCCTTCATATTCATCTTCTCCAGAATTCAAGTCAAGGATTGTATTTATGACGGATCACTGTCTCTTGCAACATTACATGGGGAAAAGGAGTTTTAAAGGGATTTCTTATATCATCATAGATGAAGCTCATGAAAGAAGCTTGAACACTGATCTTTTGTTGGCATTAATTAAGAAAGAATTGCGCCAGAGTGATTTAAGGGTTATAATAATGTCTGCTACCGCTAATGCAAGCAAGCTTGCAGATTATTTTTATGGTTGTCCTTCCATATATGTGAAGGGGAGGAACTTCCCCGTCAGCATCGAATATGTTCCTAATGTATCTGTGAAGGCTTCTTGGTCTAGAGTTCCTAAGCTATTACCTGATAAGTGCGCTTCATATGTGTCTGATGTTATAATGATGGTGACCGTGATTCATAAAACTGAAGAAGGTGGTGCAATTCTCGCTTTTTTGACCTCTCAAATGGAGGTAGAATGGGCTTGTGAGACTTTCAGTGATCCCTCAGCGGTTGTCTTACCGATGCATGGGAAACTTTCTCATGAAGATCAGAATCGAGTCATGCAAAGTTACCCAGGAAAAAGAAAAGTTATATTCGCCACAAATGTGGCAGAGACTTCTCTCACTATTCAAGATGTTAGGTATGTGGTTGATTCTGGCATGGTTAAGGATAGCAGGTTTGAGCCCTCCACTGGCATGAATGTACTCAAGGTTGGCAGGATCAGCCAAAGTTCTGCCAATCAACGAACAGGCCGAGCAGGTCGAACAGGTCCGGGCAAGTGCTATAGGTTGTACTCTGAATGTGATTTCCTATCTATGAGCATGCATCAAGAGCCTGAAATTCGTAAAGTGCATCTTGGAATTGCTGTTCTGAGGATTCTTTCTCTCGGGATAAATAACGTTCAAGACTTTGATTTTGTTGATGCTCCCGAACCTAAAGCACTTCAAAAGGCTTTGCAGAACCTGGCACAGCTAGGTGCTATTGTGATGAAAAATGATATTTTTGAAATTACCTCTACTGGTTCTCGGTTGGTCAAGTTGGACATTGAACCACGTCTTGGGAAGATTATTCTCGATTGTTTTGGCTGTGGCCTTAAAAAAGAAGGGCTCGTGCTTGCTGCTGTTATGGCAAACTCTAGCAGTATATTCTGTAGAGTTGGCAGTGAGAATGATAAGCATAAAGCAGACTGCCGTAAGCTGCCATTCTGCCATCGTGATGGCGACCTTTTCACCCTTCTCTCAGTTTACAAGGAATGGGAGGAAGTGCAAGAAAGTAGAAGCAAGTGGTGTTGGCAGAATAGCATCAATGCGATATCTATGAGAAGATGTCAGGACACTGTCATGGAGTTGGAAAAATGTCTGCGTTGTGAACTCAACGCTATCATTCCCTCTTACTGGTGTTGGCATCCTAATAGACCTACTGAATATGACAGATTGTTGAAGAAAATTGTACTCTCATCTCTTGTGGAGAATGTTGCCATGTTCTCAGGGTCTGAGCAGCTTGGTTATGAAGTGGCTTTATCCGGGCAACGACTGCAACTTCATCCTTCCTGCTCATTGCTAGTATACGGACAGAAGCCAGATTGGGTGGTTTTTGGTGAAGTTCTATCAGTTGACAATAAATATCTGGTTTGTGTAAATTCTGTGGACTATAAAGACTTGTTAAATATTGAGCATCCTTTATTTGATGTCACACAGTTGGAGAAGCGGAAGATGAGTTCGAAAGTGATGGCTGTAGTTGGCAATAATCTTTTGAAGAGGTTTTGTGGCAAATCTAATTCCAACCTACGAAGTATTATTTCACATGTTAAAGAAGAATGCAGAGATGACAATATCAGTATCAATGTTGACATCGGTAGAAGTGAAATTCAGATATTTGCTACTGCAAAGGATATGGAGAAGGTTTCAGCCATTGTTACTGATTACCTGGAGAGTGAAAAAAGATGGTTGAGAGATGAGTGCATTGAAAAAAACTTATTCCATAGTGGGCATAGAACTCCTCCGACGGTGGCTTTATTTGGTCTTGGTGCTGGAATTAAGCATTTGGAACTCAAGAAAAGGTATCTTACTGTGGAAATATTTCATCCAACTGCATCTGATTTAAATGACAAGAAACTTTTGATGCTGGTTGAACGATACGCTCCTGGAGTAGCTTGCTTTTCCAAACCTTCAGGATCAGAAAGCACAGGCTCAAATAAGTGGGGCAACATAACATTCCTTACTCCTGAATCTGCTGAGAACGCTGCAGCTAAATTGAATGAGGTTGAGTTTTGTGGCTCCTTGTTGAAGGTACTTCCAATGAGAGCAGGGAATCACAAAACATTACCATGCTCTGCAGTAAGAGCCAAAGTTTGCTGGCCACGTAGACGCAGTAGGGGACTTGCATATGTCCTATGTGCAGAGGAGGATGCTGAAATCATTGTTAATGAATGTCGTGCCTTGGCAACTGGGGGAAAATCTTTGAGTGTTGAGGTTGGCAAATTCAGAGGTTGTGTGTTTGTAGCAGGGATTCCAAAAGATGTATCAGAATCAGAAATATATGAGGAATTTGTAAGCTCGTCGACTAGGAGAATTCTCGGAGTTAAACTGTTGAAATATGAGGCAGTCACAGGTGCCCCAGAAGCAACTTGTGCTGAAGCACTTAGAAGAGAAATTGCTCCGTTCATGCCTGACAGGCATTGCACAAATCAACTTTTCCAGATTGAAGTGTTTAGTCCTGAACCGAAAGATCATGCTGTCAAAGCTATGCTAACTTTTAATGGGAATCTACATCTGGAGGCAGCAAAAGCTTTGGAGCATCTCCAAGGGAAAGTATTACCTGGCTGTGAGTCATGGCAGAAGATACAGTGTCAACATGTGTTTTATAGCTATGTTTATTGCCCTGCTCGTATATATGCTGTTATCAGGGAGGAGCTTAATACTTTACTTAAGAACTTCAAGCGTATAACAGGTATGCTTCCTTTAAAATTTTTTAACTATTGTCCCATTGTGAGTATTATGGTAACCTTATAATATTTCTCTTTCCGTTCAATCCTGCAATTTATTTCTAGTAGATATACTTCTTTCTCAACTATATCTCCTCCTGACCTGGAGAGAACATCACTTGATAGTTGATACTATCTGATTGGCATAGTAATAGAATAAGAGTAATTATTAAAAATGGTGACTCCCTCCCAGCTCTCCAAGTACAGAGGAGAAAGTTGGTAGGGGAACATTTCATATACTGATCTACATGTTAGTTTACTTTGGTTAAGCCTTGATGGGTAAAATGGTTTACTAACAAAAATGAGAATCACAATGAAAATACTAAGATTATCAAAAATAAAATAATATCATTAATATGCAATATATTAAAATTTTGCTTTGAAGAAAGCATTAAAATGTCAATACATGTTCAAAACACGCATAGGGAGATGTTATAAAAAAATAGGGGTTTTCTCATCTTTTTTTAAGAAAGTTTCAACTCAAGCAGCAAAATGTGTATTTGATGAAGTGCTTTTTTTCTCACTAGTTTTTATGCACGCGCATTGCACGTGGTTTAATATCAAAATAATTTATTTCTTATTTTATTACTATAAATAAGTTAGATTCATTTTAATTATTAGATTTGTTATAATTTTTATTTAAAAATTATAAAAAATTAATGTAATGGATTTTTGTGCTAAACTGGGATCAATATACTTAACTGAGATATCATAATTGATTTCCGCAGAAAAAAATATCAGCTGACATAATAATATCTTCAAGCAGAATAGTAAAAGAAAATAAATTAAATTGATGCTATATGTCATATTCTAAACTATACTAATACTAAGCTATAGTATGGAGCTAAGGATGAATAACAATATCATTATGAACTATAGTTCTAGCAATAAAAAATAACATTTCTTATTGCATTGAAAATAGAATTACACTGTACTTTTCAATATTATAAGCTCATGCTTTATAATAAACAATCTCAAAAGCATACGAACCACAACGGGTTCACCCCAAATTTGGTGTGTTGGAGTTTTAAAATATGTAGATCAAGTTCAATGGAGCGGATCATCTATAATGTAGCTCAATCAAATGATCATCAATGACTAAAAAACTTAGTGGACGTCCACTTAAGTTGACATAAGTTTCTCTCTCTCTCTCTCTCTCTCTATATATATATATATATATATATATATGAGATCTCAGCCTACATTATTTGATAGACTTAAAATAATAAAAAGACAAAACTAAATATTAATGGTAACTACAATATAATTTTATGTGATAAAAGCAATCACATAAGCATGCAAAAATACTAAAAATTTTGCATGAAAATTCATTCTAAAAATTCCTAATTTTACTCAAAAATTAAGTTATAGTATAAAATATTCAAAAAATATTATCATTTATTCTTTTTATTTTATGTTTTAATTGAGTCAAGATCAATCTTTCTCCACCTTTATCTTTTGATTGGGCAATTCTAGAGTAGCGTCTTCATCATCTATATCAATTGTGATATTATGTTGGAGTTGAATTTTTTGAAATTAATCTCTTCAAATAATGAAGTCCAACACCAAAATCAACCTAATTGTCTTCTGCTCCCCCCTCAAAAACCATAAGCCTAATCCATAAAATGGGTTTGTACATAATGAAGAACAATAGACGATGCCAAAAGACAAAAAAGAAAAAAGAAGGAATTGAATAAGAATCGCTAGGTTTGTACATGATAAAGAGCAAAAGACAAGATAAGAGTCCAGAAATATATTAGGATACACCTGGATCAATTAAATTATATTATTACTCATAATTGATATGCATAAGAGATAAAATGTGTTGACAATCTTAAACTATAAAACAGACTGTATGGGCCCTCTAACATAATTTTTAATGCAAACAACCCCCAAGATTAATTTTAAAAATCTCTTGATTTTGCGAAAGAGTTTGAGTGTAAAGAACAAATGTTAAATTATCTAATCTGATTAAAGTAGGATCATATAAGTTAACCACATACATAAAATTTATTTTAATAAAAACTCATATATAAGTATTATAATTAGCATTAAGATCAAAGAACGTGTGAGATTCTCTTTGACTTTTATACAAACAATATCTATTTAGATAATAATAGTATAATTAAACTTTGTGATCTGAAAAGAAATCAAACATACAATATAATTAATTACTTTAAAATAATCTAATCTAATCTAATAAGAAGAAAATATATGAAAGTACTGTGAAAATTGTTGCAATTTTATAATTCATAATTCTTAAACAATCTAATCTATTCTAATACGAAGAAAATAACAAAGACACATACTTGTTGAAGGAGATAAAAGTACTGTGAAAGCTATTGTAATTTCTTGATCTGAAAAGATCAGATATACAATATAATTAATTGCTTTAAAATAATCTAACCTAATCTAATCTAATAGCAAAGGCACATGCCTATAGAAGGAGATAAAAGTGCTATGAAAATTATTATAATTTCTTGGCTTATATATATTGGTATATGATGTTGCATGTGAGAGGATAACAATTATAAATAAAGTTCTATTTAAATAATAATAGTATAATTAAATTTTGAAACTAACTATGCAGTACTTTGAACTACTTTAATTTTAGTCAGTGAGAGATCGCCACTTTGTGTGTAATTATTAATCATATAGCATGTGAATAATTGTTTGCAGATTTGCATTATTAATCATGTAGCACGTGAATAATTGTTTACGGTTTGATAAATTGATCACATTATATAAGAGCGAGGGGGTAAATTTGGTATTTAATAAATCGTCTAATTAACCTAAGCGTATTGTGAACTACGGTAAATTTGGTATTTAATAAATCGTCTAATTAACCTAAGCGTATTGTGAACTACTTGAATTTTAGTTGGTGAGAGATCGCGTATTGTGAACTACTTGAATTTTAGTTGGTGAGAGATCGTCACGTTGTGTGTAATTATTAATCATATATCATGTGAATAATTGTTCTCACTTTGCAATTATTAATCATGTAGCACGTGAATAATTGTTTGCAATTTGATCATTGATCACATATAAGAGCAATGAGATAAATTTGGTATTTAATAAATCGTCTAATTTACTTGAGTTGCTCTTTCATTTAGGTTTACATTTCAATTTAAACCATATCCTTATCTTCATACTATGTATATCCAATAAGGATTTATCAATTTATCAAGTTACTCTTACTTAATAGATTAGTATTTAAATTCCAATGGTATTTTTGTCTACTAAAAGATTTTTCCGAACTCGTGCTTTTAAAGGGAGTATGATCATGCTTAAACCAATAATATTAGACGTGATGGTTGACAAGGTTGTATTAAAACAAAACCACCAATAAAATATAGCTAAAATCTAAAATTAATTAGCATAAAATCAATAAGTATATATAAATAACAAACCATGTTCAAAGTTTTGAAATTATCTTTTTCAAAATATTACATATAACACATGAAGATTAATAATAGTTATTAAAAGTTAATCAGACTATCGTTTAACTCTTTATTGAGCCAGACCTGTACAAATGGGTATAGTGGTGTTTGGCTATGTCTTTTCTTTAATATTGATGCTTTTAAGAACATGTGATTCTGTGCAGGAGCGGGTAGCCATTCCACACAAATTTATTGTTTGATTTAACAACAAAAGGAGAAAATATCACTTAAAATCTTTTTTTCATTAAATTATTTTGGTGATCCTAAATCGAATAATAAGATGTTTTAATACTCATTATTATACTTCATTCCCCATTTAGATACACAGCTCCTCACGCCATTATTTTCTACTAGGAAAATGAACCAAATTTCCCCTTCTGCTTCCTCCTGTCTGCTCTTGATAACTAACCTGGCTCTGGATTCCTTGTCAGGAAAACCGTGCGGTCAGAAAACCTTTTCAAAGATAATTTGACAGATAGGAAGGCCTACCTTATTTAGTGTGTTTAGCTTCAGCCAAAAACTGTAGTGTAGAGTTACTAGACTGCTTTTTGGGACTTGAAGCCTGCTTTGCCCTTCCATCAACCTCCTTTTTAGTGGCAAAACCAAATCTCTGGTTCACATCTTGCATGAGAATTCATACTATACAATCCAAATTTTGTTAGAGGGTCTTACTTCTCTATAATATCCGCAGTCAAAGGGTATCCACCATATTTCTCATTAAAACATTCTCATACAAAAGCTATCTTAAAAAGATTCATCTTTTTATTATTTCTATATACTGTTGATATAAACTGTTCCAGCATTTGCAGAGTTTCTTCATTTTCTTGTGTTGGTATTTATCTATGTTGCATGGTGTTTTGGCATGCCAATGATGATACAACACTGGCACATGGAAATTCTAGAAAGCACATGCACAGAACTATTGTGGCAATATACGTGTTTGATTGGCTTGACTTCACAAGAGTCTATGCTACGTAGATTTCCATTGCTGATTCAAATAGCATGCTGACATGTTTGTTGTCTTTAGATTTCGAGTGTATTTACTTCGAACATAAATCGTCTTCAACTTCGTCTATCATCTTTTTCTCCCTTCCTGACACCCCAAAAAAAAACTCTATCAATTTTCCATTATTAAATTTCTTCTTTTCTTTGATATTTGTGTGTTCTTATTCTGCACATAACATGTTTCTTATGCATTTTAATCCTCATATAATTTTCATTTCTTGGTTCTTGTGTGAACTAGAAACTATCATATTGAACAATTAATCAAAATTTAGAAGTTCATAGCTATTAAGTCTTTGAAGTTGTCCCTTTGCCTCTATGATTATGTTTTATTATATTATCCTTAAGATGGTTGAATGTGCTCTTGCTTTTTTGAATATCTACATATAAGCTTTGACACTCATAAAAATCATCATACCACATCTTGCCTGTGCTGAGATCTTTTTATCCAATTTTTTATCTATTTTAACCTTTGTAATTTTAAGATATCTATCATGTTTTCTGCCACCAATGATCGTAAACTCTTAGCTGGGCCTCCTGCTTTACTGTTTATCTTACTTTCCGCATCACTATAGATGATAAGATCTGCAATTGTGAAATATCTTCATCGTAAGTTGCAAAAAAAGCCAAAGATTTGAGTGATATCAAATTCCAATGATAATCACATCCTCCTACATTCATTCTAGATCCCCCATGTGATCCAATATGTTTACATTAAATGTTACATAGAGAAACGACTATAGATTTCAGCAATGGAGAGAGAGAGAGAGAGAGAGAGCATTTTAGAAGTTAAAATGAAAATGCATGGGACGCTTTTTCTTTTACGGATGTCTACAAAATATTATAACAGCGAGCATTACTTATTGTAGCTATGTTCTGTATGTTGTCTTCAATTCAGCTGGGTCAGCTAGGATGCATTATTGAAACTATAATATGAGTGCAAACACTTTTTTTTTTGTTTACGTATTGCAAACACTATACTTTTTCCTATTATATGAGAAGCTTTTTTTGTGCCTGTTTAAGAACATACTGCACGTAGGCACCCCTGATCGGTGCCATGCTTTGGCCATGCCAGATCTTTATCCCTATTTTTTATTATAAGTCCATGAAACTTGCTTGCTGGTTGCATTGGGTTAAAACCTCTTATCCCTCTCTCCAAACTTGGCCTTTTCTCTTGGAAAGCTCTCTTCAATCTTGGGCTGATCTGCCCTGTAAGCTTCTTTCTTGGTTATTGTTGGTTCAACATGAGTTTATTATTATTATTATTATTACCAGAGGCAGTGACGGACCTAGGAATTTTTCTTTCTTGGGGGGCCAAAATATATATCATCATATTTCATATTCAACTAAAAGCTGGAGTTTTTGGATTTGGTGTAAGATGTTGTTCACTTTGTACGGGTTGTTCAAGAGATTTTCAAATATTAATCAGTTATAGTTGTTTTCCTGTAACCACCAACTATAAGGTTTTATCCTTTTGCAATCATGACAGTTAACCGCAAAGTACAAATTATGTTTATATCATTGAAATTTATTTCAAATCATAATAAAAAAGAAGCAATAACCCAAAGAAAATATTCTAATTTTAATCTAATCTCAATTATTAATCTCTAAAATTATATCTTTTACCCTAAACCATAGGTCCAGAAGCAATTTAAAGATTTAACAAAACAAATTAATCTATATTACGAGAGAAAACATAAAAAAGATGACAATTTTCACCCTGAGACGAAGTCAAAGAGGTGGTTGACTGTTGTGTGTTCCTCTGCGGTGGAGTGAATAGAGGGAGGACGAAGAATAGAGAGGTCAAATCATGAAGCGTTTGTGACCAAAAAGAATCGCGAAAAAAAGTTTTGTGAAAGAAAAAAAATTAAATCGGCAAAGAGAATAGATTACAAAAGATATTATGATCTGATATTTTTTTATGTGTGGAAAACAGAATGGATTTGGTGTGGATATTTGAAGTTGGGTCTTGGATTTTGTAGATATAATTGTTAACAAACCCATTTCAAGCCTTATTAGCCCACAATCACAAGGTCCAAACCCTATACTACTACTATTTTCTCTTCACTTTTTACCAAACATCTAGGGGCGGCCATGGCCACCCCCCCAGCCCCCCCCCCCCTCTCCCGCGTCATTGACCAGAGGGCTGACATGAGGTTGGTAGTTGCCGTTGAATTTTGTTAATGCTCTTCCTAGGGTTTCATGGAGCTGGAGCAAGTTTTTGGTTGGGGGGAAAGAGGTGGCAGACTGATGTCCTCTTCGTATTCTAATTGGAAGAAAATTTCATGAACTGATTTCCATGCTTGCTTGGTTTTGTGCATAGCGTGCCGCTAACTAGCCTCTCCAATTTTTCAATAATCTTTCCTTTCTTAATTTATTGAAGTCTAAGCCTAAACTTAGGAAAATAGTTCTCATGATATTTCCCTTAGAACCACCAAAAGCATGAATCTTGTAGCTCTGTTACTTTTTTTCCCTTTTTCTTTTTCTCTTCCTTCAATTTAGTTCATTACTGATAAATAAGATGGAGTTGAGTTATCCAAGGAACTTGGTTTTAAAGCCTCTTCAGTATTCTTTAAACCTAATGTTTGATTAGTAGATCTATTTACATATTTTCTTATATCATTTATCTTACTTAATTCAGGTGTGATCTGTACGGTGGAGAAGACCCCCACTAATACCTACAGGGTGAAGATCTCTGCCAATGCTACAAAAACTGTTGCAGATATGAGGAAACCTCTTGAACAACTAACGAGAGGCAAGATTGTAACCCATCCTGGTTTGACCCCTACTGTTCTCCTTTTCCTCGTCACCCGTGAAGGCATCGAACTGCTCCGATCAATAGAACGAGACACCAGTACCTACATCCTGTATGACCGTCAGAATCTCAATGTTAGAATCTTTGGCTCACCGAGCTCAATCACCAATGCAGAGGGCACACTGGTCAAATCACTGCTAGCACATCACGAAAACAAACCTCTGGAGATTCGCCTTCGAGGCCATAACCTTCCCACAAATCTTATGAAAAATATAGTCCAGAGGTTTGGTGCAGATCTCATGCGTCTCAAAGAGAAAGCTCCCGGAGTGGAACTAAGCCTCAACACTCGCCGCCACATTCTTTATGTGAGAGGGAGCAAGGAACTGAAGCAGAGGATTGAAGAGATTGTCTCAGAAGTAGCTCCATCTCTTGGAGTTTCATCTCCACCTGATGCATTGCTATCATCTCTATCTTCAGAATGCCCGATTTGTTTATGTGAGATTGACGAGCCTTATAAGCTCGAAAGTTGCGGTCATGCCTTCTGTCACTCGTGCCTTGTAGACCAGTGTGAATCTCTTGCTCGCTCACGTGAAGGCTTCCCTCTTCGCTGCACTAAGGCTAATTGCAATGAGCCTTTCCTGCTTGTCGATCTCAAATCCTTGCTACCAACCAATAAATTAGAAGATCTCTTTCGGGCCTCACTGGGGGCCTTTGTCGCCTCAAGTAACGGGCGTTATCGATTTTGCCCCTCTCCTGACTGTCCATCTATATACCAAGTCGCCGACGAGGATGAACAACCTGATGCTCTATTTGTATGTGGAGCTTGCTCGGCTGAGACTTGCACTCGGTGTCACTTGGAGTATCATCCTTTTATTTCTTGTGAGCGATACAAGGAGTTTAAGGATGAGCCAGATAAGTCTTTGATGGAATGGAGAAAGGGGAAAATGCATGTGAGGGATTGCCCAGCTTGTGGGCATACTATAGAGAAGGTTGAAGGGTGCAATCATATCGAGTGCAGATGTGGGAAGCATATTTGCTGGGTTTGCTTGGGTGGGTTTAATACTAGTGATGATTGTTATTCTCATCTCAGGGCTGAGAACCATGTTTAACTGATGTATACGGGGTCCGCTGGCTGGTGTACATGTGTATATATGTACATAATATGTGGAGAAAGACCTTTGGATGATATGGTAGCAGAATAATCTTTTTTTTATATACTGTTACATAGTGGGGATTGAGGTTATTTGCACGTGTAGAGCTTATAGATGTTGGACTAGTTCATATAGAAGTTGGGCTTAGCTGTTATGTGATTGTTATGGAAATTGAGTTAGATTAGTTTCTTTGCATCTCTATTCAATTTGGTGGTCAGTAACTGATGTTGATCTTATTCTCTTGAACTGGTAACCAGGTACATGGATCCTACACACTGAATGCATTTCTCTTGAACTGGCTGCTGTATCTGTGTTCTCGATGAGAAAACAGAAGTATCATGGGAAGCGAAGGCCATAAAAATCACCTATTTGCTCTTGGCCCAACAGGACCTAATTTATCAAGGCCCTTGGGCTGGAAGCCTGGACAGCACACTGGATGGCCCCCACTTCAGAGCCTGGGTCAGTTACCAACTCAGGCTACCCACCCGACCAACTCGCTTCAATCTAGGAGTTCGTTGTAAGTTATAACCTTGCACAATTGCACCTAAACCCAAAACTTCAAAAAAAATATTAATTTGTTAACTAAAGAGTTATTTAGATATTAGTCTCCCAAAATTTTATTTTAGTCCCTCAAATCATTGAAATTGTTATGAAGTCCCCCAAATCATTTAATCTTAGACACACTCCCCCCAAATGTCAATTTTCTCTCTCTCAACTCTCGCTTTTATCTTTTATTATAACTCCATTGCTCTCAAGATCAATGCTAAAATCCTCGTCTCGCCAAATCATATTGCGCCCACTAACCCCGGGAAGTTAAAGAAATGTTCCCTCCAATATTGCATACAGATTACAGATGCTGGGCATGGGACTAATTTCAAACAACTTATATGACATAGGGCCCTGTAGCGAATTTGATGGTTAGGAGATTTAAAGGTTGAAATCCTTTGAAGGACTAATATCGAAATACCACCTTAACTAAAAATTATTACCCGGGAAAAACTAAAATCTAAGCGAACTCCCTCTCCCGTAATTAACTCCTCCCGTCCTCCTCTCTTCCGCCTAGATCCCCTCTTACCCCTCTCTTATCGGATCCAAACCCGCCCCCAAAAAATGCGCTCCACGAAACCCACGCAACCCGAAACCGCACTCAGCAGAACCAAGATCTCCTGCCTCCTCTCCGCCGCCATCTCCAACCGGCGACGACCTCTCCCCTTCGTCCCGCGCGCCTTCCGCCCAGCTCAAGCCCGAGGCACCCTTATCCTCACAACCTCCGCCTCTTCGCCCGATCCAAGGAGGAGTCCGAGACGCAGTCGTCATTGCAAAAGCTCACTAACCAGCGACTTCATTTCGCGCCGTCGACGACCTCCGCTCCCTCCTCTCCGAGCCGCGAAACCCCTAAAAAGCTCGATCTCCCGACTCCAACTCCACCTCTCCAGTCCGCCCGGCCGGCCCCGCCTCCTTAGGCAGGGCGTCCGACTCGTACCTCGAGGGCGTCGGCGGTCTCGGTGAACACTGCAGCGGCGCACGCGCGGCGGCGCTGCATGTGGCGTGAAGGTGCTGCGGCCCTCTGCTTCGCGCGCTAACAAGAATCTCGAAAAAATTGAGGACGCGCTGTATCTGGCCTGGAGGACGTCTGGATCAGATCGAGCGAGGCCGTGGTCAAAGATCAGTTGCCGCTGGCCGACGATCGGCGGATGCTGCACGTGGCATATCCCTCGTTAGGTCTTTCTGCTGGAGGAAGAAGATTGGCGTCGAGTTTTTAACGACTGGATGGCGGCAGATCCGAGTGGCGAGCAGGAATCTAGGGCAGATCGCGATCGGACGGGCACGGGTTCGGCGGCGACGGCAGCAGGGAGGAGGATCTGAGGCATCTGAAGCAGCGGCAGGCGGAAGGAGCAGTCGAGGCTGAGCTCCAGGGATTTGATCTATGCTTTGGATGAGGATGATGATGATGGGGCCGATGAGGTGAACTCTTCGATCCTAGGGTTTGATCTTACGCCGTTGTATCGAGCTTATCACATCCATCAGACGTTAGGGTTGAAGGAGAGGTTCAAGAAGTACTATTTTGAGAACAGGAAGCTGCAGCTGACCTCAGACTTCCAGGTGTCGTCCATGACTCCGTTTCTCGAGTCGCATCAGACTTTCTTTGCTCAGATCGCAGGGTTTTTCATCGTGGAGGATCGAATTTTGAGAACTGGAGGGGGATTGGTGACTAGGGCAGATGTGGAGTCTCTCTGGGAGACTGCGGTGGCCAAAATGGTGTCGGTTCTTGAGGATCAGTTCTCGAGAATGATGACTGCGAGCCATTTGTTGTTGATCAAGGATTATGTGTCTCTTTTGGGAGTGACATTGAGGAGATATGGATATGCAGTAGATCCATTGCTTGATGTGCTGAGCAAACATCGGGATAAGTATCACGATTTGTTGCTTAACGATTGTAGGAAGCAGATCTCGGAAGCTTTGGCTGCTGATAAGTTTGAGCAGATGTTGATGAAGAAGGAGTATGAGTATTCGATGAATGTGCTCTCGTTTCAGATACAGACTTCTGATATTGTTCCGGCGTTTCCTTTTGTTGCGCCATTCTCATCTACGGTTCCGGATTGTTGTCGGATCGTGAGGTCGTTCATTGAAGATTCGGTTAGTTTCATGTCGTATGGAGGGCAGCTTGATTTCTATGCTGTTGTTAAGAAATATCTTGATAGGTTGCTCGTTGAGGCGCTTGATAGTTCTCTTGTGCGACTTGTCAAGTCACAGTCCCTTGGTGTTTCCCAGGCAATGCAGGTAAATTTCACTAAACTATAGCTGCCATTAGTAAAAGTTAACACATAAACTAAAAATAGTTTATGGTAATTCCCTGTAAAACTCCTAAACAATAGCTCGTGCACAAGTTTTGTGAAATTTACACACCTTTTTAGTTTATCTACGACGCTTTTGTATGTATTTTTTATTACTTTGTGTATAACACTTGAAGATATGCATATCCGAATTGTTTGCCTTCACATTTTTCTTTATGATTTTTTTTACAAGTATGCTTTAAGTATTGTATCTTTATCGTATACCAAATGACAACCACAAAGCAGACTTTTGTATATCAGTTACAGTATTATACTTTTTTTTCCTTCTAAACATTTGTCTATCTATTTCTCTAGGAGGCGAAACGTATGTCCATCACGTCTTGGTATCTGTCCACCAACAAATTTGGTAGCTATTTAGGCATCACATGCTTTTGTTTCCTTGTAAATTATGTCATAATATGATGTTAGTCACTGAAAAAGGCATTATGTACAAAGTTTATATGCATTCCTTTTCTCATTAAGCTTCTTCCCTGCACAATTATGGTTGTGCTTATTTGAAACCATGTGTTAAATATATTTATACAATTAAATATATTTATACAACAAAAGGTACTATCTGTCCTTACTTCGAATCTGGCCCATGTCACTGCCAGGATACAATACTCATGTCGGCAAATCAAAGCATGATGGAAAATAAGGATGACAAATTGAAGGAGCTATTCATTCACTGCATTAAGCCATGTTTATGACTTAAATCTAGTTATTAAGTAATTGCACAAGAACTTCAGTGTAATTGGGCTTGATAGTACATTTTACTTGGTACACCACATGAAATTTCGTGTATTAATTAATTCCTTTACTTCATTGAGTATATCTAGCACTCGATATGCTTCTTCCCATGAGAAAAATGATAACTACAACTGCAAAAGTCTCTTAATCGAGGGTTTCTTTGTGTTTCCGCTTATAATTCAGTATTTTCATACCAAGGTTTGGATTCTTCACTCTTACAAAACTAGGAAAAAAGAAAGAAATTCTCTTGTTTACTAGTTAGAATATATTTATGTTCCTTATTCTAGGAAGTTTTTATTGGACTTCGGATTCGGACCCAACTCAAATTGAATCATACAAAAAACCCAAGCCAGATTCAGCCACCCTGGATCTCAACTGGTCCTCATTCAAGATCTGAGGATTGAGTTGATCGACTACTAGCGTTTTGTGGGCATGAACAGATCCAAATAATGCAATAAAAAAGGATGTCAAAAGGGGTAAATAAATAGTGGTTGGATCATGAGGGATGATACACTTCTTTCGCTTGCATGACCTATGATATTGATATTGTAGATCCATGAACTTGTTTATATTATTTGATTGTAACCAATCATTTGTGCGGAAATCTACCTAATCCTATTTGCCAGGTGGAATCTAGAGTTGTTTTAATGGGTCATTGATGGACAGATCTGTTAATCCAGTACATGTAGAATTCCCAACTTGACTTCAAAATAAAAGCTTTTATTCTTTTGAAGCACAGCAGTTCTATTTTGAAGCCTAATCCAGTCAGACACCTGATGCACCAGCCACCTCTTAACGCATCTTTTTTTAAGTACCTTTTCCGGAATATATTGCCCTTGCATGTCATGTTTTTTATATCCACGCCTTCTAGCTTTATCCCTAGTTACCCTTCTTATATTGTGTTGAAAACACAAACCCTAATCCATCGTTACCAATACCTGCCCCAACCCACCATCAGAATAATGTGAATTAGAGTGATGCCAATGGTTAGCCAGAGCCTGAGATTTCTTCCCCTTTGAACACCCCACCCCCGCTTCTCCATCACACCACACACACCTGACCGACACCACCACGCGCGCCAGCCCAAGCGCACGCGCACATGTTTTTTGTTCATGATTGTGTCTATAGACGGACATCCAAGCTTCATATGTTCAATAAACATTTTGAATCGGGTGCCAATATTTGAAATGAATCCAATAAATAAATGAGCATCTGAATGCATGTTAAGTTCAACTGTGACCAATATTGGTTGTGTCTGTAGATGAACATCCAAGCTTCTTGTGTTATATGAACATTTTGAAATGTGGGTGTAAATAATGCGAGAACGGTCCAATAAATAAATGAGTGTGAAGTCCTGAATGCATCTTATGGTCAATTGAGCTTAAACTTCTAGCCTAGGTTGAAAATTAATGAAGCTGAGCTCGAACATGAATTAGTCTTGAATGCAACAAAAAACTAATATACTGTACACTTAAATAAGTTTTAAGATAGTAACAAGCCCAGAGTTAATGAATGCCATCTTTCTTGTTTATTTACATAATTACATTTACCCTGACATGTTTGATATTTATGGTTGTGCAAAGGGAAGAGATGTTATGAATACGTTTTGCACGGAAAATTCTAATCAAATGGGTTCTAAAACAGCTTTTGTCCATTGGAATGTCAAATATCAAACAAGATAAGCTTCAAATTGGGATCTAGGCTCAGAGCTACTGGCCATAAAATTGCCAAATTAAGCTTCAGATGGATCAAATAACTTCAATTTTGAGCTCAAACTGGTTCTGGCATGATCAAATTGGCTATGTTATAACTCTGTAGCTGCAGCTTTAGCATATATTCTTCATAGCTGAAATTCTTGAACATTGCACCTCATTGTCAGTTTGATAGATATTTGATAAATTTCCTTTTGAGAAAATGCTAAAATGTACCATGAACATGTTCATCAACCAACTCCTGCTTATGTTTCAAAAACTTTTCCATCATATTTGATGAATTAACACTAGGAGTTCACCATTTTTTTCTAGTTAATTGATTAATTATTGCTGTCATTTATTAACTTATCATGGACTGCAATGATTTGCCTACATGGTAACTCTTATGTTTTCGTGCAGTAGTTCGTGATATTAATTTTACATCTCTTCGTGATATTAATTTTACATCTCTCCACTCTTCTACCGTGTAGTTTATTTTTCATCCTGGTTCCCATCCTTAGACAATTTCATACAAACAAATATTTATTCCTCCAAAGTTTGATCTTCACAAGATAATATTTATAAAAACACAGGTTGCAGCCAACATGGTAGTCTTCGAGAGAGCTTGCGACTTCTTCTTCCGCCATGCTGCCCAACTTTCTGGAATCCCACTTCGAATAGCTGAGAGGAGTCGTAGAGACTTCCCACTAAAAAAATCTCGTGACGCCGTTGAAGAACTACTAATAAGCTTGCTAAGAAACAAGATCGATGATTTCATGCTACTAACCGACTCCATCAACTGGATGGCCGACGACCCACCTCAGAGTGGCAACGAGTACTCCAACGAGGTTCTTATATACCTCGAAACCCTAGTTTCCACCGCTCAGCAAATACTCCCAGTCCAAGTCCTCGTACGCATTGTTCGTGGCATTCTCTCTCACATATCAGATAAAATTGTCGGCATGTTTCTCAGTGATTCCTTAAAGAGGTTCAATGGCAACGCAGTAATAGGAATTGATACCGATCTCAAGCTGTTTGAATCTTTTGCCGAAGACCAATCTCAGATATTTGGCGAACCAGATGATAGTGAGCTAAAGATGGCATTGATAGAGGCGAGGCAATTGGTTAATTTGCTGATGAGCAATCACCCAGAGAATTTCTTGAATCCAGTTATTAGAGAGAGGAGTTATAACAAGCTTGATTACAAGAAGGTAGTGTCTATATCCGAGAAGTTTAGGGATTCATCGGATCGACTGTTTGGGACTTTTGGTACGAGGGGAGCAAAGCCGAATCCGAAGAAGAAATCTTTGGATGCTTTGATAAAAAGGCTTAAAGATGTGAGTTGAATCTTTTGTAGCGTTCATCTTCTTTTAATTAATGTGTGTATGTTGTTTATTTATTGTGATTAACTAACTCCCGGTTGTTATATTTGATATCGTTATTTTCTGGATAGTTTTAGTTGGGTGATGGTAATTTTTGACTTCAGGCAGCTTCTCTGCTTGTATTAGATTTGTCAATTCTTTGTCAGTTCGGCTGCTTCCTGTATTTATATGGATATGAGAATAATGGTTTTAAGCTCTCTATAGCTCATAAAGCGCTTCTAAATTTTAGTAGATAAAAAGGAGTATAAAGCGCTTCTAAATTTTGGCTGTGGGGGGCTGGGGAGAGCGCGCGCTCCAAAGACCTCCATTGCTGCGTCTCTGCTTGTATTTTTGCTCAACATTTTCCTGGTTACATCAGAATGCTCTAAAGAGATTAAAACTTTAGTTTGCTTAGATACATGAATCAAAGAGAAATCCAGTATGTTTCAGTGGGGTAAACGTGTATTAGGGCTTTCGACACAAACTAATATTGCAGAATAATCGACAACAAAGAGGAAGGAACACAATCCTAGAATGTTTGTAATTTCACATTGGTCGACGATGAGTTCGTAGCTCCATCTGCGCAAGATACTTTCGACAGCCTCAACTTTCATTCTTTATCACGCCAAGACATGACAAAGCTGTAACCCGTCGGCACCAAATTTGCATTACATCCGAACGAAAGCAACAATCTACAGAAGTTAACCCCCATGCGGTACAAAGTGTAGCAGAACTTTAAAAAAGGCACATTATCACACCCTCTCCAATTCTACAATATGCTTATCCAACTGATCTTTCAGCTCTTTCCTCCACCCGAGAATAAGTTTTTCATGTTTATCGATCAACTCAGATTTGGTCTTCAGCTCTTCCTCCATGACCGAGATCTCCTGATGAGGGGGAAAAAATTACAATGATAAGGGCGGCAATGTTAAAGAACTATTGGTTAACATTACTGTTATTAGTTATAGTCATGAAGATTCAGAACATTTGGAAATTATGTGGTGCTGATTAGCTACCTTACTTGTCTAGCTCGTATTGAGCAACATGTTTAGATGTTCATGGCGAGCAGCACATTACTAGTGTTACCTTAGAGCCTGTTTGGATTTGTAAGGGGTGAAGGGAAAGTTAAGGGAAACTAGGTGAGAGAATAGAAGGGAAGGGAAGGGCGTTCCCTTCCCCTTGGTTACACCCTAATTTGGGGGGTAACAAATTTTATACTATTAGGGGGTGAACCAAGTACACCCTAATTTGGGGGGTAACAAATTTTATACTATTAGGGGGTGAACCAAGGGGAACTAGGGTGAATAACTTCACCTATACTATTAGGGGGTGAACCAAGGGGAACTAGGGTGAATAACTTCACCTCCTAAATGTTCCCAAACAATGTGAATGGAGGTGAATGGTTCCCCTAACTTCCCTTCCACCCTTATTCCCCTCAATCCAAACAAGCCCTTAGATATTACTCTGACCCCTATTGTAATTGTAAACAAATATCTCGGGCTTCGTTCTATTCAATAAACATAAAATGTCCCTCTCTGATTTCAAAAGTTATAAGAAAGATGTTGCTTGCAGTACCTTTCGGACCATTTCTTCCTTGGTTGGTTGATCCTCATGTTGCAGCCCTATGAAATACAGCTGCAGCTTCTTTGAGGCCTCCATAAAATCTCTCGCGTGCCTTTCTACATCAACTGAGAGCAATTAAACGGTTTAATGGTTTCTTACATCCTTATTAGAAAAAAAAACCGGAAGATAAATGAAATGCTTCATACAGTACTTAGTATTTGCTTCAGACACAATTTGCCTGTAGTTGCGCCAAAAACCTTATGCATTCCTAAGTGATTGATAGCATACAACGGTTTTAAAGGTAATTCACCCCTATCCCTCTCATTGTTAAACCAGCAACTTATGTCCGCATCTGTGATGTTGTAAATTATAGTCTGTTCATTAACATGACATGCAACGATTGAAACAGTCCGCAATAGTGAGTAAAACTAACCATGACCACAAAGCTCCCACAAAATTTTCAGCAAGATAATCCGTTAGATCTTATCGGTAGTCAGCTACATGTGAAATAAATCAAAGTGGTGGATACTTCACAACTTTTTGAGAAGGGACACGCAAAGGATTTATCTCTAATTTGGAAATGCAAAGGATAATCAAAGTGGTTGAACTTCAACTTTTTCCAGAAGAGGGTGTCCAAAGGACTTACAGATAAATAGTTTACAATGTGTGATTAATTGAACATCCAAAAAAATAAACCACACAAAGGCCAAAGGCTAGTGAAGAAAAATAGAAAGGTTGAGATCTTGAACAATAACTCCATGCTCATTCATTACTGGAGATGAATTTGGGAATACACCGAGAGAAGGAAAGTCAAGTAAAGAGGGATTAAGGGAAGAAAAGGGAAGGTGAGAGAAACCATAAATCTTGTTTGGGAATTCAGTATGGAGAATGGAAGGGAACTTACTTCACCATGTTTGGGAACTTCCATAAAGGGAAGGGAAGGTAACTCCAAACTCAATTCTCAGCCGGGCTGGATTTGATCTTCAGGTGGTAAACTTTTCATGTGGGACGACAATTATTTGATCGATTCCCTTCCCCTCCCCTCCATTACAACCCAATTTGGAGGGGAACAAAATCGCACGATTTCTCACCTCAATTCACTCAACTTTCCCTCGATCATCCCCCTCAAATGAGATCCCAGACAAGGTTAATGGTTCACCTAACTTCCGTCACCCCCCTCGTTACCCCCAATCCAAGCAGTTAATAATAATATTACTGCGATTTGCCATAGAATCCTCAAATCACATAGCATGCATTTGGCTTGGTCACAACTATACAATTCCATATCCTCATGCAATTTGCAGGTCACAATTATTAGCACATCAGCAATGACCTCAAAGCCTAGAGCGGCGCAAATTCTACAGCAGGAAGCAGAGGCAGTGAGGGGGAGTTTGCAAGATTTACATTGAAGCAGCTATCAAAATGCCGCCCTGGCTTTGAGGTCTTCAGCTGGACTATCATGAGGAACACAATCCGTACAAATGCACAGCGCAGTTAAGTATACAAAACAGGGATATATTCTGATTTCATTTACATATAACCATAAAATATCAGCTAGATCAATAGCAAACATTAGCTAATCAACACAAACTCCAGCTACGCACACAACTATTAAAAAAAATTTAAAAAACCCTAATGAACCAACATCGCATTTTCGAACTTTAGCCCTAAACCAAATCGCTTTTTCCAATAAAGACTCGATCTTTGACCTAAAAAGAGGGAAATTTAGGGTTTTACTTTGGTGGGAGGAGTGGTTGGAGCGGTCGACGGCCTGGAGCTCGCGAGCGGGGAGGCAAGGGAGGAGAGCAGCTTCGAGGGCGGCGACGCAAGAAATCATCTCATCCCTCTTCTGTTGATGTTGATTTTGGGATGGCGATGGCGATCTCATCGGAGTTTGCTGATCGGACATTTTGTCGAACAGGTTGGCCGCAATTTTTGTAGAGGAGACGATTCTCGTGATGTTTCCGCTTGGTATATTTTACTTATAAAAATACAGCTTAAATTAGAGAAAAGGAGAATTTTACTTGAACCCTGTGCTTCTCACTTAATTACATAATCCCTCTCTCCTCTTCAATTGAAAAATTATTAGTGGGCGCCTCTCTCTGTACTTAATTTTCGCATTATTATTTTCATCCATTTTGTTATGTAAATGTATCGCTGCCAAACTTGCCCTCAGCCTTTGGAGCTAAGAAAGAGCATATTTGGCAACTTTAGATTATAACCAGCTTGACTTATATAATCTATAAATAGCTTATAAGTCAAGTAAATTATGATCTAAACTGTTTAGCAAAATTAGTAGAATGTCTAGCAAATGAGTGACTTATAATCCATCCTTTTGTCAAAATGACCAAAAAAGAGTTGGGGGATAGAGAAGGCCTTGGATTTTTTTTTAAATGCTAAGGGATAAAGTGGTATTTTACCCAGTGAAACTCCACCAAAAATGAGTTGGATGCCCCGATTTTTTTTTCTGGCTTATAAGCCAAAATAATATGTTTGCCAAACATGTATCGGTGGCTTACATCAAAAATTTGCTGGTAGCTTCTGGCGTCAATCCTTTATAATTTTAGATTTTTCTGCAAAATTTCATGCCCAAACTGTAGATAATCGTTTTTCTGTGCAATAAAAAAAACACCTTTCTGCATTCTTCAAGCTCTTTTACACAAACAAGTGGTACGTAGGCGCCGTTCAGCCCCCCTTACGTCCCTCTTGCTTTCTGTAATTTTATGTTTAACTACTTTATTTTGCTTAGACGTTGCATTTTTTAGGTCTTATATTTTTTAGCTAGCTCACTATGTGGATTACACGGTTCCAATCTTTTTAGTTTCAATTTTTCTGATGATCACCTATAAAATGTACATTTGAATAACGATCAAAACTGTGGGTTTCGAATCATCTACTAGATTGCAAGTCACAACCAATAGATATCAGGTAGAGGTAAAAAGTAAAGTAACCGTTGATTTCTCAAGGCAACGCACAGAAGCAGGGGTTTCGTTCCAGTGTTTGTCGAATTATCTGCAATACCAATCTTTTCAACGTTGATTTATCGATTAAAATTTAATAATGTCTGACTTCTATATGTTTGGTTCTCATGACACGTTTGATGCTCCATCAAATTCACGATATGCGGTTGTTTTAAAAGACTAGAATCTATCATCTTTGGCTGCGACCCAAGGTCTTCAATTGACGCCCCACCCACCCACTCCACCCAAACACCCACAGACAAACATCTCTTTATTCAGACGAAAATAAGAATATTCTTGACTTAAACAAGACGAGGAATTTTGTCGGTCATTGATTCGAAACTAAAGCTGAAACCAAAACCAATGTGGCCTCTTCAGCCCACTGTTCTCTTAAGCTTCGCTAAATTAGAGTAGCACCATATTTCGGAAGCCCATCTGATTGTTTTAAAGCGAATTTAAACTCTGGTTTTAATAAAAAAAATGGGTGTAGCTAAATTTTGTGAGTTGCGTGTGATTTTAGGCGGCCCACCCAATCAATGCGGCCCACCCAAAAACAATCACAACATATATATACGTGAGATAGGGTTTTGACGTTGAGAGGTGGGGGGGGGGGGCAAGGGTTTTGTGCGGCGATGCTTTTGTGACGGCTGCGAGAGAAAAAGTAGTTGCAAGAAACGGATTTTTTTTTGGGCGCTACGAAGAGCAACGCAGGGATTGGCAGCGGCTAATTTTGAAAGCAAAGGAGATTTTGGCTGCGGGGTTTTTTATGGCTGCAGAAGAAAAAAGAGTTTTGTTTTGGCTGCTTTGAGAGAGTATTTGTGTGAGGCACGCCTGAGGTTTGTGAGAGGTTTTATTTGTGAGATTGTAAACACCAATTGTACTCTCCCTCTAATAGTAGATTTCCCTCCTTGCGGACGTAGGCAATTTGCCGAACCACGTAAAATTTGTGTTCTTGCCGTGATTTATAATAGCTTGTAGGTTCCCTCGACGCGCAGTCCTAGAGCTGACGAGAGGAAAAGCTGATATCTCACTTTGATGAAATATCTGGCTTTTGGTTCTTGTTTCCTTTGAGAAACGAGAATTTCATTGTGATCTAATCTCTTGTTGTGCACTCTGCGCACCGGAGGTGCTGCCGAAATTTTCGCTGCGCACAACAAATTTTGCTGCATCTACCACTATTTTATATTGCTACAGACTATGATTATAAAACCTATTCTATTGAAACATAAACTGATACAGTCGCAAAATACAAATCTGCGTTCAGTTGGCAACACGCTAGAAGTACTTACACCATTAACATTTCCGTGATACTACTAGAAGTATCAATTTTCACGACGCTGAAATTTCTTTGAAAGTACAAATTTTTTCAAATTTGTGACAATGTCAGCTGCATAATGTTCTTTTAATTTCATCACACTATGCTCTCAACTTAATTAGAAGGGTTCTGAAGACATGCAAGGGTAAAATATTGAAGGAAGTTGAACAAGGAGGTAAAAGTAATTGAGAATACGGAGTGGTACAAATCTGTTTTCCTCTTTAATCCTGATTTTCGAAAAGTTCTTGGGCGCTCAATGAGAAGTGGGAACAGCCAGCATCTGTAATTAGTTCTTAACTATTGCGTTGATTTCTCGTATGATTAAAACCTGTAAGCAGTAAAACTGTCGAACAGTCGCAATAATGCTGCTTCAGCTTCCTTCATCTTCTACCTTAAAGCTCGAATGACTCTTTCTTCATCCCTGCACATATATCGGTTGATTATTTTGCGTTTTTCCCCTCGAGGAAATTCAACCATTGCTCTCTGGAGAAAATCTGTTTCATGTCACTTTCTGATGTGTAGACTGTAGACTACTCTTAACCAATAAAGCCCAAGCAAGTGCAACAACTTAATTCTAGCTTCTGTTTTCCATAAGCCTTCTCTTTTTTTTCTCAGGTTCTTATCTTTTGCCTTCAGAAAGTCCAAAAACAAACGCCGAGTTTCCTCCCTTTGGTCTTCTATTGAAGGGAGGAAAGCGCCTAATGAAGATATCGACACCATTTGTGACACCCTCGCTCATGTTAATGGCCTTCTTGTCTCTGTCATCTCTAGGTCTTCATGATTTATGATTAGTGCCTGATATAATCTTCTAAGTTGATTAAATGTGTCCTTTTCAAAATCATTTACGTATGTTTTTCCATTCAGGGGTGGGGCTTCTTTTTTGAGAAAGGATGGTGAGCTGTGATAGCTTCTTCTCTTCTGTTCTTTTTTTCCTTTCTTCCTCTCTTTTATTTCTTTCGTCTCTGCGCATATACTTGTTAATAATCTTTAATTTTTCATTAAAGAGTCTGAGCACATATCTCCTGGTTCTCATTACTTGTATCACATGTATCCATGTCAGTTAGTGTGCACGTGCACATGTATAGTATGATGTTGCCTGTTACTATCTATCACTGGTAATTATTGACTGAGATAATATCAAAATAAATATTACTAAAGGAATTTGATGAGAGTCGATAAGAGATGTAATTTGTGATGAGGTCACAAGCCTTAGACATTCTACTGATAAAATTTTAGGAATTTTCTTCCCAAAGGGTGTCATACATAACTTATCGATACTACTCGGTTTCGTGTAATGTAAGATATGTTATGGTCTCTTGATGTGATCCTTTTGCACTGCATCAATTTACTCGTCATCTGTTTTTTTTTTTTTTTCTTATTTTGGATATATGAGTCAGGCTTAACTTTGATAGATGCTTGCTTGTGAAAAAGAATTAAAGCTACATTATTTATTTTCTTTAGAAACTCTACTTTTCTAATTACTATGGTTCTACCATTATATTAGCACAATAATTTCAAAAAATTGGTTATTTTTCTCGGTACTTAATGACGGAAATAATATCAAAATACATGTTAATAGAGGAATTCGACGAGAGTAGGTAAGAGATGTGATTTGTGATGAGAAGGTCGATCACAAGTCTTAGACATTCTAATGATACCGTGTTAGGATCGAATTTTGCTCCCCGAAGGGCGATTACCTATTTTATTGATATTACTCGGTTTCGTGTTATACAAGATACGTTATGCACTCTGTTTTGTATGCGACTAAGACTTACTTTTGGTAGATGCTTGCTTGTGAAAAGAAAGCTACGTATTTGTTTCCTTAGAGACTCTACCCTCTTCTAATTATTCTCAATGTTATGATTACTTCCATGAAGTTAACTTTTTTTTTATCTAGTTTGCGACTGATTAAAAGTTTAATAGATGCTTGATTTGCTTTAGAAACTCTGTATCTTCTAATTTTTTTTCGCTTGGTGTTATGATCACTTCCATAAAGTTACTTTTTTTTTTTACTTTGTGAGCTACTGGTTAACACCACCATAATTATCTTATGCAGTTAGCTCCACCATTGAGATGATTGGAATCAGAGATTTGGAGATGAAGAAGTGGGCTGCACTCAGAAAAGTTTCATACCCTTGAGCACTACATTGGAACAAAGAATTAGGCATCCACTATGGAGGTAGAGAATATTTAGCTCAAGATAGATTTTTTTTTTTTTCCACTTTAGTTACCTAGTTATTGGAAGAATAGCTTTCTGAGCATACTTTTTGAGAGACCAGTTCTGCTGTTTCCTTAATGCCATTAAGGGAGAGTACGTTCAGTCCATGCTAACCATTGGACCTATCATGAATGCTAAGAATTGAAATTAGGAGTTAATTGCGAATAGACTCCGGCCTCGTGTACCTCCTGAGTGAATTTGTTTGACTCTTTTACCCTACGAGAGAAAGAAATTCTTTTTCTCAAATAGACCTCCTGAGAGGGTAAAGGTTACAGAATTTTCACTCAAGAGGTCTATCTGCAATAATAGAACTAAAGGAGGTCTATCCACAATTGGACAATAGTCCTGAGGGCCTGTCCGCAATTAACACTTGAAATTAAAGACAACCTGCTAAGGAACGTAATGCTTTGGGTATCTCATTGCGTTTTGAGTATGGAGGCAAATGAATGAGTAGAATGCACTATACCAAATTAGATACTAGTGAAGGCCAACGTGCCTATCAACAAAAATATCCTTTAGAATTCATATTGGCAGAGATCTGACTATGTTTTTCGCTGATTGTTGGCTTTATAACAAGATTAATCAACAGTACATCATCCAACCGGAGGGGGGGCAGCACACCTATCCCCCCAGGTCCCCTATCTGAGGTCCCTATAGAAGCGCCCTTATAACAAATCCCTCTTGTTTATCCTACCTTGGGATAAACAGTGAAAGGATAAGAACAACGCAAACAGATTGTATAAGTCCTATTTGTCTTATCTTATCCAAAAGCTTTCCCTAAACCTCCTCCTCTTATACCTGTAACCTGATTAAGAAAAGTCAACGTTAATATAAATGTGTGGCCATAACCACATATATTGAGTTTGACAAATACTGCATAGCTCTGTGAGAACTTATCATGCACATGTCAGCTCTTCACCTGGGCTCTTCCTTGATTAGGACCATGGACGATAATTCCTCGTCTAGCTGCCGTTTAATTTCTTTTAAGATGAAGAATTTTCGTGTAGCTGACAGCTATTTGTGAAAACATGGTCAGTTTTTTTTTTTTTCTTTTTTAAGTTTTCTGAGCAGAGAGTATACATAACAAGTGTTGGAATTGTACCGAGTTAACGAGAGGGATGATCCTTTCTTTCATTTTCCACCGGGGCGAAGCTTTTGGTGAAATTGACAATGTCAAATATCCTTCCAATAAGTTTGGTGACTTTTAGCAGTGTCTTTATGCTTGAAAATGTTCTGTTTCAAGCAATTGCCGTGTATGCTACATCATTTAAGGGGATGAAAACTACAGGTATCCAGCGTAGAATGGGTTATTTGCCTACACCCTTATATCATGGGCATTTACAGAACTACCCCCCACATCTTAGTATTTGGAAAACTGCCTCTCGAATCATCAACTTTGTGGGAATATACCCCTAAAATCAACAAACCGTCAACAAGCAAGGTGCTAAAATTTTGACTATTTTGTTGATAATTTTTACACCGCAATTACAAAGTAGCTTATCAAAGTTGATGATTAATGGTTTTGAGGGTAATTTCTCCCAAAATTGATGATTTAGAGGGTATTTTTGCAAATACATGTGATTTAGGGGGTATATATGCAAATAAACCTAGCGGAATTCAGACAACGGAGCTCCGTGATGAGGTAGATTATTTTCATTGAATTATTCTTTTCGTTCGTTATGATCTATTTATATTTTAAAACATCTATAAATTTGGAAATCGCGATGTCGAAGGACTTGTAGCTCATATTTTACATCCTCTCTTGTGATTGCAATTTTGATAAAGAATTAATTTCGCGACCACTTTGATGTATGATCGAAACATATCTTACATGCCTGATATTTTGTTTACATGTTATTTAAGACATGTAGATCAAAATGAATAGAGTTGATGGTCCAACTTGATGACATATTTTATCAAGATAGTTGTATCGAATATTAAAATTATTCCGCACAAATGTATGTATGTGTATATATACATACCTATGCATTTGTGTTGTGTGTGTATGTGGGGTGTGTGTTGAGGATACTCGATATGAGCTGTCATGTAATATAATAAAATTAGACGTCAAGAAATAACATGCTCTATCTGGGTAGTTCCTTCAGTTAAATAAGTTAGTGGTATCATGCTCTTTTTCTTTTTCTTACGTGTTAAATGAAATTTACAAATCAGAAGTCCAGAAGTATACAGAATTTGAAAAATTCCTCAATGACCCAAAATATGTGACCAATAGGGGGGACAAGTGAGGTGTCTGTGTCATCCTCCTATTGGATAATGAGTTGGTCATCATTAATAATAGTCAACTCATTATCTAATAGGAGGGGGGACACATTACTTGTCCCCCTATTGATCTCATATTTTAGGTCCATGTAGCAAATTAAAGCTTACAGAATTTTTAAGCGCATATTTAAGTCAAGGACCCCACAAGACAGTTTCCACTCTGAAAAAGGGGCCCAACATCTTTGCGGTGGGCCTCCATGAAAGGGACTGAAGTTTCTCGTTTAGGCTACAAAAGCGTCCATCCTCGCACTGGCTGGTGCAGTTATTCTCTTCCTCATACCAGCATTTGATAGTGAGAGGTCACGACAAAAGTTATTGAGGAGCAAAACACTCGGCTACTACGTCCAAAGATTGTGATAGGAAACAGACGGTGGTTTTAAGATGGAAGAGGACAGCTACGCCAAGGAAGAGAGAGAGAGAGAGAGAGAGTCATGCGTGTTTCATTTGAGGGGTGATTCTTGTCAATATTCCAAGGGGAGCTCCAAAACCATTGGCGATTTTGAGAGGAAAAGTGATGAAGAAAATGTCGTGTACATGAACTTTTTATCCTTGTATTCTTGTCCCCACCTCTCTCTCTCTCTCTCTCATCATCATCTCCCATATTTATAGAGTTTGGTACTCTCTATCTAGGCCCTGTTTGGTTCCGGTTTTTGGATATGTAAAAAGGAAGGAAGTTGTTAAAAATGTTAGCTTTTTGGTAACTTTCCCCCCTTTTACCCATCCAAAAAACTGATCCAAACAGCCCCCTAGTGTTGTTAGTGACGAAGCGAATGTTTGGTTGAACCAAAATTTTAGTGTTTAACGGGAATTACAAATTTTGGAATTTAAAAGTGTGTTTTTTGGATTTTGGAGTTTCATATTTGGTGTTTGTTTCAATATTTTTTGGGATATTGAATCCCAAAAAATACAGAAAACATTCAATTTTTAGAATTTGTCAAATCCTCTCAATTAGAGAGTATTTGACAAATCCTATAAATGGTTACGCTTACCTCTCTTTCTATACCCTTATATTTTATTTTCTTGTGGAATGTAACCTCATCAGGGTAAGTATTTTTATTTTTTTCTTCTTGTTTAGAATTTGTTATCATATAATTTGGATTCGAACCAAACAAGATATTACAAATTTTAGGGTTTGTTTTTCTATTATAATGATGAACTAAACAAAATATTAGAAATTCCAAAGTATGTACAAAATCTTATGGATTTAAAATTCTCTATGAAATTACAAATCCTAAAATTTTAATATTTAAACCAAACAAAATATGCGTCTAGCCTTTTGACAATATTTAATTAACTAAGATAAGAAGATTTAATTAAAAGAATTTTCTTATTAATTAGTTATGTTTTCGTTTTATTTTGTGCTTCTTGAGGAATGGATTCAAATAACATACAGGACTATCAATGTAAATATTTTTTGTGCAAATCAGGGAGTTTGAGGAGATAATGTCTTCATATACAAAGTCTCAACTTATGGAGAAAGCCTATTTATGTGCAGAAGCGTCTTTGAAAAAAGAAAGGCCTTGTTATCAAAATACTATAATCTTACGCATTAATACATACACCAACCTATGGACTATACCCAAGTACCATAATAGCTCGTAACAATTCATCATACAAATAAGAACATTCACTTCATTTTTTGGTTTAAATGATTAATCTACTTTTAATCACAATGGAAAAAATTAAATATTCAAAGAAAACATGGAGAAAATGAATATTAATTAACTTTTACTATTTTTCAGAAATAACACTACAGGCACACTCTCCACCACACCCCCTCTCCTGCTACAGTATAAGGGGGATTTTATTTATGTTATTAATAATAACCTTTATTACTATATAAAAATGAATATTTCAGAACTCTAGCCATCCGTTTCGAACGTCACGCGTCTCTCTCTTTAGGATTTTTATGCCGTACACACTTCACTATTATGTTGCATTTATCAGATAAGTCCATCTTTCTTGCAAAATTTAAATTGCACAACCAATAAAAACATAAATATAGAGTAAACCCTTCCAATATCTATACCCATATATTATATTTTTTTTTTTAAAAAACATTAATACAAACTCCAAACTAACCCCTACAAACCAAAAAATCCCCGCACGTTCACCTCACCAAAAAAAAAACAAAAAAAAAACAACTCTTCCGAAACAAAACAATCAATCCAAGGCGTTTTCGGTCACCGCAACGTCAACACTTACACTCCACCCCACCCCCACGCTAAGCAAACCTCGCCACCGCCGGCTTTTTCCGGCGGCGGGAGCGCGAGCTGGCGCGGGAGGCCGCCGGCCAAGCGGCAGCGCCCTCCTCACGCTCTCCTCATCCAAAAATATCTGCTTGCACCTGCACTCCTCGCTACAAAACGCCCTGTCCCCTCTGCACAAAATTAAGAAAACTCTTTAAAGGGAGATAATCGTTTTAAACCGTTCCCAAAATGCCCCTGTGCGGGATATAGCAGGAGGAGCTTAAAAGCTCGTGTTGTCCGAACTACATCCAAATTTTCATATGCATAATTATTTAATTAGATTTGCGAAAGCTTATCGCGAAATAAAAAAGACTTGAAAATAAAAGAATTCTTGCCCGCTCGAGTGGAAAGTGTTCTAACAGCAAGAGTTGAAACTGCGTGAGGTTGTAAATGCATTCGTTGTTCCGGCTATTTCTAACTGAATAAAATATTTGGTTTGTTTTTTTTTTTTTTTTACCTGTACATGTAGATGTCTCTGCCTTCAAGGAGGCGCTGGCGGCAGAGGTAGCAGTATTCCAGAAAAGGGCTCGTGGGGGCAAAATGGGAAGAGGATGAAGAAGAAGGTGGGGATCTTAAGTTCGTTTTGCTGATGATCTGGGGGCATTTTGGGAAGGATGGGGTTTGGGATTCGAGGAGAACGCTCAGGCCCGCCATTGTTGAGCCTCTGAGATTGGGCAGGCGAAGCGGGTCGCATTTAAAGGAGGGAGGAGGTGGGCGTTCTGGTGCTCCGCTGGAGCAGGTTTAGGGAGGGGTGTGGTCACTCGAGGTGAGAGTAGTTTATATGCGAGAGTAGAGTTTTGCTTTTTCTCGTTTTGTTTTATATGCATTTTCTTTGCACACATGACTTTTTTAGAATATTCTCTTCACCTATATTTCAACAAAAACAAAAACATTCATCCAAATGATCATTAATTAAAGGACACAATAATATAGTTGCTCATTCTATTTCTAGCAGAGTTTTGATCTTTAGACATCTAATTATACATCTGCACTTGGATAAAACGCTTGCGCTTCACGATCTGATGATTTTTTTTCAAACTCTTTAGGTGAAAGTTTTCGCAATTGGACATAATTTGGTTTGAGTCTAAAGGGGAAAATAGGAAATAGAAAGGATCCGAAGCTCCCTGATTCCTTTATTTTCTCTATTACCTTCGGAATTTTGGACGATAAGAAACTAAAAATGTCCAAAATTCAAGTGCAAACGTCTGTCTAAAGGTCGTAAAAATATTAGTTCGTTATCAGCTAATGATTTCATTAATGATTACACGTAAGAATCTTTTTTGTTGAGGTTATTAATAAGTGAGGGAGTCTTGAAAAACAAAGGGCATATGAAGGGGTATTTTGTAATTTATCCTTCAATTTATAGATGATACAGTTAATTGCTGTAGGTTTTAAAACTTAAAAACTTTTAAGTGGCCCTGCTTTCTCTATATTCAATTAGATTACGAAATCGGATGAGTTTCATGAGTTAACATGAAACTAATTGTTGCGCGCGGCAGAAGCTTTCTTAGCAACACGAACAATAACTCGAACTAACCACAACTAATATGTAAACACAACAACAGCAAGAACAAAGAATTTTACGTGGTTCGGCAAGTTGCCTACGTCCACGGGGCAAGGAGGGGGGGAGTTCTTACTATTAGAAATCAGAGAATACAAGTAGAGTTACAAATCTCTCAGATCAAATCTCTCAGATCAAACCCTAAAACAAAGCTCTTGATCTCTCACAACTCTCCCACAATTGGATGCAACAATTCTCTCTCAAAGACTACTCAAATTCGTCCTTGCATTAACCAGTCATCCGCGGTCGACTGCCAGCAGCTCTGAATCCTGGTAGTCTTCGTGCACGTTCGCGGTCGACCGCCAGTCTGTCTGGCTGATTTCTTTGTTGTTTTCCTGTAATTCTTCAATTCTCCACCTCAGCGAATGTTTCCATCAAAACTGAGCCGACACCAAATCATCCAATAGTCCCTCAACAAGTCAGGGAACCAATCTAGAGCTGAAACGCGACCCATCTGAATCAACTGATCAAACCGGCTGTATCTGAAAGACTGCCTACGTATCTTCTTGTCCAATGAATCAAGCCGAACGTAGTTCACCCAAATGGCCTCCAAAGGCCTCAGCACTGAAGGATGTTCAAAAGCTTCAAACAATGACCATATTTTACTCCTGAAATAACTTTGATCAACATATCTGCAGGGTTGTCATTAGTGTGGACCTTCTCTAGTATGACGTCTCCATCATCCAACACGTCACGTACAAAGTGAAATCTGACGTCTATGTGCTTCGTGCACGCATGATAAACCTGGTTCTTCGCTAAATAGATAACCGACATGCTATCACAATATACCCGAATAGTCTCATGAGCGATCCCCAAGTCCTCCAATAATCTACGCAACCATAAAGCCTCCTTAATAGCTTCAATAACTGCTGTATACTCTGTCTCTGTAGTAGAGAGAGCCACTGTGGACTGAAGCGTGCATCGCCAACATACAGGTGCACCTGCCAATGTAAAAGCATAACCTGAAGTAGACCGGGGTTTGTCAAGATCTCCAGCATAATCTGAATCCACATATCCAATACAATCATGCACATCCTTCTCATCCTTCTGGAATACTAAACCAACATCTATGGTGCCTCGAACATACCGTAGAATCCACTTCACGACCTCCCAATGACCCTTCCCGGGGTCGTGCATGTACTATCTCGATTACCATGCTCACGGCCATGTGACAAATGCTGAGAGATATCCAAAACACAGCCTCAAAGGAAGTCATCCAAAATGCCTCAAAAAGAACACAAGTATAGACTGTCTCGCACCGCGAGACAGGCTCTTTAACTTCTTCGCACGCGAGACAGACTTGGACTTGTCTCGCCGTGCGAGACAGTCTTTACTGCTCTCGCTGGGCGAGACAGACTTTTTTTACATGTCTCGCCACGCCTGAAGACAGTCTTTTACTGTCTCGGGGCAGACAGCTCTTTTACTGTCTCGCGAGCGAGACAGTTCTCTTTACTGCTCTCGCCCACGCGAGACAGTCTTTACTGTCTCGCGGGGCGAGACAGGACTTTTACGTGTTCTCGCCCACGCGAGACAGCTTTACTGTTCTCGCCGTGCGAAGACAGAAATTTACCTGTCTCAGCGCGTGAGGACAGCTTATCAGATGCCCGGTTCAAAACCGCCTTGTAACTGCCCTACACGTGGCCACTAATGTTCAAGAACGTCGGGAAAACGTCGTGGGCGAAAATCACGTGGATTAACTGCCAAATAACAAAGTTTGAAAACGTCGAGGAAGGCCAGTTGTAAAATGAAAACTGCCTGACGGTTTACCTGTTTCCGCAGACAGGTTTACTTGTCTCGCCGGGCCGAGACAGCAACACTGTCTCGCCCGCCGAGACAGCAAAACACTGTCTCCGACAGCCGAGACAAGGCAAATTGCTGTCTCGCGAAGCCTGCTTTCCGCCAACTGATTCATAGGGGCTATTAAATTACCCCCCGAAGCGCCATTTTGAAGACGGGGCCTGATCTAGAGAGCATCCAGGGGCCTGTCAGAGAGCATTCCAGGGGCAGAAGCAGAGAGCATCCATAGGCTGATTTCAGAGCAGAGAGGGCAGAGGTACTCCGAGTTCTTGTAATCCTTGATATTCAGGCTTTGACTTGGATTTCAAGAAGAACGACTATCCTTACCTGCATAAGATATCGTTCAATGTTCTTCACTTCGATAAACGAAGTCGGAATCATAAACCCCTCACGATTACAATCAGAATTGTGAATTTTGGTGCCGTCCACGGTGCTAACGCACCCCGGCCACAGGCAAAGATCTCACGCAAGCAGTGATTCCAAAACAACGATCCTGTGTTTGTTTCCCAAGCAGTTGTAATTTTTAATTTTGTTGTGTAAAAGTAGTCTGTCATAAAAAAAGGCTATTGTTTGTGGAAAAATTTGCAGTAAAGAAATAAAAGAAAAATTGATTTGTATTTCTTTAATTCAGTTACAATTGGGATTTCCTGATTACAAAAGAAAGAGAATTGATCGGGATTGCTCTCCTTGCTTTAATTCTTGGGTTCTTCTTGTTAGCGATGCAGATGCTCCCGTCGAATTGTTCGCCGTCGAGTTTGCTTCTCGTTGACGATCCGAATATCTATCCTCACATGAACAACTGTCTTGCTCTGGTTTCGATAACTCTGTGACGAGTTTGCTGATTCAGAACAAGTAACAAACTCTAGATGCATAGAGTCTGTTTGGAACCGAAAAATAATTCGGCTTAATAAGCCAAATATCGACTGCTTAGAGTTCCTCCGATCTGTTGATTCCGCAGACGTGTAAGATGTCCAATCTCCTTTTTTTGATTCTGGAAGACCTGATCTGAAAGATCTCTCCAAAATCCAATCTCACCCGGAAGATCCTCTCCCCGAAAATCCACCCCTCGATCTGATTAATCAAAAATCCGATCCTTAACTTTGTTGAGTTTGTTGCTAATTTTATAGGGGGATTAGGGCGGTGCTAAATGCCCCCATAATCCGCGCCTAAATGGCGGTGGTTTATACCCCATAGTCGGTGGTAACAAACCCACTACAAGCCCACTCCTCAAATCGTGGCGTGGAAGCAACAGCTTCGAAGTTGCTTTACGATCGCAGTGCTTGAATGAAGTCAGCAACCTTAGACCTGCCCGTTTTGCGCGGTGATTGAGCTCGCGTTTTGGCAAGTGATGGATGAGCCTGCGTTTGGAACGCGTTGTAAGCTGCCGTTGGGCGAGCATGGGTTTGATACAGCTGCGTTCGAGCTGTGCTTTGGCCAGCGATTGGAGCTGCCGTTCGGGCCCTGTACTTGGGCAGCGATTGGCACTGCTGTTCGAGCTGCTACTTGGCAGCCGATTTGGAGCTGCGTATCGAGGCTGGCTTGGCAGGCGATTGGAGCTGCGTCTTAGAAGCTGTACTGGCAGCGATTCGGAGCTGCTTCGAGCTGTTGCGTTGTTGCAGTATTTAGATTTCTCTTCTTTATATATGGATTGACACCAAAAGTATCAGTAAAGAAGCGTCTTATTTTCAGGCCATTTGTGACAATTGAGGCATCTCTAATAACCGCTCATATCAGATAGCAGGTCATGCATCTCACTGAGTGTGTCGATATCATTACACTGCTCATCAGCACCTCTAATGGTTGCTAATATAATATATAGTCATTTGTTGTCGCAGCCATCAAGATCAATTCATCTCACATAAGAAGCTGCATTCGTGTTTTATAGCCTGCTTGAAGCGGCCGCCGTAGCCGTGATTGAATCGGTGTAGTGTCTTGATGAATGGTACGCGGGATGCCGACTTCCACGTCTTGGTTTGAAGAGATCGTCGATTTGTAATCCTTCTGTCAGGTATTGCTAAGACTGTCGTTTTGTAATCTTTTGCATTAAACTTCATGGCCGGAAAATCTTCGAATTGTAAGCCTTTCTGGTAGTCGTGTCAGATTGTTAACTTCCATCTATTCATGTGCTTCGCAATCTGGAGACTCAACTATCCCATTTGTTGGCATTTTTAGACAGCCTACAGAACCCCTCAAAGTTTTCGATCTCTCTTA
>NC_033801.1:121776055-121806313 GCF_001876935.1 Asparagus officinalis
TTGATTTGTCGAACCATCATGCTGAACCATGCTAAGGGACCTATAGGTAATTTTATACGCCTACAATGAGGATCAGCTATCTATTGTAATTTTTAGACAGCCTACAATTAACTTCACACCGTTTGACGAGAAAAGCTCACCTACTCAGCACTTGATTTATTTCAAGTCTCATTTGGGCATGATCTCTGGAAACGAGGCTTTAATGGTCCGGTCATTCGTTGGCACCCTTCGTGGGCCCGCCTTCGATTGGTACCGACGTCTCAAGCCAGGGAGCATCAATATGACACCGAAGTGTCAATCGGAACCCTTCTAGATGAGAAGCAAAAAGACGGAGAGTCAGTCGACAATTTTGTCAAGCGCTTCCGTAACAAAGCAATGAATTGCAGAGATCCTGTTACAGAGGAGTTCATCCTACAAACATGTCACAATAATCTCTTAATCGACGTCCTGGAAGCCCTGGGGATTGTGCCTTCAACCACTTGGAAAGAATTAAAACTTCGTGACGAGCAAGCTGAACACTTTCTTAAAAGAAAGAAAACTGAGAGAAGCCGACCGACGACATCTGCAATCGCTGGGAACGCAACTCTCGATCCGAAGTTTTAAAAGGAGTATTCTTTCGAAAATGATGAAGCTCCAGCCATATTGAAATACCTCCTCGCTAATGACAAAATTGAGCTACCACCTATCAAAGATCAGGAGGGAGCTAAGAGGGTTACGGATCCAAACTATTGTGCGTACCACAGAAGGGTTCTTCATCCCACCGAGATTTGCTTTGGACTCAAAAACAAAATCCAAGCCTTAATTGACTCCGGTGTCATAACGGCGGAACAAGCCAAGTAAAGACGACTCTAACTCCATTGGGTGCACGAGTATAAACTATTTTCCTTCACTCCAAAGAGTATACGAGTATAAACTGCTCCTCAATGCTCCAACAGGTATATGAGTCAAAACTATTTCCTTTCTTTCACGGGAAATTCCTGGAGAGCACCATGCATGGTACTCTTAAGGATAACCCGATCATGCAGCTGAATATAATGATGAACCCAGTTTCGTAAGGAAAGATGGGGGTGGATGGTTCATGTAACGGGAAGTTCTCGAAAGAATGCTATATGTAATTTTCTTAGGGATAACCCGATCATTACAAACAAAGTGATAAACACTACATCCCCACGGTGATTTTCGAATACGCTTTTGCTGAGATGAGATTCGATCACTTCGTTGGATCAATCTTCCCTCACAAAACTCATATTCGATCAAACCTTTAAACAGTTAGGATCGTCACAAAACTCACATGGTCAAACCTTTAAACAGTTAGGACCAAAGCCAAAATCTCTTCTCGATTCCTTCCATGAACGAGAGGGGCCCACAAATTGAATGATCAAACCTTTAAACAGTTAGGATCGTCTCAACCCCTCATTTGGTCAAACCTTTAAACAGTTAGGACCAAAGACAAAATCCCCTCTCAATTCTTTCCATGAACGAGAGGTCCACAAATTGAACGATCAAACCTTTAAATAGTTAGGATTGTCTCAAATTCCCATTTGGTCAAACCTTTAAACAATTAGGACCAAAGCCAAAATCTCTTCTCGATTCCTTCCATGAACGAGAGGTCCACAAATTGAACGATCAAACCTTTAAATAGTTAGAATCGTCTCAACCCCTCATTTGGTCAAACCTTTAAACAGTTAGGACCAAAGCCAAAATCCCCTCTCGATTTTTTCCATGAACGAGAGGTCCACAAATTGAACGATCAAACCTTTAAACAGTTAGGATCGTCTCAACCCCTCATTTGGTCAAACATTTAAACAGTTAGGACCAAAGCTAAAATCCCCTCTCGGTTCTTTCCATGAACGAGAGGTCCACAAATTGAACGATTAAACCTTTAAACAGTTAGGATCGTCTCAAATTCCCATTTGGTCAAACCTTTAAACAGTTAGGATCAAAGCCAAAATCTCTTCTCGATTCCTTCCACGAACGAGAAGTCCGCAAATCGAGCGATTAAACCTTTAAACAGTTAGGATCGTCTCAACCCCTCATTTTGTCAAACCTTTAAACAGTTAGGACCAAAGTCAAAATCCCCTCTCGATTCCTTCTATGAACGAGAGGTCCACAAATTGAACGATCAAACCTTTAAACAGTTAGGATCGTCTCAACCCCTCATTTGGTCAAACCTTTAAACAGTTAGGACCAAAGCCAAAATCTCCTCTCGATTCTTTCCATGAACGAAAGGTCCACAAATTGAACGATCAAACCTTTAAACAGTTAGGATCGTCTCAAATTCCCATTTGGTCAAACCTTTAAACAGTTAGGACCAAAGCCAAAATCTCTTCTCGATTCCTTCCACGAACGAGAAGTCCGCAAATCGAGCGATCAAACCTTTAAACAGTTAGGATCATCTCAAACCCCCACTTGGTCAAACCTTACTACAGTTAGGACCACAACCAGAATCTTCTCTCGATTCGTTACACGAACGAGGGGTCTATTTTCAAGTTGAATAATCAAACCTTATGATAGTTAGGATTATTCAAACCTGTCCAGATTCTCTAAGTGGAGACCCCACTTTGAGTTTTCTTTAGACTTGGAGATAGAATATAAAATTCTTCCTCTCCATCATTGGGTTTATCTCTACCAACAAAAAAGAGACCAGGAGATAGAATATAAAATTTTTCCTCTCTGATTTTCGGGTTTATCTCTACCAACAAAAAAAAGAGACCAGGAGATAGAATATAAAATTCTTCCTCTCCATCATTGGGTTTATCTCTACCAACAAAAAAGAGACCAGGAGATAGAATATAAAATTCTTCCTCTCCATCATCGGGTTCGCCTCTACCAACAAAAAAGAGACCAGAATACTCTAATAGGTATACGAGTCTAAACTATTTCCCTAATCTCAACAAGAAGTTTCTAGAGAATATTACTCAGAATATTCTTAAGAATAACCTGAATACTCCAATAGGTACACGAGTCTAAACTGTTTCCCTACCCTCAACAGGAAATTTCTGGAGAATATCACTTAGAATATTCTTAAGAATAACCTGAATACTCCAAAAAAAATACATGAGTATAAACTGTGTTCTTATGAAGACTGATACAGTGATTAACAATGCAGTATCAATTTGGTGACAAAAGCTGAACTCATAAGTATAAATTCCAGGTTTAACTCAAGATCTCGACAACGGTCAAGCGATAAACGTAGTACCGAAAGAATCTTAACTATTCTACAAAGCACTGGATAGATTGAGAGATAAAGAGGTCAAGAGTTGAACTCATTTACGAGCCCCTCTCCACGATCCACTCAACCAATTATTGAAGGGACTGTGAGTCACGCCTGTCTTATCCAAAGTGTCCCAGACTCCTCTATAAAAGAATAAGTCTGGAACACTTTGGAGGGGGTATCTGTAGGCGTTAAAAAATGCTGAAAGATATCCAAACACAGCTCAAAAGGAGGTCATCCAAAAATAAAAAAGGACACAAGTATAGACTGTCTCGCACGCAGTCTTTACTGCCTCGCCATGCGAGGCAGTCTTTACTGTCTCGCACGCGAGACAGCTCTTAAAGGTTCAGAAACTATTTTATAACCGCCGACACGTGGCCACCAACTGTTCAGGAACGTGGAAAACGTCGTGGGCGAGAATCACGTTGATAACTGTCAAAATAACGGAGTTTGAAACGTGAAAAGGCAGTTACAAGAAAACTGTCAAGCAGTTGAAGATTTCCGAGATAGTATTTACTGTCTCAGAACCCGAGATAGTGTTTACTGTCTCAGAACCCGAGACAGTCTTTACTGTCTTGGCCGACGAGACAGCAAACACTGTCTCGGAAATAGTTATTTGTTCAGGGGTTATAAATACCCCACTGAGATCGATTTTTGAAGGGGAAGCTGATTGCTGAGCATTTTGGAGCAGACAGAGCAGAGTACTTGAGCTTCTGATAATTCCTTGAGATTCGAGCTTTGACTTGATCTTAAGAAGAGTGATCGTCTTACTTTGATAAGATCTTCACTTCAAATTCCTACTTCGATAAACGAAGGAAGAATCACTAAACTCCTCACGATTCAATCAGAATCTGTGAATCGGTGGTCCACGGGCTAACGCACCCCCGGCACAGGCAAAGATCCCACGCAAGCAGCGATCCAAACAACGATCCTGCGTTTGTTTCCAAAAAGTTGTAATTTTCCTTTTGTTGTGTAAAAGAAGTCTTATAAAAAGACTATCTCTTTCGAATTTGTTGTAATCGACCGAAGATATAATGAATTCCATAACAAAACCAACTTTTGACGAAAACAGAGGGATATTAAATATGTGAGTTGTGAACCGTGATTGAAAGATAAACCTAACAACTTACTTCTACTCTTCGCAATTGCTTCATCTCTTCGCCCTCACCCTCAATTCCTCAAAACCAAATAAGAGATGATCATATGAATATTTATTTGGTCTTTATATTGAAACATATATATATTTTGTAACATTGATAAGAAAGATGTCATGAAAATATTTCAAGAAATAAAGGCAAGAAAAGTGTTAGTGTAAATGCTATAGTCCCATTTGAATTATAATTTAAAAAGTTTTATTGTGTAATAATAGTTATATGTTAAATCATACACAAAAAGATGCTATTGTTTGTATTTAATTCAAAATTTATAAAAAAACCTTGAATATTTCAAACATATAAACACATTAAAAATCGATAAATAACACAAAAAACCCTAAAATTTATAGAATTTATAATAAACACTCTAAACTTTTTACAAATTGTAAAATAAAATCCTCAAAATTATCAAGTCTAGTACAATGCATAGCATACATTAAATAATCAATTGCACTAGCATATTCAAGCTGTGCTACAGCTCCACCAGCATTGGTAGTTAATTTGACATTGGGATCAAAAGGGGTGTTAACATCTTTAAAACCAAGATGATTAAATTTATTCAATATTTTATCAATATAATGTGATTGGCTTAGGGGCTGTTCGTTTCGCCAAAAAAATAGGAAATCAAAGAATAGGAAACCTATTTCCTAAAAAAAATTGCTTTGAAGTTGTTTGGTTAGCTAAAAAAAGAAGGAAATCAAAGAATATGAGATGAGATGAGATGAGTTGTCACCATATTATTGGATGACGTGAGTGATTTTTAAAAAAAACTTGTTTTGAGGTTGTTTGGTTGGCTAAAAAAATAAGGAAATGAATTATAGAAAACCTATTTCCTATAATAGGCTCTTTTCTTGTGTTTGGTTCATTCTTAAAAATAAGAAAATAGATGAGAGGAGATGAGTTGTCATTATATTATTGGATGATGTACTCATACTTAAGGAAATCAATTTCCATGTTTTTTAGGAAATGAATGGAAAGGAAATTTTAATGAGATGAGATGAGTTGTCACCATATTATTGGATGATGTGAGTGATTTTAAAGATGAGATGAGATGAGTTGGATGATGTGACTTGTTTCTTGTGTTTGGTTTATTTTTAAAAGTAAGAAAAAAGATGAGATGAGATGAGTTGGAGGATAAAAATAATATTTTATTGGATGCTAGGGGTGAGTTTTAGGGATGAAAATGGATAAAAATAATATTTTATTGATTTCCATATTCTAATTTCCTTTTCTTGGTTTTTAGGAAACCAACCAAACGGACCCTTAAAGAAAACCTCCCACTATGTTTTCTAACTTTAATCCCTAAAATAGTATATGCTTCTTCTAAATCTTTCATTTTAAACATAGAAGATAGATACTCTTTTTTCTCATTTATGCCAATCATGTTAGTGCAGAATATTAACATGTCATCGATAAACAAGCAAACAAGCACACCATATCTGTCAGTGAATTTTGAATAAATACACTTATCAACACTATTATTTTTAAAACCATAAGACAAAATAACAGAATCAAACTTTTCATGCCATTGTTTTAGTGCTTATTTAAGACCATAAAGAGATTTAATTAGTTTACATACTTTTCTTTCATTTTTTTGGAAGAATGAAACCTTCCGGTTGTTCCATGTAAACCTCCTCATTTAAATCTCCATTTAAAAATACAGTCTTGACATCCATTTGATGCACAAATAACTTATGTATAGATGTCACATCAATAAGAATTCTAATAGATGTTATACGTGCGACATGTGCATATGTATCAAAATAATCTATGCATTCTTTTTGTCTAAGCCCTTTAGCTACTAATCTAGCCTTAAAAGCTTGAACAGAACCATCAGAATGATGTTTTCTTCTAAATACCCATTTACATCCTATTGGATTTGATCCTTGAGGTAAATCTACTAAAATCCAAGTACTATTGCCTATTATAGAATCAATTTCATCATTGACAACTTCTTTCCAAAATGAAGCATCTCTAGATGGCATTGCTTCTATAAAGGTTTTAGGATCATCATCTGGATTAAAACTTAGCTCGCCAAAATTCGCCTACACGAGCCAAGCTCGCCTACAGGAGGTTTGCCCGCACGATCCAAACTCGCCAACATGGTTTAAGCTCGCCTGAACGCTTAATGAGGTTCACATGTCAACCTCGCCTGTTCGTCAACCTCGCCTGAATGGTTAGAAATCACTGTAGGTGTAAAATTTAATTTCCCAAAACAGGGATCTCGTTTGTATTGATAAGAATAGCTTATTACAAACTAATGAATCAAAGTTACAACAGAAGCGGAGGGAATGCCCTCCTTGTTTAACATGGGGTCTTTGGTAGTGATAGGATGCCTCCCTCGGTGCTCGTGCCGAGTTTGCTTCCCTTGGATAATCCGATCGAAGTTGCGAGCAAGCTTCAGTATGCAGTAGAAGCTTGATTAGGAGAGTTCGATCAACAGAGGCCAAACAAGTGCTTGAAGCTTTAGTACACAATAGAAGCTTGATTGGATGAGTTCGATCAATAGAGGCCAAACAAGTGCTTATGCTTGTAGGCCCAAGATGCCAAGAATTCGGTCTTCTTGAATGACAAGAAGTCCGATCTCCAAAGACCAAGACTCTGCCGACGATGTGCCTGGAACAAGGCTGATCTCGAGTCCAAGATGGTCTTGAGTTCTCTGTAATTTGTCCTCAAAGAGGTCGGGTCCTAAGACCATTTCTCTATGGTTGCTCATGGCCTTTTTATAGAGAAGAAGGATAGTGTAATCACTCTCTTAAATCATGGGAAGTGACCATTCCCATATTGAGTATGAACATGAGGAGAATCATGACCAAATCCCTTAAATCGTGGAAAATGACTATTCCCGTGCTGGGTACGGTCATGAGGATAACCAATCCCTTAATTCAAGGGATTTGACTGCTCCCATGCTTCAAGTGGGCGGCTGACAGGCTAGGCGAGCTGGCAAGGCTGTGCAGGCGAGCTTGGCCTTCAGGCGAGGCTGTGCAGGCGAGCTTATACAGGCGAGGCTGGATCATGCAGGCGAGCTTCAAGCTGTCAGGTGAGCTTACCTTCAGACGAGCTTGGATCATGCAGGCAAGCTCTGCAGGCTAGGCTGTGCAGGCGAACTTGCCTTCGGGCGAGCTTGGATCATGCAGACGAGCTTCCAGCTGTTAGGCGAGCTCTACAGGCGAGGCTGGATCATACAGGCGAGCTTCAAGCATTAGGAGAGCCCAATGGGATCGTCAGGCAAGCTCCCAGCTATTGGGCGAGCTTGCCTTGTGCAGGCGAGCTTTAAACATGCAGGTGAGCTTCAAGCGTGCAAGCGAGCTTGGGTTATGCATGCGAGCTCCCAACTATCGGGCGAGCTTGCCTTGTGTAGGCGAGCTTCAAATATGCAGGCGATCTTGGTAGGCGAGGCTGTGCAGGCGAGCCAACCTCATTCAGGCGAGCTTAAAGCTTGAAGCCTTCAGGCGAGCTAAATTCCTTTGCAAGCGGGGTTGCTCTTCAGGTGAGCTCCAGAATATGCTACGAAGAACAAATCATAACTTTCAAACTGTAACTCGGAATTGGACGAATTATATATGAAAATTACCTATCTCGACGAGACGGGGCCAACCAAACCTCTGAAGGGGGTTTGCTGCCTTCGTCTCACCAAATTCCTTACGGTTTGAGAGATATTAGTGTTTTTCCCTTTTTTTCTCTTTTAGGTGAGGTTTTAGCAGTCTTGTTCTGAACTTCTCTGATAGGGATTAAAGGCAATTTTTATTACCTACAGAACCCCCTCTAAAATTTTCAGACCCGAATCAGGCTGCATGGGGTCTGGAATACTTCGGATATGAAGACCTGCAAAGTGATCACTGCTCAGACGGAGTGAGGAGCCTTCCAACGAGCTCGGTGAAGTTGACCTCTTCACTCGCAACTGATGATCGCCATCTAGGATTTTGAGCAAACCCTTATCTATCAACGGACTTGATTTATCTTTACCAACTGCCGTTTGAGTTGGACTAGCCATGCTCTTGCCCTTAGCATGGTAAGTTATCGATGAGTTTCTCTTAGGCTCAATGCTAAGATTTCTCCTCTATCTTTATCCGTTTGAGGCGTTTGGATTAAGAGCGTAGGGAGCAGTTTAACCTCGTATAACAGTCGGAGGGTAGGAGCAGTTTAGTCACGTGCGCCGGTTGGAAAAAAAGGGAGTAGTTTAGCCTCGTTCACCGGTTGGAGGAAATGAGCAGTTTTACCGTGTGTACCGGTTGGAGGTTGCCAGATTATCCTTAAGAATATTCTCTAGGAACTTCTCGTCAAAGGTAAGGAAAAGTTTAGCCTCGTATACCAGTTGGAGGTTGTCGGGTCATCCTTAAGAATATTCTCCAGTAACTTCCCGTCAAAGGTAGGGAACAGTTTAGCCTCGTATACCAGTTGGATGTCGTTGGGTTATCCTTAAGAACATTCTCCAGGAACTTCCCGTCAAAGGTAAGGAAAAGTTTAGCCTCGTATACCAGTTGGAGGTTGTCAGGTTATCCTTAAGAATATTCTCTAGGAACTTTTTGTCAAAGGTAGAAAATAGTTTAGCCTCGTATACCAGTTGGAGGTCGTCGGGTTATCCTTAAGAACATTCTCTAGGAACTTTCCGTCAAAGGTAGGGAACAATTTAGCCTGGTGTACCCGTTGGAGAAAAGAGAACAGTTTAGCCTCATGCACCGGTTGGAAGAAAGGAGTAGTTTAGCCTCGTGCACCGGTTGGAGGAAAGGGGTAGTTTCACCTCGTGCACCGGTTGGAGGAAAAGAGTAGCAGTTTATACTCGTATACTTATCGGAGTTGAGGAGAATCTTGTCTTCTCTTGGGGTAAAGATGAATCCTGATTCGTCTTCTCTTAGAGCAAAGACGAACCCTGATTTGTCTTCTCTTGGGGTAAAGATGAATCCTGATTTGTCTGTCTTCTCTTAGAGCAAAGACGAACCCTGATTTGTCTTCTCTTGGGGTAAAGATGAATCCTGATTTGTCTTCTCTTAGAGCAAAGACGAACCCTGATTTGTCTTCTCTTGGGGTAAAGACGAACCCAAAATAGCGGCACATCGCATGGTAGGCCACTATTTGGATAAAGGCACATCGCTTGGTGGGCCATTATCAAACAGCAACGCCTTTTGTGGGAAAGACGGTGCTGGGGGAATCAAATCATTCAAGGACATATGAGTATGATGATTGATTATTATAGGAGCTATCACATAGTAGGCTACTACCCTTCGATTGTTCTAAGGATATTAGAACGCTCGGAAAGGATCAGGTCATTCAGGAACGTATGAGTATGATGACTGATCGGACAATGTCACTTGTAGGAATGACGGTGTCAGCTATCAGAGGTAATCGTTAACCTGATAGGAATTGTTGTGATTGGAGTGACTTTGTGGTCCTACCTCTCCATTGAAGAGAGTCGGTAAGTAGATTTTAGTCAGAGGTGTGATGTTAACATGACAAGATTGTTTGTTGCGATTTGAGCAACTCTGTGGGCTTACCATCCTATTGGAGAGGATTGGAAAGTTGATTTTATCAGAGGTAATGGTTAACATGATAGTGGGAGTTTGTCCCATTATCCTATTGGAGAGGATCGACAGGGGAAATTTAGAGGAGACTATCAGAGGTAAATAGTTAACTTGATAGTTTTAAGAGATCTATCGTCCAGTTGAATGAGACTGATGAAGAAATAACTATCAGAGGTGGTGATTAACTTGATAGTTTTGGGGACCCGCCATCTCATTAGAAAGGATTGGTGAGAGAATTTGGCTTTGGTCCTAACTGTAGGAATGTTTGACCAGGTGAGAGATGTGGTATGACTCTAACTATTCAAAGTTTTAGACATCCATTTTGAAAGTAGACCTCTCGTTCTTGGAAGGAATCGAGAGGGGATTTTGGCTCTGGTTCTAATTGTAGGAAGGTTTGACCGAGTGGGAGATGTAAGGAGCAGTTTAGCCTCATGCTCCAATGAGAGGATCTTAATCACTTTGGTCATGATTAAACAGCCACAGCGGGAGGTGATGATAGTTCCTATGGGCCCGTTGTCCTGATGAATAAGATTAACGGGGGAATTAGAGGAGATTAGTTATCAGAGGTGACGGTTAACATGATAACTTTTTGTGTGGACCCGTCATCCTATTGAAAATGATCGACGAGTGAATAGACTATCAGAGGTGATCATTAACATGATAGTCTCATGGAGCCAATTGATCAGAGAGAAGAATTGAGGTAGTACATGGTTCCGTAGAGAAACCGAGACCACCCCACTCCAGCGAGAATCAGGATTTGAAGGGTAAATACACCTTAGTTGACCTCGCAGGAGTTGAAGGATGAAATCCTCTGCTAACACATTGCCCATTCGAGTAGACCATCTCTACTATGAATGGATATGAAGCTGTCGTCGGAGGCAGGTTCTCAGGCGATTTACGCATATAAGCGTCACTGATCATCTTTGGCTAATAATAGCCAAGTCTTCGCAATCGGCCACATAGTTTGGGTCCGAGTTGGCGAACTCGACAAATGCCATGAGGGCTTCTTGTGCTTCGAAGCATTGCCCTCTGTTGTAAAGAGGGTTTAGATGAGGAGGTGGTTTCCCCTACCAAGATGTCTTGGTCATCACCCCCTTGAAATTCATATGGCCCTTCAGCACCCATGCACTTGAGCATGCTCTCGACTTGCTATCCTTGGCGGATTAAGTCTTTCCACGAGCGACCTATGACAGCACCTATATTGGATAGAATGTTGATGGAGAGATTGTTCCGGCACATCTCAATGAGAGTGGCTTCGGAAATCTGATCATGTGTATGCAACGATCGGTTCCTGAACCTCTTGACAAAGTTGCTTACAGACTCTATCTTCCTCTGCTTTGCAGCTAGCAGAGTGGTCACAATACTTCTTTATCATCATCGAAGAATCTGGCCATGAAGAGCCTTTCCATGTCCTTCTAGCAGGTGATGGATTCATGCTCTAATCTGCGGAACCATTCAAAAGTGATCCCCTTGAGGGTGCCAATGAACAGTCGAGTCATAATAGGATCATTCCCCACTATGTGTCCAGTTTGCGTCTGGAAGTAGTAAATATACTGGGTAGGAGAAGTCTTGCCATCGAACTGTAGGAGGTCCAGTGGCTGAAACTTTGCCGAGCAGGAGACTGTATCCCATTTGATTGGATATGGTCTGACAACCCCTAGCTTATTCATATGCTTATGGAGCTTCAAGGCGTTGAGTTGGCTTTGGAACTCGTCGAGCCTTTTGTCCCTCAGATTATGATTCGAAGATGATGCTCCTTTAGATGACTCGGATGAGGAGTGAGAAGGAGTAGGCACTCGCTCTTTGTGCTTCGTGGATTTACACGAAGCCCGTGAAGTTCTCTCTTTTTCCCTCTTCTTCTCACTCAGAAGCTTCTCCAACATCTCTTTCAGGGAATTGATGGTTGCTTGTTGCTCGTCGAGTCTCCTAGATATCTCATCAGGGGTGTTGGTCATGTGCACTTCTGCGCCTTCACCCTGAATAGAGCTTGAAGCCTACGACGTTGCCACCGCCGAGCAATCATCAGCGTCGTCGTCAGAGACGGGTGCTAGGCACGTATAGTCGAACGGAATGGCTACCCTCATTTAGGCACGAATGCATTGGTGGATACCTTCATGATCAATGGCCTTGGACTTCCCCGTCACATTGACAGTTGCGGCGGGGAGTTCCACATCATCGTAAGTCTCATAGGGCGTGCGTTTGTAAGTCAAGCGTCCTCTGAGATCTCCTATAGGTTGATAGTGACAACCCCCAGCATCGGAAGGACGAGACGTGAAGTCGTATGAAGGAGGCTCAAGCGAGCCGACATGAGGACACTTGGGAAATTCCCTAAGAGTCGGATCCAACCAACTGTGTCGAGACAGGAAAGGTTTGGAATGTGGGCGAGCTCTAGCTGACTGCAGGCGAACTCGAGCATTTGGGCGACCTTTAGCCGACTGCTGGCGAGGTCGAGCCGACTGGTCGTTCAGGTGAGGTTTAAGGCGATCTTGAGCCTCAACCGACTGCTGGCACTCAAATGGAGGAGACTCAAGAGAGTCCAAATGGGAACGCTTGGGAAATTTCCCAAGCGTTGAACTCAGGTGACCTTGCCTAGATAGGCGAGCTTGGGCATGTTGGCGAAGTTTAGCCGTTTGTTCATTCAGGCGAGGTTCGCGAGGTTCAACCTCCAATTCTTTCAGATAATGTTTGCCTGTTTGGCGAACTACCATTTCTTGCAGGCAGGGTCGAGCTGTTAGGCGAGCTTGCCGAGGTCCGCCTGTTTGGCATACTTGAGCTCATCGGCGAGGCTCGGTCTGACGAGGTTTGCCTGTTAGGCGAGCTTGCATCTGTTGGTGAGCTCGTATGTGTTGACGAGGTTCGGCCTGTCGAGGTTCGCCTGTTGGGCGAGCTGCGGCTTTGCCTTTTTGGCGAAGGTCAGCTTGCGGGTGAAGTTGGGCCGTTAGGCGAACTTGATGAAGTTCGCTTGAACTATAGAGTTTACCATATTTGTGAAGCTCGCCAGATTTGGGAAGCTCACTTGAAGAGCAGAGCCGGCCTGGGTAGGGGTTGGGCTCGCCTGATTAGAGCGGTTCGTCAAAATTGGGAACCTTGCTCATGGAGCGAAGCTCGTGGGGCTCGCCTGAACTGCTATGCTCGCCGAAAATACTAAATTCACCAATTTTGGGAACTTTGCATTTTGGCTTGAATCTCTTCAGGCCTAAATAGTAATTCAGGCCGTCATCGGAGATGAGGACTTACGTCTTTTGGTGGGCGAGAGATTGTCGTTGCCATTGCTTGGCACTTTTGGAGAGGGGAGCATTCATGTTGACGGCGAAGGCGTGGTCCATGCCGACATGAATTGACGTCTCCTCTTGCATAGGGGTCTGCAAGGATCATTCAACGACCCATCGAGTAGCCCTGAATTGCATCCTTTGCCTCCGGCTTGGCCGTGATAGGTTTAGGGGAGATAGAACCCCCTGTGCTTGCTCAGGCGGAGTTCTCCGACGTGGTTACCTCGGCCAATTGGGGCTGGGCCACACGCGCAACTCTGTAGCACTTCTGAGACTTATTGTTGCCATGAGAGGATGAAGATAAGTACTCCTCAAACTCGATCATGAGGGACTCAACAGTTGTCCCCGCCGCAATTTCGTCGAACTGCGCCACCACCATTTCAGTTGAAGAAACGGTTTCTCCCACTGTGGTCGCTATCTTCTGTAGGTGTAAAATTTGATTTCCCAAAATAAGGATCTCGTTTGTATTGATAAGAATATCTTATTACAAACTAATGAATCAAAGTTACAACAGAAGCGGAGGGAATACCCTCCTTGTTTAACGTGGGGTCTTTGGTAGTGATAGGATGCCTCCCTCGGTGCTCGTGCCAAGTTTGCTTCCTTTAGACGATCTAATCGAAGTTGCGGGCAAGCTTCAGTACGTAGTAGAAGCTTGATTGGCTGAGTTTGATCAACAGAGGCCAAACAAGTGCTTGAAGCTTCAGTACACAGTAGAAGCTTGATTGGATGAGTTCAATCAACCGAGACCATACAAGTGCTTGTGCTTGTAGGCCAAAGATGCTAAGAATTTGGTCTTCTTGAATGATAAGAAGTCTGATCTCTAAAGACCAAGACTCCGCCGATGGCATGCCTGGAACAAGGCTGATCTCGAGTCCAATATGGTCTTGAGTTTTCTGTAATTCGTCCTCAAAGAGGTCGGGTCCTAAGACCCTTTCTCTATGGCTTATCATAGCCTTTTATAGAGAAGAAGGAGAGTGTAATCACTTCCTTAAATCATGGGAAGTGACCATTCCCATATTGAGTATGGCCATGAGGAGAATCATGACCAAATCCCTTAAATCGTGGGAAATGACTACTCCCGTGCTGGGTACGGTCATGAGGATAACCAATCTCTTAATTCAAGGGATTCGACTACTCCCATGCTTCAAGTGGGCGGCTGACAGGCTAGGCGAGCTAGCAATGCTGTGCAAGCGAGCTTGGCCTTCAGGCGAGCTTGTGCAGGCGAGGTTGGATCATGCAGGCGAGCTTGCCTTCAGGTGAGCCTGGATCATGCAGGCGAGTTTCAAGCTGTCAGGCAAGCTCCGCAGGCTAGGCTGTGCAGGCGAACTTGCCTTCGGGCGAGCCTGGATCATGCAGACAAGCTTCAAGCTGTCAGGCGAGCTCTGCAGGTGAGACTGGATCATGCATGTGAGCTTCAAGCATTAGGAGAGCCCAAGGGGATCGTCAGGCGAGCTCCCAGCTGTCGGGCGAGCTTGCCTTGTGCAGACGAGCTTTAAACATGCAGGCGACCTTCAAGCGTGTAGGCAAGCTTGGGTCATGCAGGCGAGCTCCCGACCGTCGGGCGAGCTTGCCTTGTGCAGGCGAACGTCAAATATACACGCGAGCTTAGTAGGCGAGGCCGTACAAGCGAGCCTAACTTATTCAGGCGAGCTTAAAGCTTGAAGCCTTCATGCGAGCTAAACTCCTTTGCAGGCGGGGTTTCTCTTCAGGCGAGCTCCAGAACATGCTACGAAAACAAGTCGTAACATCAAACCGTAACTCGAAATTGGACGAATTATATATGAAAATCATCTATCTTAACGAGATGGGGCTAACCAAACTTCCTAAGGAGGTTTTCCACCTCCGTCTCGCCAAATTCCTTATGGTTTGAGAGATATTAGCGTTTTTCCCCTTTTTGCTCTTTCGGGTGAGGTTTTAGAAGTCTTGTTCTAAACTTCTCTGATAGGGATTAAAGACAATTTTTATTGCCTACAATCACCTACTTGAATTATGGTAGTGGTTACGCCCACTTCCCACGTTCTAAGGAGGTAGTTGTGATTCTTCTCCTCTATAAAAAATCCATGAACGACTACAGGAGAGAGGACACTTTTTTTGGACTTTTGGCTCCTAAACTTTTGGAACTCTTTGGCAATCAAGAGAACCGAACTCAAGCATTTCTTGTGCATTCGGCCTTTGATTCCTAGCTCAGGTTTCGAATTCATTTAATCAAACTTCTACCAGGCGCTGAAGTTTGTTCTCAATCTCGTTCAAATCGTCAAAGGGAAGCAAACTCGACACGAGCATCGAGAGAGACATCCTATCGCCCCAAAGAACACATGTTAAACAATAAGAGATTATATTCATTCTGCCTGCTTCTGTGTGAAATTGATTTTGATTTGTAACAAACCATACAATTAATACAAATTTTGAGATCACATTTTATGACAAACATGCGTCTGTCAAGCATTTAATGTGATATCGACGCGCTGTCAGTGGAGGGCTCGAGGTCACAATCACCTTTCATCTTGTATTGAGGGGAGTCGAGAGCTACCGCCTTTCGAGTCAGCTCTCATGAGGTGTCGGCCAGATAACTAGTCAAGTAGGTTTGTGGCGAGTCATCTTTAACGAGAGGACCGACATGTACTGCCTCTCGAGTCGACCCAGCGAGATGTTGACTAGGCGAGTCAGCTACATCGGAATTCTGACTGTCTCAAGTATCGAGTTGACTGAATTAGCCATAATGTGGGATACCTATCTATTGTTGACAAGATATCTCAATTTGGCGACTGAAAATGCCATAACAAGATGACCACCAATTGATAGGTTGAACCTTTCTATTGTGAGAGCTTAGTTTTGAGCTTCTCAATTAGAGGTTGCCAATCAGATATGTTAAGTTTCCCACATATTAATGGTAAACCCAGATAGGTCAGCGGCAGGTGCTCTTGCTTACAGGATAGGGTTGAAGCAAACATGCTCCCTCTATCTCTGAATTTACTAAAGTAAACCAAGAAGGTTTTGGCGTAATTGATGCTAAGGCCAGAAATATTTTCAAAGGTATAGAAGATGGCATTGAGTACAAATATCTCTCTGTTGGCCTTCTTGTTTTGATGATGTTTAACAAACAATTTATCACTAATGTTGTTTGTCTAGTATTTGTATTTTTTATTTATTATAGACAAATAACGTAGTTGGAGGATGGATGGAATAGAGCTTCAACGATCATATCCAAAGGAGGTTGGCGGAATGTCGGTGAAGCCTTGCTATTCAAAGTTCAAGATCCAAGTTCAAGCTTCATCCGCGAGATTACCAAGTCAAGCTTATTGAAGATCAAGATCATTGCTTGGGTAATTTAGTTTAGGAATTTATATTATGTGTGTTAGTACTTTAAGCTCAATCATATACACACATACACGTTTTGGTTTTTGTATATATATAGTTATATATATACATATATGTTTTGGTTTGATAGTTTTCAAGTTTTACTATGAAACAAATGAATAGAATTGGAAAATACTATTTTGTTTCATGTTTATATGCCTATATATGATTTCACCTTTAACAAGCTTATATTTAATGAAATCATATTTAGTGTTTTGAATATATTGCATAGAATATGCAATTTTATGAAAATATTGTATTTCTAGGTTATAGACTTCATAACAACATATTATATCTTTTATCAAGTCTATACAATCATTTCATAAGGTTTCAAAATGTTCATTTGTTATTTGTAACAATTTTCCAAAGTCTTAAAAATCAGCTTTTAAAAACTGTTTTCTGTAATATCAGTTTTCGGTCGACCGCACCGGTCGACCGCTCATATATTCTGTCGATAGTAGACAGCAGAAAGTCTGTCGGTTGACCGGTGCGGTCGACCTAGAGCTCGAAATTTCCATCGGTCGACCGGTGCGGTCGACCGAAGAAGTCTCTGTCTGTTTTCTGAGTTTGGGATCTGAATCACGGTCGACCACGAATATTTTCGGTCGACCGCCACGGTGTCAGATCAATCTCAACGGCTATTTTCTTAGAGCCATTGCAGAATGGTTTTTTGGTCTTTTTCTTAGCTTTCTCTTTCCTTTGGGGTTTCATATATATACCCCCTTACCTCAGATTTTATAAGCAAGCAAGAGAATGGTTTAAAAGATTTTAACAAGAGTTTAAGCTTGTTTTTAAGCTTGTTTAAGGGTTTGGTTTAAAGCTGTTTTGGTTTTCACAAGTGGAGGAGATTATCTTCTTGTTTGGGCTCCAAGAGGAGTGACGTCGGTTGACGAACCTAGGGAGAGGTTGTAACCGAGCACTTGAGGGAGACACGTCTAGTTCAACACTTAGTGGGTGTAGAGTGGGATTATAATAGTGTGTTGTTGTAAAATTTTCGGTTAGCTAGAAAACCGAGTGTGAGGTGTAAACGTTATTCGGGTGAACGTAGAAAACCCGGTTGTGATAGTGGATTTCTCCCCGGGAGTGGGGAGCGGAGACGTAGGACGGAAGGTCCGAACTTCGTGATCATATTGTGTGTTTGTATGTGCTTTGGCGTTTATTCTTATTTGTGGTCATTGCTCATTTCGCCATTGTCTCATTATTTATATGATCCACTATCTAGTTCATTTTGTTTACCCCTTGTGTTAGTTTTTATATCTTTGCATATCCTTACATATATCATATTGTATATCTCTTTGATAGGATATATCACCTTGTGTTAGTTTCATTATTGTTCATATCCATATCATATTTCTTCTTGCAAGAACAAATTGATCAACATAATTTTAATTAGCTTTTAATTGGGATTAGATTAGCATAAGACCCTAATCACCCCCCGTCTAGGGTCTAACAATTGGTATCAGAGCTTGGTGCTCTTTGATTTAAGGTCTATTCGCCTTGAGTTAAAGATCCAAGTTATCTTTTTGTGCTAATCCAATTTTTGATTTTTATATCTTGCTTGCATATATACATTATGGATTTGAACGATGCATCTTATTTAGGTTATGCCATCAATATTGCTCCTAGATTAGATAATTTCCCCTATGCCCAATGGTGTGTTAGGTTTAAACTTTTTGTTCAATCTAAACACTTTGATTTATGGGAAATTATAGATGATGCCTATATTGTGCCCACTATGGAGAAATCCAAGTGGAATAAAAATGATCATCGCATGTTTACAATGAATAATATTTTGTTAGAATATTATGCCTAACAAATTTGTTCATTTTGATAGTGCTTACACCTTATGAAAATTTATTGAAGCACATCAATGGGACTTGAAGGCTATCCGACAAGCTTTGGAGGATCCGGCTTCAAGTTCATATGGAGCATCATGCACACGGCCACTAGGCGATAGCCCTAGTGAGGTTTGCGAGTTCGAATCTAGTAATGATTTACCTAATAATGAACTTGCTTGTGCTAGTGAAAAATTATTGCATGCCTATAACTTATTGCATAATGATTTTATTGCAAGCATGTTAGTTTAAAATCCGATCATGAGAAGCTAGCTTCCAATTTTGATATCATTTCCAAAGAAAATGTTGCTCTTAAAGAAAGTAATGATATGTTAAAATTGGAAAATGAGAAATTATCATCATCCATTTCTAGCTTATCTCATGCTAAGATTGATGCCATGTTAGAAGTAGAGAACATAAAAAATAACACTGCTTCATTTATAAATGACTATTTATGTTCTACTTCTAAAAGTGCATATGTGCCTAAAAATGAAGACTTGAATCTTATGAAAAAATACATTTCATCTTTAGATTCAACTTTGAAAATATGCATTAATAATCATAAGAGGCTTATGAATATGTGTGCCAAGACTAAGTCAAAATCATCTACTCATTATGCACACATGTATAGCAAAACTTATAAGTGTTCAATTTGCGGCTGTCAAGGTCATTTAACTAAGTTTTGCTATGATGCACACAAACATAAGAACTCTAATGCTCCTTGTGCATCTCATGTAGCTTCTTCATCTTGTACACTTACACATTCACATGCTCATTCTCACAAAGTTCATCATAAGCATGCTAGTGTGTTCAAGTGTGATCATTGTGATCGTTTTGGTCATTTGGCCAAATATTGTTTTGATTTGAAAAAGACTTCACTTTTGCCAAATGATTTTAAAAGACCACAAATTTTGTTTTGATAATGTTTTACATTTGCAAAATAATCTTAAAAGATCATCTATGGTTGCAAATGTTTCCCGTGCACGAGCTAATGGTCCACAAAAACAAATGGATCTCTTTCATTGCACAAATTGCAATCGGAAGGGTCATTTGAGTGAATATTGCTTTGACCGTGTTAGTGCACCATATGCGTCCAAATGGGTTCATAACCCTAGGGTTTTGAGCTTGAATGATAGGGGTCATGTCCCTAAATCTTTTGGTACCAAGAGGGTTCATAACCCTAGGGTTTTGAGCTTGAATGATAGGGGTCATGTCCCTAAATCTTTTGGTACCAAGAGTTCTTGGGTACCAAACAAATTTAATTTTTTAAACCAAGAATTTTAGAGTTTTTATTTTCCTTTTTCTTGATTTTGAAAAATGTATTTTAAACTTTTATGAAAACAAATTCCTTTTATTGGTCAAATTCTTTTGTTTTCATAATTTTGATTTTGATGAGAGGTTTGTATTTATATAACCCTCCGGATTTATTGGGTGTTTATTCTTAAATCATGTTTACCGGATGCTAGAATGATTATATGGGTTGGGACAAGCTTAAGAGCTTGATATATTGTTGCCTCTCTTGAAATTTTTTTTATCAAAGATTTTGTTTTGAATTAGTGCTTTGAATTCATTATATTTCACTTATATGATGATATTTATGTGTTTGTGCTTATGGATCATCTATTCGTGCCTTATAATTTATTCCATATGTGGTTTGATCAAATCCCACAAAGAAAATTTTCTTGATTGATCAAACATCGTTTTTGGATTTAAACTTTGATTTATGATTTCTTTTGGTTGATTTGTTTTCATTTGAAAACTTTTTGCATGATTCTCATGTTTCTCTTCTTTTGATTTCATAAATCTACCTATACAAATGGTTTTTATGTTCTTTGATATGAGACACTATTTTTCACCTTGATATATTTATATATGTTCTTATTGTCTTTATGTATGTGAGTTGTGTTTTAGCATTTTTTTCCCATCTATGCTTGCTCACATGTTTTTGCCTTAGTCTTCTTTGCATATATTTTATATGGAATTTTGATAGGGGGAACAATCCCTATACTTGCTTCATACTCACCCATGCTTATTGATAGGGGGAGCTTTCGCTCTCTTAATTCTTTTGTCCCCTTTTTGATGTTGTCAAAGGGGGGGAAATATTATGAGTATATTCTTTCTTATATGCATGTGAATTATAAATTATATATTCATTTCCTTCATGCATATATTTCTTTTTGTAAATTGTTTGTCATCATCAAAAAGGGGGAGATTGTTGGCCTTCTTATTTTGATGATGTTTAACAAACAATTTACCACTAATGTTATTTGTCTAGTATTTATGTTTTCTTATTTATTATAGACAAACAACGTAGTTGGAGGATGGATGGAATAGAGCTTCAACGATCATATCCAAAGGAGGTTGGTGGAATGTCGGTGAAGCCTTGCAATTCAAAGTTAAAGATCAAGTTCAAACTTCATCTGCATGTGTACCAAGTTGAGCTACAATAAAGATCAAGATCTAGCTTGGGTAATTTAGTTTAGGTTTTATATTATGTGTGTTAAGTATGTTAAGCTCAATATCTTTACACACACATTTATTGGTTTCTTTCGTATATATAGATAGTTATATATATATACATAAGTTTTGGTTTCTATGCATATATATAGTTATATATATACATACATGTGTTTTTGAGTTTTCATGTTTATAAATATGAAATCACATGTTTCATATTTATTATTGTGTTTAAGAATATATTGCATAGAATATGCATATTTGTGAAAATACTATATTCTTAGTTTATGGACTTAACAATAATCATATACATATTTTATTAAGTCTATATAATCTTTGTGCAAATTTTCAAAACATGGTTTAGCCAAAATATCAAAATTCACATGTTTACATTTTCGTGTTTTGAACTATTTTGCTAAATGATGATTTTTCACAAATGGGAAATGCAATTTGGAAAATTCTTTTTGTAACATGTTCATTTACATGTTTATATATATTTCCCAAAGTTTCATAATTTTTGGACTTCATTTGTTATTTTTAACAATTTTCCAAAGTCTCAAAAATCATCTTTTAAAAACTGTTTTCTGTAATATCAGTTTTCGGTGGACCGTACCGGTCGACCGCTCATATATTCCGTCGATAGTAGATAGCAGAAAGTCTGTTGGTCGACCGGTGCGGTCGACCGAGAGCTCGAAATTTCCATCGGTCGACCGGTGCGGTCGACCGAAGAAGTCTCTGTCTGTTTTCTGAGTTTGGGATCTGAATCGCGGTCGACCGCGAATATTTTCGGTCGACCGCCGCGGTGTCAGATCAATCTCAACAGCTATTTTTAGAGCCGTTGCATAGGTTTTTTTCTTGGTCTTTTTCTTGGCTTTCTCTTTCCTTTGGGGTTTCATATATATACCCCCTTACCTCAGATTTTATAAGCAAGTAAGAGAATGGTTTAAAAGATTTTAACAAGAGTTTAAGCTTGTTTTTAAGCTTGTTTAAGGGTTTGGTTTAAAGCTGTTTTGGTTTTCACAAGTGGAGGAGATTATCTTCTTGTTTGGGCTCCAATCTCCATCTCTCCATCTTGTCTTCTATTGAGAAGTTTTCTCAACTCTACTCTAGCTTTTATTTATTACTTGTTAATTATCATTTCTATTAAAGCTAGTTTTATATTGATTTTATATTTGATTTTAATCTTATTGTTACACACACCCACATGAGCTTAGTGTATTTGCATTCATAATATATTTGGGGTTGTGAGAGTTGTAACATTGAGTGTGAGCTTTCATTGTGTTCTCATCCATAGTTGATCAACAATCAATTATTGTATTGAGCCTAATCGTGAGATACACTTTGTAATACACTTGTACACCGAGAGAAGTATGTGGCGAGAGTCGGGGATCGTCCCAAGTGGTGTAAGGTTTTCGGTGAGCTAGAAAACCGAGTGTGTTGTTGTGAAGTTTTCGGTGAACTAGAAAACCGATTGTGAGGAGTGAACGTTGTTCGGTGAGCGTTGAAAACCGACACTGTGAGGTGTAAACGTTATTCGGGTGAACGTAGAAAACCCGGTTGTGATAGTGGATTTCTCCCCGGGAGTGGGGAGCGGAGACGTAGGACGGAAGGTCCGAACTCCGTGATCATATTGTGTGTTTGTATGTGCTTTGGCGTTTATTTTTATTTGTACTCATTGCTCATTTCTCCATTGTCTCATTATTTATATGATCCACTATCTAGTTCATTTTGTTTACCCCTTGTGTTAGTTTTTATATCCTTGCATATATACATATTCATCATATAGGATATATCACTCTCGTTGTGTTAGTTTATATATCCTTGCATATAATATATTCATTCTTATTGTTCTATCCATATCATATTTCTTCTTGCCAAGAACAAATTGATTCAACATAATTTTAATTACTTTTAATTGGGATTAGATTAGCATAAGACCCTAATCACCCCCCCCCCCTCTAGGGTCTAACACGTGCTCTTGGGTTTGCATTAGCAAAGATCAGAGTGTCATCAGCAAATTGCAAGGATATGATACTGAAAATGGTAGTTGGAAGAGGAAGAACAGAGAGGTTCCCATCCTCTACATTTCTTCCTATCATCTTATTAAGCACATCAACTATCAGAATGCAGAGCATGGGGAGAGGGGGTCTCCTTGTCTAAAGCCTCTCTTGTAAGGGATATGAGAAGTGAGAGATCAATTAACCATAATGGCACATTTGGAGGATGTCAACATGGCTGAGATCCACATGCACCATCTGGCACCAAAAACTCTATGACTTAGCATATCTAGAAGGAAGTCATAGTTAACACAATCAAAGGCTTTAGCACAGCCTACTTTCATCATAGCCACCTCATTGCTGGGTTTAGCACATCTATGTATAATCTCATGAGCTATCAAAATGGAGTCCAGCGTGGATTTTCCACTCTGGAAGGCTGATTGGGTTCTGCCAATAAGAGATGGTAGAAGAGGTGAGAGCCTATTGGCCAGAACTTTAGTGAATAGTTTGAATATACAGTTGAGGAGACTGATTGACCTGAAATCTTTGGTAGAGGTTGCTTCTAATTATTTGGGGAGCAGCCAGATGTTGGCCATGTTAAGCTTGTATAGAGAGGAAGGGTCATAGTATAGATGCTAAAAAAGATTAATGAGATCATCTTTCAAAGAGCTCTAAAAGGTTTGGTAGAAGAGCATAGATAGACCATCAAGGCTAGTGCCTTGTTAGCACTCAGGCCAAAAGTAGCAGATTTAATTTCTTCTTCAGTGAAAGGATGTTCAAGATGGGAAATATCAATAAGATTGGTTAGGATATAGAGAATGCTAATCAAGACTCAAGGATGAATTGTGTTGTAGACCCATAATGTTAGAAAAATGTTCATGAAATGCTCTCGATTTTTCAGATTCAGATAGGGTGAGCTTTCCAGAGTAAAAAATAGAAGGAATGTAATTTTTCCTCCTATGGTGAGATGCAGTTTTGTGGAAGAAGACGATATTTGCATCCCCTTCCTTCAGCCACCGAATCCCCCATATTCTTCATTTGTTAGTAACTCATTTAGCAAAATAAACTTTCAGCTCATATCCAACAAAATAGTATTCATTCTACATAGGTATTATATATATTATTCATTAAATAGTATGCATATAGTTAACATATTTTTTAATTAAATAGTATGCATATAGATAACATATGACACTAATATACCTTCTCATAATTAGAGATATATAAAACATTAACATATAATTAATATACTTCTTAATTTATATATTTGTGCAATTAATATGCAAAATACGTCTTAATTTATATATTAGTAATCACTATCTTGAACTTGCTTTTAACTTTATGATTTGTAATCAATTTATTTTCCAACTCGATTTAACCAAAAAATAATAATAATAAAATAATCTTTAATGACTAATTTGGCCATATCACATAAATACCAAGTGCTAAAAGAATTAATATGGACAATCACTAGCTCAGCACAGAGAGCTAGGCTCCTTTTTGGTGATAGAACCTCGCTCACTAGACCATCCTTTTTCAGTTTAAACTATTTTCTCATCCACAATAGAGAGAATTCAATCGATGATGAATAAGTGATTAGTACATTCCGACTCAGCATGCACTGAGTGCATAACATAAAAAATGAGAGAGGAAGGACCTCACGACATGGTTTGTGCTTGGTGATGTCCCAAACAAGATCCTAACCATGGGTATACTCCTCTCAATTCTCTTAAAATTATTATACTGCACAATATGCCCATATTATCCTAATTTAATGAACAGAGTATATCTCTTGTTTTTTCTGTCAAAAAAAAAATCCTCAAAAAAAACCATAGTACTCTTGGCTTTTACCTACACAATGCACATAAAGAGTAGAACCATTTCTATAGTTCATCGACAAATACATGCTACTAATACAAAGCTCTCTCCAAAAGGAAGCATTCATGGATATGCTTTATAGCAACAAATGCTAGTAAAAGGGTGTGGGGCTCATGAGCCTACCATCTCCATCCATGTCCATGAGAGCTAACATTGAAAGATAGCATGACCTTCTCATTTGGTTTGAGACGTGACCGGAGCTATGCATAATTGATTTAATAAGCGCCTATGAGAATTGATAGCACAATGACAACATCAAATCTCAGCAGTGTCACAGTTGTCATGCTAAAATCCATGCGTTTTGGCACTTATTATCCCCGTGCTTTGATTTTGGCAGATAGACCTCCTGATTGGATTATAGACCTCCTGATTGGATTTTTTTTGTTTACTCGTTTTATCCTCAAGGGGTCTATCTTAACAAGTTGAGATCCTCTACTAATACTAATATTTCCTAATGAGAATTGTGAAGAGTTGGGAGGGGGGGCCTACAAGAATATGGGGGGAAATGAAAAGGCATGATGAAAATGAAAGGTTAGGATCTCCTTATTAGAAGATATTAGGAGCTTTTCATTAGTAAAGGATATCTTAACAATTCCAAAGCCATAATATAGGGAGTCTACGTGCAATTAACCCATTAATAGAACAAACCCCCAAATGAATAGTCCACCCTCACGAGGATCACAACTACATGCTTTTAAAGCCTACCCAACTACTCACCCACCTTGACACTTTTGGATACCCACTAGTTGAGATGCACGTGCAATGCACGTGGTTGAATATCATGATTATTTAAATTGATAACAATAGAGTAAAAATAAAATAATAAAATAATTTTTTTGTGGGATGATCATCAACTCAATAATCTTTCTCTTACATAAAATATTGTCATTGTTTCCTTCAATCCAGACTGTGGCCACGTGATCTACTATTTATGAGTTATAAACACATTAATCTAATACAATACCTCTATTTATTAGTATCTTAAAGTCTTCAAAAGATGGGTGATCATTCAATTCATAAAAGAATTTTACATATGAATTTACTTGCAATATGTCCATTAAACTTTTAATTGTGGTTTGACTCATATTCACATTAACTTTTAGTTATTGTTTCACTCATACTTATATTATCTAATATTCTTATTCAATTTTATAACTCATTCTCTGTATCATAGAAGTAAAACTGAAAGTATGAAGAATTGTTTTCTTACGAAATTAGAACATGAAGATTATGATATATTTCGCTATGTGCTCTAAATATAATTTTTTTTCTTTGATACAAGACCCCTATCAAATCTTACCCCTAAACGATGTGAATAAAAAATGCTATTATAACTCATTTGCCTAAGACACTTGTATTGTATATAGGATACATAACTCATCTAGAATATCCACATCTGCTAAGTGGATTTTGTTGTTGTGAGAGCAACATGTTAGAGGCTCGTATTCAAACTTTCTATAAAAGACATAAGAATTTGGAGTGCATAACTTATATATTGTAACGAACATATTGATTCATGAAGAATTTTTCCTAATAACGATATTATTACAGCGATATTACTATATATGACATTTTTAAATAAATTATAAAGTATATATATGAAAACATCGAATCTTATAGTTAGTAGTTGGGCTCCACAAAATATGTTAATTTTATATTGTAGTTTGTTATTTGTAGTATTGTGGCAATGTCATTATCTTTTCTTTTTATCTTATTATTCACACTTTTTGATATAAGTTCTCCTTTGCTAATCACTCAATTGGCTAAATTTAGTTTTTATAATATCAGATGTTAGAATATTCTCTTCTACTTAAAAAGTGTTGATATAATTTTCTTAAAAAATATATACATATAGTAGCAATAGTATGTACTTCAGTTCAACTCAAACATTGGCTTAAAGCCATTTAGAGTGAGGATGTTTCTACGCTAAAATGGTGATATAGTGATGTTTGGTGGAAAATTTGTAGTAAATAAAATGAAAAAAATTTAATTTCTATTCTCTCGATCTTAATTACAATTTGAATTCCCGATTATAAAAGAGAGGAGAATTAATCTAAATTCTCCCGTTTGTTTAATTCTGGGTTCTTCACAGCAGTGATGGAGTGCTTCCTTCGAATGCTCGCGTCGAATTTGCTCTCCGTTATCGATCCGACCGTCTTATCTCGCGGGAATAATTAACTTGTATGGCAAGTTTGATGGAGAACTCTTAACGAGTTTAAGAACTCATAGTGAGTTGAAACTCTGTGAAAAGAGTTGTTTGAACCGAAAATTCGATTAATAGCCAAGTGGATTTGTTTGTTGCTGAAAGATATTCCAAGATCAGATCTTCTTGTTGCCGACAATCCAAGAAGAATCAGCCGACGCTCTCCTTGTGAGAAATCCAATCTCTTCTTCACTCACCAATCTCCTAAACGCCGAACCTCCTCTCTGTTGAGTTTGTTGAGGTTTTATAGGAGGATAAGGGGTTGTAACTGCCCCCTTAATCCACTCCTAAGTAGGCGTGATTTCCTCAAATCGTGGGGGAAAACGGTTTTGAAACCGTTCGACTCATGTTTGAATGAGTCAAACGCCCAAATCAGTGTTTCAGACCTTAACTCCGCATCTTAGACTAGAGACGCGGAGTTGGATATCCGCTGGATGTTGAAAAATGCGATGGCCGCCCGTGTTCTGTTTGCTGAGGATTGAAAACGCGGGGGTCGCATGCGTTTCAAGGATTAAAATGCAAAGATGAATTCCACGTTTAGAAGGGGCTAGTTGACTTGTAATCTCTTCTGTAAAGCATTGTAAGGACATTGTTCAATAATCTTTATTTTAGCTGTTGTGGTGTGTGAAAGTTATCAGATTATAATTCTTACAGTTGATTATGAAGACCACTGGATAGAGTTTTCATCAGTTGTCGGAAGTGTCGTTGAATTGTAACTCTTCTCGATCTATGTGAAAAGTTCTCCATTTGCAGTTTTCATTTGTTGACATGAAAGTCATCTGATTGTAACTTTCATCATTGAGATATGTGACTCCTATCATTGAAGCTTGATGGGGATCAGCTATCTATTGTGATTTTTAGACAGCCTACAAGTGATTACAGAGTCTAAAAGTCAAAGAAGAAATTTTTACAAAGAAAAAGTAATTTAATGTGTCATTTGTAATTTGTAAATTATACATGGACAGTACAAATAGCTATAAAAAGTAATGTATATATCTTCATAAAAACTTCATAGTGAGTGACCAACTATAATCATCCTAATTTAAGCATAATTAATTATTATTTTAGTTACTAATTTGATACGCTTAACTATGAAATAAATCTCCAGCAAAAATAGAAATTGAGATTGTATTATGCTGTAGGTAAATAAATAAATGTTATTAGAGCTCCTCTTTATATTAAATTTAAAAGTAATAATTTAAATTATTAAGCACCAAATATTAGCTCATATGAGAAGGTAAAGTAATCTATGGTCTATATATGTTTATAGTCAATCAATCAAACGTATTAAATTTATGATGACCACAGTCAAAATTATATGGTGGGTTCACATTAAATATAATTTATAAAAAATAATATATTAAATCAAAAACTTTTTAACCACTATATAGATTATCTGAAAGTTTTTACATATATAAACTATATTGCCTAGGAATAGTGATGTACGTACTTAACTATGGTCTAATAATCTTATCGTCATTGTTTCCTTCAATCCAGACTGGTCTACTATTTGTGAGTTATAAACACATTAATCTAGTACAACATCTCTATTTATTAGTATATTGAAGTCTTCAAAAGATGGGTGACCATTCAATTTGTAAAGGAATTTTTATATGAAAATTTTACATATATAAATTACACTGTCTAGGAACAGTGATATGTTGTACACTTAACTATAGCCTAATAATCTTAAGAACGACTTACTCTTCAATATCATCATTAATTGGCGTATTTATGCATTACGCTGAAAACACAATAAAAATTTAAAAAACTACAAAAGAAACACCCTAAAAAGAATTTAAAAATTATAAAAAACACCCTAAAATTTTGTAATTTACAAATACACAAAACTATTAAACATTATATTGAAATCAAGAAATTACAAAAAATCATTGAAAAATTTCAAACTTTGGAGAGATAATTTGCAATGTGCTAAACTTTAATGGTGTTTTTTTTGTAAATTTAAAATTTAATAGATTTTCAATCATTTATGTTCTTTTCAAATGGGTAATTTTCACCATGAAAGGTTTTTCCAAAATCTATACTTTAAAGTGAGTATGATATTTTTTATAAAATTTTAGTTTTCTAGGGGTTGTTAGTAATTTTGTATATTCATTTTTGTGTCCATAGGTTAGAAATTATCATGGTATTTTTTATAAACTATGAATTTTAGGGGGTTTTTTATAATTTTTTAAACTTATAAGCATTTTCTACAGATTGTAAATTATTTATAGACTATTTATAATTCCTATGCTTTCAATTTACTAATGAGTTTGAAATTCTTAGGGTGTTATTTGTAAATTTTGAATTTTAAGGTTTTGTTTGTAATTTTTGAAACTTCAAGGGTGTTTTCTTTAAATTATAAATTATGTAGGGGATATTTGTAATTCTTATATTTTCAATGTACTATTAGATTAGAAATTATCAGAATTTTTATAAATTTACAATTCTGAGGGTTTTATTTTACAATTTGTAAAAAGTTCAGAGTGTTTATTGCAAATTCCATAAAATTTTAGGCTTTGTTTGTGTTATTTATAGGTTTTTAGTGTGTTTATAAGTTTAAAATTTTGAAAGTGTTTTTTATAGATTTTGAATTTTTAAGGGTGTTTTTGTAATTTTTAAAATTTACAAGATATTTTCTCCAATGTCAAAATTTTTTAGTTTCTAGCTAGCATATATTTTTTAGATTTCTCACTGAACTGAAATAAGTAAAATATTTAATTTTCAAGATGTTTTAATAAAATTTTAAATTTGTAGAGGTGTTTTTGCAATTTAAAAAACTTGGAGGATTTTTTTACAAAGTCCAAAAATTTTTAGGTGCTGTCTAGCATATGTTTTTTAGATTTCTCTGTGAACTAAAATAAGTAAATGATTTGAATTATATCAAACGTATTTTCTTTATCGAATAACATGTTAAATCTCATTTTAAATATGATAAATTATTTAGTTACTAATTCAAAGAAGATAAGATAACTAGAATAGATTAGAATAATAATATAATACTTAAAAAAAATTGAGGGTAATACTGATGTTTTTTAGATTTCTCTGTGAACTGAAATAAGTAAATGATTTGAATTATATCAAACGTATTTTCTTTATCCAATAACATGTTAAGTCTCATTTTAAATATGATAAATTATTTAGTTACTAATTCAAAGAAGATAAGATAATTAGAATAGCTTAGAATAACAATATAATACTTAAAAAGTTTAAGGATAATACTGATCATGAAAAGATTTTTTCGCACTCATACTTTTAAAGGTAGTATGATATGATAGTGCCAACAATAATTCCTTTTTTACATTTACTCATAAAAGCAAGTAAACGAAAAGAAATCCCGGTCTGACTGACCTTTCCTCTATCTCCGGTTTCAAG
>NC_033801.1:121806331-121856045 GCF_001876935.1 Asparagus officinalis
CTCCCCCCCGCCTCTCCCCCTACAGTCGAAACCCTAGATCTGATCTAGGGTTTAGATCGTGATCTTTGCGGCAAAACCCTAGTTCAGAGCTAGTACTCTCGATGTGATCTCCACTGATGGTGGTTCATGTAATCTTAACATTATTTTAATCAATTGTTTCTGATTTTTTGATGATTTTATTATGAACATGCATTAGGGTTTGATGATTATGACGGAATCTTAGCTAATCCGAGTAGGGAGAGCTTTTCTCATCTCAAAGGTACAACCTTTTTTCTTTTTATCTTATTGATGTAACATTTTCTGGGAGCTTGATTGTACTAAAAATTTAGGTTATATTGATATGTTTTTGGGGCTGAAAATTCAAGTGATAGGTTGATTTTCATCTGGTTCAGATAGTGTTAGTGTTGTTTGCATATTTAATTTTCGCTTGATAGGATTGTATGAAGGGTGTAAAAGCATTTAAAGATAGCTTAAGTTTATCCTTAGGCTCTCTTAGTATGATCGTTTCAGGCTAGGTAATATCCCATTTTGTAGTTTCTGGGTTTTATGTTATGTGGGATAAAATTCAAGTTATTTAGGAGTTAGACCAATGGTATCATGTGACAAATGTTGCTGAAATTGCATAGCTATGTTTTACATCAATCTGTCCTTTTGATACAGTTCAGAAATTGCAGTCTGATAATGTAAGATAATGTAACATATACGTGAATATTAATTTTTTGTTTGTTCAAGCGAATGTGTTTTCCATTTGAAGTTGTTTTTTTCGGAGTAATCATCAATTGTTCAATAAATGCTTGTGTATGTTTAGATGGCAAGTAATGCCTAGGAACTGCTGTTCTTATGCCCCTCCTCTCCCCTCAATTTTCTGGAGAACTTTAAAATTTGACTTTTGCTGAGAATAAACTAGGATACTTTCAAGAATTACAATGTTTCTATACCAAGTAAGAGATTTCTTTGTTTGCTTACCTAGTTTCTATCTACTTGTTGGATGTCAGTGATCAATTTCCGTTATTTGATTCTATTTTGCAGAACAGAAACTTGTAATGCACTTATTTCTTTTATTGTTATTAGTTCCTACTTTGAATTTGTTGTGTTTGTTTTAGTATTTATTATTCTTGTTTTAGATTGGAAATTTTACGTGTTGATGAAATGACTGTTTTATCCCTTTTTTCTTTTCTTGTTTGTTATGGTTTTATGCTGTAATGGTGGATTCCTCAAGGTTTTTTGGATGGTGTGGGTGTAAGGGGATATGAACAGGTCCCCATAGTATTCCTACCCTTTTTTTAATTTTTAGTTATACGTGGTTGAAGGATTTTTTTTTGTTGGTGGGGGTGCTTTGTTTTGTTTTTGGTTTAAGGAATCTACCCTTTTTTGATGGTCGACTATGGTTGGCTGAAGGATCATTGTGAGAGTGATCAGTGTCTAGAATTGCCGACATTACCGTAGAATTAGGAATTACTAGAGAGCCTATCTTAAAGCCTATAATAGCATTTCATTGATAGTCTAACTTGGGTTTGTTTCTGCTTATTGAATGAAAACCTATATATAACAAGTCGCAAATAAGAAAAGTTTTGCTCTCAGATATTATGTCTTAAGTTGTTTTTTCTTAGGACTCCATTAACTTTGCATCCTGCTAAGTATACATTCAGAATGTATGTGTAATCTGCTTGCATGTTCAACTTTTAATGTGATAGGTTAAAAATGATAAATGATGGAAGAGATTCAAGGTTCCAACATTAACGTACAAGGGAAGAATTTGAGAGGAGAGAGGAGGAAATTATTATGGTAGTGGTCAGTTTTATAGTTGCTGCCATTGGTGCTTGGTACTATACAAAGCACATGTTAAAGGAGAGTTCAAGAACACACGAAGAAGAGGATGAAACGACATACCTTAGAAAGTCTTGGATTCAAACTCTTATTTGCAATGCAAATAACTGTATTGAACAACTAAGGATGAATCCTCAAACGTTTAAGAGGTTAAAAATGATAAATGATGGAAGGGATTAAAGGTTCCAACATTAACGTACAAGGGAAGAATTTGAGAGGAGAGAGGCGGAAATTATTATGGTAGTGGTCAGTTTTATAGTTCCTACCATTGGTGCTTGGTACTATACAAAGCACATGTTAAAGGAGAGTTCAAGAACACAGGAAGAAGAGGATGAAATGACATACCTTAGAAAGTCTTGGATTCAAACTCTTATTTGCAATGCAAATAACTATATTGAACAACTAAGGATGAATCCTCAAGTGTTTAAGAGGTTATGTGATGTTTTATGTACTAGAGGGGGATTAGTAGCATCAAGAAATGTCACGATTGAAGAAATTGTCGCTATATTTTTGCATATTTTAGCTCATAATGTAAAAAATAGGATAAGCAAAACAGATTTTTATCGTTCAAATGAAACAATTAGTCGGTAGTTCCACAAAGTACTTCAAGCAGTCATGAATATATGAAGCCTCTAATATTAGACAAGAATATACAAATCCTAATGAGAGAGACATGGAGAAGTAGAAATGGTTTGAGGTAACTATGGCTTCTTTTATCAAGGTTTTCATCTTTAATAATTTTTTTTATAGAACTAATTGTAAGGTTGTGCAATTTTAGGATGCTATCGGGGCACTTGATGGGAATCATATCCAATTAACGATTCCTTTGGAAGATCAAAGTAGATATTGAAATAGAAAAGGAGAGACCAGTACAAATGTATTTGGTGTTTGTGATGCCAATTTGAGATATCCATATGTGCTACCTGGTTAGGAGGGTTCAACTTCAGATTCTCGTGTTTTGCGTGATGCTTTGCATCGGCCCAATGACTTGAAACTTCCCTCAAGTAGGAATATAAATTTTTTTAATTATTATATATGTATTGCCTCCTAGTTTTTACATTGTTGTGACTGAAGATTTTGATTTTATAGATAAATACTTTCATGTGGATGCTGGGTATACAAATGGGCCGGGGTTTTTGGCGTCTTATAGAGGGACTTGCTATCATATAAAGTCTTGGAGAGAAAATGTTCCAAGAAACTACAAAGAGTTATTTAGCCAACGTCATTCCTCTGCTAGAAACACAATTGAGAGGGAATTCAGATTGCTAAAAAAGCGATGAGATATATTATGGACATCTAGTTTTTATAGTGTTAAGACTCAAATTAAGATCATTAATGCATGTTGTATTCTTCACAACTTTTTACGTGAAGAGAGGAATGAAGATGACTTGTTGAATGATGTGGATTGAAAATTAGAAGATGCTCCTGTTTTAGAAATTAAGAATGTAGACGAGGAGCGTATTACCACTGTGAGAGTTACATATGAATGAAGCAACTTTAGAGATGATTTAGCTATGCAAATGTGGGATGAATATCGATTTTGAGATACTTTAGCTAAAAGATGGAAATGAGGGTGACGAGTATGAAGATACTGATGACTGGTTGTGTTCTACTTGTCTTGTCTATTTCTAAGTTGTATGCACGTTACAAATGTGAGAAAAATACATACGATGTGAGCTTAGAGATGGTTAAAATTTTATTTGGTGTCAGTTTGTACTATATTGATTTTTCCAGTCAGAAGTAGTATTTGTCTATGACTTGCATTGTTGTAAAAAACACCTTGGGCAGCCGCCTAGGTGGAGGCGGTGCCCAGGGCGTGCAGAAAAGCTCTGAGCGACCAAGATTAGGCATTGGAATCGCCTAGGCAGCCGCCCAGGGCTAAGCGGGCTGCTTACGCGGCCCGCCTCACAATTGAAAGAAAAAAACCCTTGGGCGCTAAAAAAACCCAAACCCAAAACTCAAACTAAAGTAAACTAACCCTAATTCTCACTCACTCGACACCGCCACGAAATTTCCATCGACCTGTTCTGTTCCTCGTCTTCGATCTCGTCTTCACTTCCAAGTTCGCCTTCAACCTCTGTCGAATAGTCGAAGCCTCGTCTTCAACCTCCTAGCTCGTCTTCAACCTCCAAGCTTGCCCTCGATCTCGTCGAAGTTATTCGTTTTCGTTCTCATCTCCGAGCTCGTCTTGAACCTCTGTCGAATAGTCTAAGCCTCGTCTTCAACCTCCGAGCTCGTCTTCAACGTCCAAGCTCTTCCTTGATCTCGTCGAAGTTATTCATCTTCGTTCTCATCTCCGAGCTCGTCTTGAACCTCTGTCGAATAGTCGAAGCCTCGTCTTCAACCCCCGAGCTCGTCTTCGACCTCCAATCTCGTCTTCGGTCTACGGATCAGACTTCTATCTTGTCCTCGTTCTCATCTCGAAGCCCTTGGGAGTCTGCTTCATCTCTGTAACAAGGTAAAGGACTAAAGGGTCTTTAAATATAAACAATATTTAAGTTTAATTGTTTAAGTTTAATTTTTAGTTTAACTTTAAGTTAATATTAAGTTTATAAGTTAACAATAAGTTTAATTTTAAGTTTAATTGTTTAAGTTTAATTTTAAGTTAAAACCAATCAGGTGAAGATGATCTGTATGTCTCATTAACACACAGTACAGAATCTAGCAACAAACACTTGGGATTTATTTTTTTATCTCAAAGAAATATGTAAATCGGAAGGAATTAACTTATTCCTTCCCTGGCTCTTTATCCCTTTAGCTTTTGTGTTTCTCTAAATTTCGACAGATGTATGAAATCTTTCTTAGGGTCTGATGCTCTAGCAGTTAAGTTGATGTCCCGTGCTACTTGCGGTCATTGTGTTGATCTTGATATGCTCTCACTTTAGAGGTACTATAAATTTTGAGGTGTCTATTTCTGGTTTCTTATATTCTCACAAAAACGAAATATTCTATTCATACATGTGCAGCCTGCATCATAATTTCTGAATGTTGCTGCACTTAGCACCCATCTTCATGTATGTATATTTCCATTTTCGATGTAAAATATAATGCAACCTCTCAACTTCAATTTGATTCTGTAGGTGAACCTTTATGCACTATTATTCATTGATTTTCATTTCATATGTGATTGCAACATCTGTTCTGATCCTCACCATGTGATGGTTACCTTTTGTGTGCAGTAATTGTTTTGGCTTCTTAAGTTAGAACTTGTGTTCTCTTGTATAACTATCTTGATAAATAGTTTCTTTTATCGTAATATTATGCAATTATGCCTGGATTTTCCTTATTTCATTAAGATGTCACAATTACTTCTTTTACATTTTGCTTTGCTTGACAATCATATTGCAGATAAAAGCAATTGTTCAGGACATAACAATGCAAGGTCACATCACAAATATTGGAGCCCTCAGTTTACGGCTTGAGTATGTTTCTTTTCTTACTGAATCTTACCAAGAGCTTAAAATACCCAAGAATTGTGATTTTGGAGCCAGTGAGCCACCATTGCCTGCTGTTTATTTGCTTTAGCACAGACAGTTAGCTATATGTCATTGCCCTGCTAAGTAAAGGTCACCGTAAAGGTTGAACGAATTTCATGTTCTTTGATAGTCCTCAAGTAGTTCCTTCTGTGGACCTGATAAACGAAAATGAATATCTTAAATGGGATATTATATGTCTTACCATTTAGTATGTATGCATATTTGATTGACTATTATAGTTTGGATAGCATATGTGTTGGTATTTTTGTATTTATGTATTTTTGATTGAGTATATATATATATATATATATATATATATATATATATATATATATATATATATATATATGTTTTGTATATATATATTTATCTTCAAGTATCGCAATTAAAAAAAAAAGAAAAAACGCCCAGAAACCGCTTAGGCGCCCGCTTAGGCGTCTAAACGCTGGGCGCCAAGTCCGGCGTTTAGGAGCGCCCAATGTTTAATGCATTGATGATTTATCTTGGATCTATCAAAGTTATAGAAAGCGCTAGGAGGTCATGACGTTGGACCCGACGTCTAGAGTCTAGGTTTTTTTAATTATAATAATTGATAATAAATGTCAATGTTATAGAAAGCTTAGGTGATGAATTGATGTCTAGGTAAATTTCTTTATGTATTTAAGTGGTGGTCGAGGAGGTTTTACTGAAAGTCGAAGGAGATAATAAAGGTGTTCACATTTGGAGGTTAAAAGAGTTTGAAGAAGGTTAGAGGTCGTAGAGGTTGCAACACAGAAAATCACAATCAATGCCTAAAGGGTGCAAGCCAGCAGATAAGGCTCCTCTAAACACTCCCAAAACCTAGGTGGGCAGCATATGTACCGCCCATATGCCTAGGCATCCAACTAGACAGACTAAATAGAGGCTTTTTAAAATAACGACACACGAGAGCACACAAAAAATAACAAAAAAGGAGGAAAATACTACCAAGCAAGCAATCATTCATGTAAACTGAAAATAATCTTCTAATATGAAATTCACACACTAAATTAGAGCTCCAAGTAACTTCCAAGGTTATCGATAGCGGATAGCGTCGCGTAGTGGTGAGGCATTGCTAAGGTTATTTGGAGCTATTGCGATAAAGTAGCGGTAAAAAACGTAAAGTCAAATAGCGGTCTAATTTGATATGTATAAATACTAAAAAAAAGAAAGATTAAAGAAAAATCTAAAAAATCTTAAAGTATATATTTGATGATTTAAAGAGATCCTAAACATGAAATAGACATGTAACCATCACGTAATACCGAAGATGACTGGAGTCAAAGAGTCGTCATCTTTGAGAAGAAGAGCTGAGCGGTGAAAAGATTGCCTTAAGAGGAACTTACGGTGAAGGAGGTGAGAGGAAGTACTGTGGTAGGTGCCAGAAGCTATGAGAGGTGGCGGGAGTATGTCGAAAATCACATGAGACGGCAAGGTTTTAAATGTTGTCCGACATGTCCAACATGTCGGTCGACATATCGGTTTGAGGGCTTGACCGACACGACATGAACGTTTTCAACTCGTATGTCGGTTTTTAGGGTCAAATCGAAAACATCAGGGTCATATCGGGCATATCAGCCTATTTTTTAGCTTTAAAAAATCGGCCGATATGGTACTTTTTTTTAAGATCTGTTTTTTGTTATCGGGTTTGGGTTTAGTGATAAATACCCAAACCCGTTTAACCCGTTCTCATGTTTAAGGGTTTCTTTATGAACCCGATAGAAAGAATTTATGAACCCAAATCCATATATTATTTATTTTTTTATATGTTTAGTCTATAGAATTTATGAAATATGTTTATATTGAATTTATGAATACTTAGATTATATTTAGGACATGATATTATACATATGCGCACTACCCGATATAACAATCCGATATTTAGTCAATGTCCCCGGATATATCCTCGATTTTCGCTATTCGACATGGATTTCAGCCATCCGACATTTAAAACCTTGTGAGACGGTGGAATGCAATGGTCAATGGTCAGGTTTAATTTTAAAAAATAAACCACAAACCGCTTTTAAATAGCATTCAAGAAGTGGATTTCGCATGCAACCACCCACTATTTATCGTTATGGCACACTATTGGCCACTTTTGCGAACAGAAAACGCATATTTCACAATATGTCACTGCTATTGGGCGATAGCGTAGCGGGAAAGGACCGCTAATGTGCCGCTATTGCGGGGCTATTTACCGCTATTTATAACAGTGATAACTTCCAATGTTTGCTTGCATCAGAAGGAATTATTTTAACTATCTGAGTTAAATCTTTAAAGTCCATTTCATAGACAACAATAAAAAAGATCTTTCAAATTTTTTTATTTGTATGAATACTGAACAACTCAAAAGAGGAGTATACAAACAATAACGCAAAGATAACTTTTTATCTATGAATTCAAACAACTCAAAAGAGGGATTTTAACCATAAAAAGATTCAAATACAAAAGAGCTCATGAATTAGGGTTTAAAATAGAGGAAAACATCACTAAGAATTAGATTAAAACCTAATCAAGGAGAAGGATCAAGTTACCTACGGATGATTGAGGCGCATCTCGTCTCTGATTAGGGTTTTCGAGGAGAGAAAACTAAGAACTTTATTATGACGATAGAATATGAAGACCAAGTCGATTGGGTATTTAATTGTTGAACGTTAAATATTAACTAGTCGGCTTAACTCGGCCCGATTTAATGTTGGGCTAGAATTACCAGCTAAGGCCCAGTTGATGGCTCTTGTGTTAATACAAGAAAAATTTCACAAAACCTGCAAACTGATGGAGGTTGATAAAGTTTTAGAAAACTCTCTATGTACTCTGCTAAGAGGATGTGTTGAGACAATTTCCTAACATCATGGGATTTTGATGGAGGTTGATAAAGTTTTAGAAAACTCTCTATGTACTCTGCTAAGAGGATGTGTTGAGACAATTTCCTAACATCATGGGATTTTGATGGAGGTTGATAAAGTTTTAGAAAACTCTCTATGTACTCTGCTAAGAGGATGTGTTGAGACAATTTCCTGACATCATGTCATGGGATTTATCTCAAAATAAACTAAACTTTTAGGGGCTTTTATGAAATCTACCCTTAATACAATAATAAAGAATTTGGCTCCAATGAGAATCATACTAGATGTTTCTTTACTATCGTAACTTGCTTAGTGAATATAAACCATCGATTGTTATTTATCGGCGCATATAAAAAGGAAATAATATGTATGGTGAGCTAGCTCATTTTAGAATGAGTAGAGGCTTTTCTATTAGTCACATAAAAAGAGCGAATCTCCATATTCTTCTCCTCTTCTTTTTTTTTTCTTTTTTTTCAGCATAAAAGCAAGGGAACATCAAGGAATTACGGTTTTGTGAAATTTTCCTTGTATTAACACAAGAGCCATCAACTGGGCCTTAGCTGGTAATTCCAGTCCAACATCAAATCGGGCCGAGTTAAGCCGACTAGTTAATATTTAACGCTCAACAGTTAAATACCCAATCGACTTGGTCTTCATATTCTATCGTCATAATAAAGTTCTTAGTTTTCTCTCCCCAAAAACCCTAATCAGAGACGAGTTGCGCCGCAATCATCCGTAGGTAACTTGATCCTTCTCCTTGATTAGGTTTTAATCTAATTCTTAGTGATGTTTTCCTCTATTTTAAACCCTAATTCATGAGCTCTTTTGTATTTGAATCTTTTTATGGTTAAAATCCCTCTTTTGAGTTGTTTGAATTCATAGATAAAAAGTTATCTTTGCGTTATTTCAAATACAAAAGAGCTCATGAATTAGGGTTTAAAATAGAGGAAAACATCACTAAGAATTAGATTAAAACCTAATCAAGGAGAAGGATCAAGTTACCTACGGATGATTGAGGCGCATCTCGTCTCTGATTAGGGTTTTCGAGGAGAGAAAACTAAGAACTTTATTATGACGATAGAATATGAAGACCAAGTCGATTGGGTATTTAATTGTTGAACGTTAAATATTAACTAGTCGGCTTAACTCGGCCCGATTTAATGTTGGGCTAGAATTACCAGCTAAGGCCCAGTTGATGGCTCTTGTGTTAATACAAGAAAAATTTCACAAAACCTGCAAACTGATGGAGGTTGATAAAGTTTTAGAAAACTCTCTATGTACTCTGCTAAGAGGATGTGTTGAGACAATTTCCTGACATCATGTCATGGGATTTATCTCAAAATAAACTAAACTTTTAGGGGCTTTTATGAAATCTACCCTTAATACAATAATAAAGAATTTGGCTCCAATGAGAATCATACTAGATGTTTCTTTACTATCGTAACTTGCTTAGTGAATATAAACCATCGATTGTTATTTATCGGCGCATATAAAAAGGAAATAATATGTATGGTGAGCTAGCTCATTTTAGAATGAGTAGAGGCTTTTCTATTAGTCACATAAAAAGAGCGAATCTCCATATTCTTCTCCTCTTCTTTTTTTTTTCTTTTTTTTCAGCATAAAAGCAAGGGAACATCAAGGAATTACGGTTTTGTGAAATTTTCCTTGTATTAACACAAGAGCCATCAACTGGGCCTTAGCTGGTAATTCCAGTCCAACATCAAATCGGGCCGAGTTAAGCCGACTAGTTAATATTTAACGCTCAACAGTTAAATACCCAATCGACTTGGTCTTCATATTCTATCGTCATAATAAAGTTCTTAGTTTTCTCTCCCCAAAAACCCTAATCAGAGACGAGTTGCGCCGCAATCATCCGTAGGTAACTTGATCCTTCTCCTTGATTAGGTTTTAATCCAATTCTTAGTGATGTTTTTCTCTATTTCAAACCCTAATTCATGAGCTCTTTTGTGTTCGAATCTTTTTATGGTTAAAATCCCTCTTTTGAGTTGTTTGAATTCATAGATAAAAAGTTATCTTTGCGTTATTCCGTTATTGTTTGTATTCTCCTCTTTGAGTTGTTCGTATTCATACAAATAAAAAAAATTTGAAAGAATTTTTTATTGTTGTATATGAAATAAAAGGACTTTAAAGATTTAACCCAAATAGTTAAAATAATTCTTTCTGATGCAAGCAAACATTGGAAGTTACTTGGAGCTCCAATTTAGTGTGTGAATTTCATATTAGAAGATTACTTTCAGTTTACTTGAATGGTTGCTTGCTTGCCTGCATGGTAGTTTTTTCCCTTCTTTTTTTGGTATTTTTTGTGTGCTCTCATATGTGTGTGTATTACTATTTTAAAAAGTCTCTGCCTAGTCCGCCTAACTATACATCTAGGCCTAAGGGCGGTATCTATCTTGCCCACCTTGGTTTTGGGAGTGTTTAGAGGAGCGTTATCTGCTAGACTACACCATTTAGGCATTGATTGTGATTTTTTGTGTTGCAACCCCCACGTCCTCCAACCTTCTTAAAACTCTTTTAACCTCCAAATGTGCCTTTACTATCTCCTTTGACTTTCAACAAAACCTTCTCGACCACCACTTAAATAAAGAAAGAAATTTACCTAGACATCAGTTCATCACCTAAGCTTTCTATAACATTGACATTTACTATCAATTATTATAATAAAAAAGCCTCCTAGGCTCTAGGCGTTAGGTCCAATGCCTAGGCCTCCTAGCGCTTTCTATAACTTTGTTAGTTTTATTTTTGCTATTTAGTATTTAAGTATGCATGGTTTATTGTGGATCTAAGATTGCTATCTTTTTTTGTTACAAATTTATATGAATTTAATACATATTTTTATCAATTATTGTAATTAAAAAATGTAGAAAATAGCCAAGCGCCTCGGCGTCTAGTCGCTAGGCACTGTCTCAAACGCTCAGTTCGCCTAGTGCCTTCTGTAACATTGATACACTCTTTTGGGCTTTAATATTTAGTCATTTTTTTGAAGCCATGCTGTCAGAATGTGGCCTAACAACACGTTATTGATACACACACTGGTTGCAACATCAATCGTAATAATTATAATATCTATTTTTTTAATGTCCTAAGCAGAACACAGTTGGATTGTTAAGGAGAAAGAAAATATGGTTGGAAGTGAATCTGAAGTAGTTGAGGAGGTGGTTTCCAATTTAAAGGAATTGCATATTGGAGAACAAGAAATTCAGGTTAGTATTTTGATACAAGTTCATGTTAAATATTTTGCATAGATTGTTTTTTCCTTAAATTACTTTAGGAGGCTTAACATTGACACCTGATCTTATCTCAGCATTGTATTTTTAGGCCTTGGTCTCTGTAGTTTTTATTATAAATCGGTTATAAGTTATTTGGTTATTTTCCACGTGCCAGTGGTTTCATTTAGTTGTTACTTTAGCTAGCGGGTCATCAAGAAATTTGAATTTTTAAAATGAACTTAAAGAGTTGGAAGCAAATGACTTCAGAAAATAACGTTTTTTAGTTGAGACGAAATAGTTGACTGAAGAATCTTGAACATCCAAGAAGACTGGGATAGGAGTAAGGAAACAGAAGGTTATCTGGAATGTCACATGAGCTAGCTACCGGTGTTCATGGTTGAATGGTTGAAGACATATGTAACCATGCATCAGTGATTAAAAAGACATTATGCTTACTGAAAGAGCATTTCCTAAAACAAGTAGAGGATGGATGATTCTATGATGCTATTTGTTATGAAGGATAAAAAGAGCATCGTGTGTTGAAGATGGGACAGTTGTCCTACTTTGCGAATCACAAAGTTTGTCTTTATCAAGTTCGAAGTTAAATATGTATCGTGCCTCACATTCTTTTGCATATCGAGCATAACCAGCTGTCTTCTGTTTGTTTTGTCGATTCGCTTTGAGCTGACTTGAAAATTTTAATTGGCTTAACATAGTGACAAATGAAGTCAAGTTAAATATTATGTGATTCTACTGACAAATAAGAGAAATAACCAGGAAGAAAAATATAAGGTGAGTTGCTCCTTTCTCTTTGTTTTGTAATCACCACACTTGTAAATAGGTAAGAAATTAAAAAGAAAAGAGCAATCCGTAGCACGAAAAAGAATTGGTCTTTAAGTTCCTTTTTGTTTATTCTTTGAGATCAATAACATGAGCTAACTTCATTTGTAAAAATTAGGCTCACTTCTTTCTAGTCATTATATGGTAGAGCAGACTCAGAGAGTTGTATTATGGAGGTTCTATGTCCAAAACCAGGCTGCAATCTTCGTTAACAAAAGAAAAAGAAAGTGCTTAATAAAATAAATTCTTTTTGAATGCAAAAGCAAAAAAAAGAAAAAAAACTCTGGCATAAACCTGGGTTTTTTATGTAGAGATTACTTAATTACCACAATTTATACTTAAGAAAAGTTTGAGCCTACTGTTCTGTTCGGTAAAATGGTGTAGCTGAGGTAACCTAGTTGGGTTTCCTTATACATTTCAGAAAGCTACTTCCCTCAATGAAGTGGTTTCATATTGAGCAGGAATTGCATTCTCGTCATGTACAAGAGAAAACAAGAGCCATACTCTTATCAAATACCGCAAATTATAGGACCTTTCAAGAGTATTTTTTTCCCAACCGAAACAAGTTGTCAATTTTGTGCTTTTGATGGAAAAGGAGGGTTATGTTTTTTCTCTCCTTAAATTAAATATTATGATGATCGCTATGCTGAAGTCGGAGCGTTAACTATCTTACAACCCATGTAATCCAAAAGCAGAATTCTGTATTTAGCGCTTTGGTTTTAATCTTGTTAGCCACTATGACAATCTTTCTATTTATTCTACATGGGGCTAAATTAATCCGATAACCCACTTTGTTATTCAATTGATTGACAATTAAATCTCAAAATAAGTTAAGACATGTTTCAACCTGTTGTCCTTAGAGATCAATTATATGCAACCTTTAAAGAATAAGAAAAGATAAAGGGATTGTTGATCCTTAACTTTCGGGAGAAGTTAGTGGAGATGCCCAAATAAAATGTTCTCATAGCAACCATTTTCATACATGGGTGGATCGAAATATCTATTATTGAGAGGAATATGATGAAATTGTAACATATATGGAGTCCTTGAGAGATCTTAAGATGGCCTTAAGTGTCTAGAGTTTGAAGGTGTGATAGATGTGTTACTCTTTAGTTACTCTTTAAGGGAGTACTGTTGATCCATGATTTCGAATAGGTCACAATGGCTGAAGGACAATTGATATAGGGATTTGAATTAAGACTGATACACATGGAGGAACTATGAGAGAACATATCATGTTTAACATCTGATATGAGGATCATAAATATCACCTCTATTGTTTCTTTGCGTGTTACCTTTTGGAGCATTGTCTTTTTTCTTTTTTAATGCTGAAAAGAAAAGTTTTTGTCCGAAATTTGTACCTAAGACCTTGGACTTATGACAACGTAACGTAAGTCTTTTGTAGTTGTATGTAACTATTTGGTAATATAGAACCTGGAACCACAATTTAAGAAACTTGTGAATTCTAAACCCAGACGATTGTATTTTATCTTTTGCTTAACCTCTTCTCCTGAACAGTTGTATTTTTCACATTCAATTACAGACTTCCAAGCTAATGGTATTCTCAGCTGCTTCAATTGTCTTTCTGCTACGTGGACAACTACCTTACATTTGAACTGTTTTTAGGACAAAATAACCATTCATCCTTAAAAGTATTGGTTAACTCTCAACTTCCCCCTTGAAGTATCAATTTGTCTATTCCTCCCCTTAAACTATGTCTATGTGATCAATGTGGTCATATTGTGCGTGACAGTCAAGTACTTAACAGATCAATAACATGATAATATTTTATTGCATTTATTCACGAGTTCTTATCAATTTGACTCGTTTTTGCCAACCCAAAATAAATTTTCAACTACTTTCCTCCATAAAATTTTGCCCCTTATTCCTTTTTTTTTTCAGAATATGGAAAATCATTTTTACTTGAATTGCAGAAATACAAGAAATGCACCCATCACGGGTGACCCAAATGGTTGGGAGGTTTCAATATGGTTCCCACCATCTCATGTTTGCTTTCAGGCTAGGTTAGGCTAAAAAAGAATAGCAAAAAACACATCTGCTATATATTTTACCATGGGCTAAGAAAATGACCACATTTGAACATACACGTAGTTTAAGGGGAAAATAGGAAAATTAATACTTAAGGGGGAAGTTGAGAGTTTATGAATATTTTAAAGGAATTTGGTCATTTGTCATTGTTTTTTAATCTGCAATTTTAACAGGCACTGTTAGTAAATGATCTTTTGACATAGCACAATATACTTCTTATATACAACATTAATATATTTGATTCACAACATATCTTTTTGTGAAGTGGGGTTGGCATGTGTCAATATGCAAAATGTATTTCTAGTTAATGAGCTAAAAATGTAATATTTTAGGATAATAATGGTCAAGCTTGCAAACCTCAGTCCCCTTTGCAAGATGACAAAGAAGAGACAAGTTGATGGCCCAAATGGATTACCTGGTTAGATGTTGGATGCCTTGTATGTAAAATACGCACTGGGTAGGAGTCTTAACTTATAGGCATTAGTATATATATTTAATTAACAAAATTGAAAATTCTTGTATAGATATCTTTCAAGAAAGCAAAAAATGATAACTTAAAAAGTATGTTCAACACATTTCTATTTGACAATAGACCTTTCAAGAAAGCAAATAACGATCGTAACTATAAAAGAGCATGTTCAACACATTTCTATTTGACAACAGACCTTTCACTCAATCCTATATGTAACAAAAGAAGTTATATGTGAAATTATAACATACAAGGCATCCAACATCTAACCTGGTAACCCATCTTGGCCATCAACTTGTGTCTCTTCTTGGTCATCTTGTAAATGGGACTGAGGTTTGCAAGCTTGACCATTGTTATCCTGAAATATTACATATTTAGCTCATTAACTAGAAATACATTCTGCATATTGACCTATGCCGACCCCACTTCACAAAAAGATATGTTGTGAATCAAATATATTAATGTTGTGTATAAGAAGTATGTTGTGCTATCAAAAGATCATTTACTAACAGTACCTGTTAAAATTGCAGATTAAAAAACAATGACCAAATCCCTTCAAAGTATTCATAAACTCTCAACTTCCCACTTAAAGTATTAGTTTGCCTATTTTCCCCTTAAACTACGTGTATGTCACAATGTGGTCATTTTCTTAGCCCATGGCCAAATATTTAGCAAATGTGTTGTTTGCTATCCTTTTTTTCCTAACCTAGCCCGAAAGCGAACACGAGATGGTGGGAACCATATTGAAACCTCCCAACCATCCGGGTCACCCGTGATGGGTGCATTTCTTGTATTTTTGTAATTCAAGTAAACATGATTTTCCATATTCTGAAAAAAGAGGAATAAAAGACAATTTTATGGAGGAAAGTAGTTGAAAAATTATTGGGTTAGCAAAAATGAGTCAAATTGATAAGAACTCATGAATAAATGCAAAATAACATTGTCATGTCATTGATCTGTTAAGTACTTGACTGTCACTGACAAAATGACCATATTGATCACATACACAGTTTAAGGGGAGGAATAGACAAATAAATACTTCAAGGGGGAAGTTGAGAGTTCACCAATACTTTAAGGATGAATGGTTATTTTGTCCTAAAAATAGTTCAAATGTAAGGTAGTTGTCTAAGTAGCAGAAAGACAATTGAAGCAGCTGAGAATACCATTGGTTTGGAAGTCTGTAATTGAATGCGAAAAATACTACTCTTCAGGAGAAGAGGTTAGGCAAAAGATAAAATAGTAAAAATAATAACTAACAAAGTTATAGAAAGCGTTAGGAGGGCAAGGCGTTGGACCCGACGCCTAGAGCCTAGAAGGTTTTTTATTATAATAAGTGATAGTAAATGTCAATATTATAGAAAGCTTAGGTGATGAACTGATGTCTAGGTAAATTTTTTTTTATTTAAGTGGTGGTCGGAGAGGTTTTGCTGGAAGTCGAAGGAGATAGTAAATGTATTCACATTTGGAGGTTAAAAGAGTTTGAAGAAGGTTGGAGGACGTAGATGTTGCAACACAAAAAAATCACAATCAACGCCTAAAGGGTGCAGTCCAGTAGATAACGCTCCTCTAAACACTCTCAAAACCAAGGTGGGTAATATAGGTACCGGCCTTAGGCCTAGACGTACAGCTAGGCAGACTAGACAGAGCATTTTTAAAATAGTAATACACACACATGGGAGCACACAAAAAATACTAAAAAAGAAGGAAAAAAACTACCAAGCAAGCAACCATTCATGTAAACAGAAAGTAATCTTCTAATATGAAATTCACACTAAATTGGAGCTCCAAGTAACTTCCAATGTTTGCTTGTTTCAGAAGGAATTATTTTAACTATTTGGGTTAAATCTTTAAAGTCCTTTCATTTCATAGATAATAAAAAATTCTTTCAAATTTTTTATATTTGTATGATGTATGAATACGAACAACTCAAAGAGGAGAATATAGACAATAACAGAATTTACGCAAAGATAACTTTTTATCTATGAATTCAAACAACTCAAAAGAAGGATTTTAACCATAAAAAAATTCAAATACAAAAGAGCTCATGAATTAGGGTTTGAAATAGAGAAATGCATTACTAGGAATTGGATTAAAACTTAATCAAGGAGAAGGATTAAGTTACCCGCGGATGATTGAAGCGCAACTCGTCTTTAATTAGGGTTTTCGGGGAGAGAAAACTGATAACTTTATTATGGCGATAGAATATGAAGACCAAGTCGACTGGGTATTTAACTGTTGAGCATTAAATACTAACTAGTCGGCCTAACTCGGCCCGATTTGATGTTGTGCTGGAATTACCAACTAAGGCCCAGTTGATATCTCTTGGTAAGGTTTTAAATTTCGGATATCGGTGAAATATCGAATGGCCAAAATTCATATCGGATTGCGGATATCAAGGAAATATCGGGGATATGTGGTAAATATCAGAATGCCATAATGAATGTTTGCATACATAGTATAATGCATTAAAATGTAATCTTAACATACGTAATGAAAATTTAAGCATACAAAATATGAATAATATATGTTTAGGATCACTAATCAACCTTCTAAAACAAACAAAAGTGCAAAGCAACGTTGCAACATTCGATCTGCTTTTTTTAGGGCAAAATATCATTTGATATAATTGAAAAATCTTGATATCTTGCCCAAAAATTCCGAACACGATATATTATTTTGCAACAAGCTATATAAAAAGATATATTGGTCCACATATCGGCTAATATATCGGTCATATCGGGGATTTATCACTCAAAATAGCTAAAAAGCGGTAAATGATATTTAAAGACCATATCAGTTGCGGCAAGCTCTGTAAAAGGATATATCGACGGATATATTGGTCCATGTCGGGGATATTTAAAACAATTTATTACCAGGAAAATTTCACAAAACCCCCAAACCGTCCCCGATGAACATTTAGAAATGTGGCTTAATTCTGATAGCGTTTAAATCGCCCACAAAATCCAAAATGTTTCAAGCTTTTTTCACGCAAACTTCACAATCCCCCCATTTTTTTCTCCTCATCTTACCCCTTGCTTTCAAATTTATTGTTGGAAAACCCCTCATACGTTCAACGTTCCTGAAAAAAGAAACCTAAGCTTCTAACATTATTATCAGAGCCCTGATGGAGGCTGATAAAGTTTCAGAAAACTATCTGTATTCTGCTAAGAGGATATGTTGAGACAATTTCCTAACATCATGGGATTTATTTCAAAATAAGCTAAACTTTTAGAGGCTTTTATGAAATCCGCCCATAATACAATATGAAGAATTGGTTCCAATAGGAATCAGACTAGATGTTTCTTTTCTATCGCAACTTGTTTAGTGAATATAAACCATCGATTGTTATTTATCGGCACATATAAAAAGGAAATAATTTGTATGGTGAGCTAGCTCATTTTAGAATATCCTCCTTTTCTTTTTTTAGCGTAAAAACAAGGGAACATTAAGGAATTAGGGTTTGACCTAGAGAAAAGCATCACTAGGAATCGGATTAAAACCTAATCAAGGAGAAGGATCGAGTTACCCGCGGATGATTGAGGCGCAGCTCGTCTCTGATTAGGGTTTTCGAGGAGAGAATTGAGAACTTTATTATGATGATAGAATATGAAGAACGAGTCGATTGGGTATTTAACTGTTGAGCGTTAAATATTTAACTAGTCGGTCTAACTCGGCCCGGTTTGATGTTGGGCTGGAATTACCAGCTAAGGTCTAGTTGATGTCTCTTGTGTTAATACAAGGAAAGTTTCACAAAACCCCCAAACTGTCCCCGACGAACTTTTAGAAATGTGGATTAATTCTGAAAGCTTTTAAGGCGTCCACAAAATCCAAAATGTTTCAAGCTTTTAACGCGTCCACAACATTATTTCTCCCTACGTATAAACAAAGGAGAAATGATATGTTTCTATTTATACTTTTGTATTACTCTTTCTCATGTCCTTTTATTACCAATCCATGAAATGAACACGGATGTTCCATTGTTTTTATGCTAAAAAAAAAGAAAAGGAGGAGGAGAAGAATATGGAGATTCACTCTTTTTATGTGACTAATAGAAAAGTCTCATCTCATTCTAAAATGAGCTAGCTCACCATACATATTATTTTCTTTTTATATGCGCCGATAAATAACGATCGATGGTTTATATTCACTAAGCAAGTTGCCGATAGTAAAGAAACATCTAGTCTGATTCTCATTAGAGCCAATTCTTTATTATTATATTAAGGGTGGATTTCATAAAAGCCTCTAAAAGTTTAGCTTATTTTTAGATAAAACCCATGATGTTAGAAAATTGTCTCTTAACACATCCTCTTAGCAGAGTACGTAGAGAGTTTTCTGAAACTTTATCAACCTCCATCAAGGCTCTGGTAATAATGTTAAAAGCTTAGGTTTCTTTTTTCAGGAACGTTGAAAGTATGAGGGGTTTTCCAACAATAAATTTGAAAGCTAGGAAGTACGATGAGGAGAAAAAATGGGGGGATTGTGAAGTTTGCGTGAAAAAAAGCTTGAAACATTTTGGATTTTGTGGACGCCTTAAAAGTTTGCGTGAAGAAAGCTTTCAAAATTAAGTCACATTTCTAAAAGTTCGTCGGGGACAGTTTGGGGGTTTTGTGAAATTTTTCTTGTATTAATACAAGAGGCATCAATTGGACCTTGGTAATTCCAGCCCAACATCAAATCGGACCGAGTTAAGCCGACTAGTTAATATTTAACGCTTAATAGTTAAATACCTAATCGACTTGGAGTTCATATTTTATTGTCATAATAAAGTTCTCAGTTTTCTCTCCTTGAAAATCCTAATCAGAGATGAGTTGCGTCTCAATCATCCGCATGTAACTTGATCCTTCTCCTTGATTAGGTTTTATTCCAATTCCTAGTGATGATTTTCTCTATTTCAAACCTTAATTCATGAGCTCTACTGTATTTGAATTTTTTTATGGTTAAAATCATTCTTTTGAGTTGTTTGAATTCATAGATAAAAAGTTATTATCTTTGCGTAAATTCCGTTATTGTTTGTATACTCCTCTTTTGAGTTGTTCGTATTCATACAAATAGAAAAAATTTGAAAGAATTTTTTATTGTTGTCTATGAAATGAAATGACTTTAAAGAATTAAGCTAGATAGTTAAAATAATTCCTTCTGATGCAAGCAAACATTGGAAGTTACTTGGAGCTCCAGTTTAGTGTGTGGATTTCATATTAGAAGATTACTTCTAGTTTACATGAATGGTTGCTTGCTTGGTAGTTTTTTCCCTTCTTTTTTTAGTATTTTTTGTGTGCTCTCATGTGTGTATTACTATTTTAAAAAGCCTCTGTCTAGCCCGCCTAGATGTCCGTCTAGGCCTAAGTGCGTTACTTATGTTGCCCACCTTGGTTTTGGGAGTGTTTACAGAAGCGATATCTGCTGGACTGCACCCTTTAGGCATTGATTGTGATTTGTTATGTTGCAACCTTCACGTCCTCCAACCTTCTTCAAACTCTTTTTACCTCCAAATGTGAACATCTTTATTATCTTCTTTGACTTCTAGCAAAACCTCACCGACCACCACTAAAATAAAGAAAGAAATTTACCTAGACATCAGTTCATTACCTAATATTTCTATAACATTAACATTTACTATCAATTTAGTATTTAAGTATGCATGGTTTATTGTGGATCTAAGATTGCTATCTTTTTTGTTACAAATTTATATGAATTTAATACATATTTTTATCAATTATCGTAATTAAAAAATATAGAAAATAGCCAAACGCCTAGGCATCTAGTTGGTAGGCGCTGTCTCAAACGCCTAGTTCGCCTAGCGCCTTCTATAATATTGATACACACTCTTTTAGGCTTTAATTTTTAGTCTTTTTTTGAAGTTATGCTGTCAGAATGTGGCCTGACAGCACGTTATTGATAACACATTAGCTGCAACATCAACGGTAATAGTTATAATATCTGCTTTTTTTAAAGGTCATAAGCAGGACGCAGTTGGATTGTTAAGGAGAAAGAAAATATGGTTGGAAGTGAATCTGAAGTAGTTGAGGAGGCGGTTTCCAATTTAAAGGAAATGCACATTGGAGAACAAGAAATTCAGGTTAGTGTTTTAATACAGGTTCATGTTGTTAAATATTTTGCATAGATTGTTTTTTCCTTAGATTACTCTAGGAGGCTTAACATTGACACTTTATCTCATCTCGACATTGTGTTTTTAGGCCTTGGTGTCTGCAGTTTTTATTATAAATTAGTTATAAGTTATTTGGTTATTTTCCACGTGCCAGTGGTTTGTTACTTTAGCTAGCGGGTCAACAAAAAAATAGAATTTTTAAAAATAAACTTAAAAGAGTTGGAAGCAAATGACTTCAGGAAATAACGTTCTTTAGTTTAGACGAACTAGTTGACTGAAGAAGCTTGGACATCCAAGAAAACTGGGATAGGAGTAAGCAAACAGAATGTTTTCTGGAATGTCACAAGAGCTAGCTACTGGTGTTCATGGTTGAAGACATATGTAACCATGCAACAGTGATTAAAAAGACACGATGCTTACTGAAAAGAGCATTTTCTAAAACATTGTTATGGAGGATACAAAGAGCATCGTCTGTTGAAGATGGGACAGTTGCCCTACTTTGGGAATCACAAAGTTTGTCTTTTGCATATCAAAGCATAACCAGTTGTCTCCTGTTTGTTTTGTCGATTCGCTTTGAGCTTAGGGGCTGTTTGGTTCGCTATTATAAGGGGTGGAAAACTCAGAAAACCCCTCCACGTCAGATTTTTAGCCCTCCACGTCAGTTTTTTTGTTTCCGTCCATTTCTTTGTGCCGCTTTGGTTCGCTCGGATGGAAGAGGGAAAACTCTGCTGAAATCGCCGCCAACTAAGATTTTTTTCCCTCTCCGATTTCCTTCCCCAACCAAGTGAAATTGATGAAAACTCTACCACGTCAGATTTTTTTCCTTCTCTGCTTTGTTTACAAAAGTTTTTCTTTTTTTTCTATGCGAACCAAACACAAGAAAAATAAATACATTGGTTTCCCACCATTTTTTATGTGCGAACCAAAGCAAAACAATCTATTTCTTGGAAAAGTTTGGTAAACTCAAAACTTGTGTTTCTTTACATGGAATTGCATTTCTCTATATCAAGGAAACGAACCAAACAGCCCCTTACTTGAAAAGTTTAATTGGCTTAACATAGTGACAAATGAAGTCAAATTAAATATCATGTGATTCTACTAACAATTAACAAATAAACGAAATAACCAGGAAGAAAATTTTAAGGTGAGTTGCTGAATCCCTTTCTTTTTGTTTTGTACTCACCACACTTGTAAATAGGTAAGAAATTACAAAGAAAAGAGCAATCCGTAGCACGAAAAAGAATTGGTTTTTAAGTTCCTTTTTGTTTCTTCTTTGAGATAAAAAACATGAGCTAATTTCATTTGTAAAAATTAAGTTCACTTCTTTCTAGTCATTCTAAGGTAGAGCAGACTCAGAGAGTTGTATTATGGAGGTTCTATGTCCAAAACCAGGCTGTAATCTTCGTTAACAAAAAGAAAAAGAAAATGCAAAATAAAATAAATTCTTTTTGAATGCTGTAGTTGAGGTAACCTAGTTGGGTTTTCCTTATACATTTTCCGAAAGCTACTTCCCTCAATGAAGTGGTTTCATATTGAGTAGGAATTGCATTATCGTCATGTACAAGAGAAAACAAGAATCATACTCTTATCAAATGCCGTAAATTATAGGACCTTTCAAGAGTATCTTTTTCCCAACTGAAACAAGTTGTAAATTTTGTGCTTTTGATGGAAAGGGAGGGTTATGTTTTTTCTCTCCTTAAATTAAATATTATGATGATCGCCTTGCTAAAGTCGGAGCGTTAACTATCTTACAACCCATGTAATCCGAAAGCGGAATTCTGTATTTAGCGCTTTGGTTTTAATCTTGTTAGCCACTGTGACAATCTTTCTATTTATTCTATATGTGGCTAAACTAATCTGATAACCCACTTGGTTATTCAATTGATTGACAATTAAATCTCAAAATAAGTTAAGACGTGTTCCAACCTGTTGTCCTGAGAGATCAATTTATATGCAACCTTTAAAGAATGAGAAAAGATTACGGGATTGTTGATCCTTAACTTTTGGGAGAAGTTAGTGGAAACGCCCAAGTAAAATGTTCTCATAGCAACCATTTTCATACATGGGTGGATCGAAATATTTATTATTGAGATGAATATGATGAAATTGTAGCATGTATGGAGTCCTTGAGAGATCTTAAGATGGCCTTAAGTGTCTAGAGTTTGAAGGTGTGATAGATGTGTTACTCTTTAGTTACTCTTTAAGGGAGTACTGTTGATCCATGATTTCGAATAGGTCACGATGGCTGAAGGACAATTGATATAGGGATTTGAATTAATATTGATACACATGGAGGAACTGTGAGAGAACATACCGTGTTTAACATCTGATGTGAGGATCATAAATATCACCTCTACTGTTTCTTTGTGTGTTACCTTTTGGAGCATCGTTGTATGTGCTATTTAGTAATATAGAACCTAGAACCACAGTTTAAGAAACATGTCAATTCTAAACCGAAACGATTGTATTTTATCTTTTGCCTAACCTCTTCTCCTGAACAGTTGTATTTTTCGCATTCAATTACAGACTTACAAGCTAAATGATATTCTCGGTCGCTTCAATTGTCTTTCTGCTACTTGGACAACTACCTTACATTTGAACTGTTTTTAGGACAAAATAACCAGTCATCCTTGAAGTATTGGTGAACTCTCAACTTCCCCCTTGAAGTATCAATTTGTCTATTGCTCCCTTTAAACTATGTGTATGTGATCAATGTGTTCATTTTGTGAGTGACAGTCAAGTACTTAACTGATCAATGACATGACAATGTTTTTTTTTTTGCATTTATTCATGAGTTCTTATCAATTTGACTCACTCCTTTTTGACAACCCAAAATAATTTTTCAACTACTTTCCTCCATAAAAAATTTTGCCCTTTTTATATTTTTCAGAATATGGAAAATTATTTTTACTTGAATTGCAAAATTTGTACCTAAGACCTTAGACTTATGACAACCTAACCAAAGCCTTTTGTAGTTGTATATACTATTTGGTAATATAGAACTTGGAACCACAATTTAAGAAACATGTGAATTCTAAACCCAGACAATTGTATTTTATCTTTTGCCTAAGCTCTTCTCCTGAACAGTTGTATTTTTCTCATTCAATTACAGACTTCCAAGTAGGGGTGCCAAACCGTATCCGTATCCGAGGAAATATCCGTAACCGTATCCGTTAGGATACGAATATGGTTACTCAAATCTATAACCGATAGGATATGGTAACGGATATGGTTTTGTAGTGAAATATCCGTATCCGTATCCGAAAATATCCGAATACATATTGGTCATACTCTTACGATAGCTTCGATTCTTAGATTATGAATTTGTGGTTAATTTTGATGATCAAGATGTCTAATTTTAGCTTTTCAATCATAATGAACATATTAACGAACTCTTTTGTATCATATGACTATATTTTTCTGAATACTATCTAGTTTTCTCATATCTTTTTTGTATCCGCATGCATATCCGTTTATATATCCGCATCTATATCCGTAATCGTATCCGATTTTGGCGGATATGGATATGTATTTTTCTTACCGACATATATCCGTATTCGTATCCGTATCCGAGATGGGTAAGCGGATATGGATATGGTAAGTGCCATATCCGAGCCGTATCCGCTCCGTTAACATCCCTACTTCCAAGCTAATGGTATTCTCAGCTGCTTCAACTGTCTTTCTACTACTTGGACGACTACCTTACATTTGAACTGTTTTTAGGACAAAATAACCATTTATCCTTAAAGTATTGGTAACTTCCCCTTTGAAGTAACAATTTGTCTATTCCTGCCCTTAAACTACGTGTATGTGATCAATGTGATCAATGACATGACAATTTTTTATGCATTAATTCATGAGTTCTCATCAATTTGACTTGTTTTTGCCAACCCAAAATAATTTTTCAACTACTTTCCTTCATAAAATTTTGCCCTTTATTCCTTTTTTTAGAATATGGAAAATCATTTTTACTTGAATTGCAGAAATACAAGAAGTGCACCCATTACGGTTGACCCGGATGGTTGGGAGGTTTCAATATGGTTCCCACCATCTCGTGTTCGCTTTCAGGCTAGGTTAGGGGAAAAAAGAATAGCAAAAAACACATCTGTTAAATGTTTGGCCATGGAAAAATGACCACATTGGGACATACACATAGTTTAAGGGAAAAATAGGCAAATTGATACTTTAAAGGGGAAGTTGAGAGTTTATGAATACTTTAAAGTGATTTGGTCATTTGTCATTGTTTCTTAATCTGCAATTTTAACAGGTATTGTTAGTCAATGATCTTTTGATATAGCACAACATACTTCTTATACACAACATTAATATATTTGATTCACAACATATCTTTTTGTGAAGTGGGGTTGGCATGGGTCAATATGCAGATGTATTTCTAGTTAATGAGCTAAATATGTAATATTTCAGGATAACAATGGTCAAGTTTGCAAATCTCAGTCCCCTTTGCAAGATGATGAAGAAGAGACACAAGTTGCTGGTCCAGATGGATTACCAGGTTAGATGTTGGATGCCTTGTATGTTATAATTTCACATAAAAATTATTTTGTTGCAGATAGCATTGAGTGAAAGGTCTGTTGTTAAATAGAAATGCGTTGAACATGCTCTTTTATAGTTACGGTCATTATTTGCTTTCTTGAAAGATGTATTGTCAAATAGAAATGTGTTGAACATACTTTTTAAGTTATCATTTTTTGCTTTCTTGAAAGATATCTATAGAAGAATTTTCAATTTTGTTAATTAAATATATATACTAATGCCTACAAGTTAAGACTCCTACCCGGTGCGTATTTTACATTCAGCGACAACAAACAAAAATATGCAGAGCTTATGGAAATCATATAAAAAGCTTGAAGGGGGGAAGTCCTCAGAGACCAGCTATATGTGTTACTTCATCTTCTTCATTATAAATTAATCAATTATGACCTTTGATTTAGAAGGAAACGGAATGGAAACAGCATCTTAGCCATTCCAGTGTTGGTTCAAGGACACCTAAAAAGAATTATTGAAGCTTAGAAGTGTTTAATTAATATTACTAATATTATTGTTTAACATTTTTTTATTGTGCAATTGATGTTATCATTTAATTAATTAGTTTTCTTGATTATTAACACTTTTGCGATCCATTGGATGTGTCTTAAGCGGCCATCATAGACTCTGGTTAAAGAGGTATTGAAGTCAAAATCAAATTTATGAAAGTACAAGCTTTCTCTGAATGCCAACATTATCAGCTGTTTATCAAATGTGTTTCTAAGCTAAAATTTCACAAAGTATTGGTTTTGGTGAAATTTAACAGTAATGAATTCAGTTGGTAAAACTTAAATAGGATTCAACATATTTGCTTCATATTTATGATACTAAATACAGGGTGACAATGATTTCCCTGGACTCAATTAATTGCCTAACCTATTACATCAACTGATCAATTGCAGTTTGCAGAAAGAGGATATGATGTGCTTCAGGATATCTTTTAGGAGCTGTATGACTTATTTCTCTTTTTCTATAAACTATTAGTTACTTGTGAACTTGATTTTTCTAGAGTATTATATTGTTTATATTGTTCTTAAATAACTCCGCAACTGTTGTGGTTCAATGTTTGCCACGATAAAAGAAGAGGTTGTGTTAGATAGCCAACAGCTAGCACAAGATCTTGGCGGATCTTCGTATATGATGTACCAATTAGGATAAATATTAACTTTATCTAAATGGAGCAACTGGAGATAGACATGAGAGAACTTGATTGAAAACAATTTAGAAGAGTATGATAATGATTAACTTAACGGGGGAGATATCCTAAGTAAACACTGAAAAACAAGAATCATGTTTCCAACCTGGAAAATTTGGGATAAAACCTTTGTTATTTTTGTCGTTGTATATCGTTCTTGTTGCAGCATGAGATTTTAATTTCTTATGTATATCTTTAATACTTGATTTTGATCTTTGTACCAGAAGCTGCAAAAAAGAAGAAAAAGAAACGAACAAAGTAGGTGCCTTATTTTAGAAAGTTCAAATTTTGTTATTGTATTCCAGGTTTAGAGTTTCTTATCATGCAACTATGATGATTTTGCTCATAGGAAAAAGAAGGAACCTATTGGACGGACTGATTCTCCAAGTCTGAGGCCATCAGCTACCCAGACTAATCCACCATCAATTCCAGTCGACGAGCTATTTCCTTCTGGTGACTTCCCAGAAGGTGAAGTTCAAGAATACAAGGATGAGTAAGTAATAAGTTTCCTTTTTATCATTACTTGTCTATGAACGAGTAATGATTTGATAAAGCTGAGCACATGTAAACTCTGCACTTAGGTCAAACTACATGCTCTTTTTGGATATTCCTAGTAGCATGCGAGTCCATTTGCCCTTTGCACTTTTATGCACACGCGTTCATAGACATGAGCACTTTGCAGAGAACATAATTGCTAGCTTTTTATGCTGCTGATTTTGATTTGTGTACTCATGCTTGTGGGCCTGCACAAATACAAACAACCTAGAACATAACCTTTCTTGGAACCTTTTTTTATTTTTATTTAGTTCCATGTCTGAAGCTCGTATATGTGCTCATGTCACTCAAACCGTGGATAATAGGTACTTAGGCTGCAACTTTCTTGTCTGCCCTCCTCTATAGCTATTGCATTAGCCTTCATTGTAAGAAGGATATGAAATTACTGTACTAAAATTTTAGAAGCAGCTTTGTTGTAATGACTCTTTACTTGAGATGAGCAACAGCATATGAACAAATGGTGTTGGTTTTGAAGTGTAGACCCAAACCTTAGAACAAGCACACAAAGCGAAAATTCGCTAAGTGATGAAATCAGGTGAGCTCTGGTAGCTCAAGCGAACTCGGGAGAAGTTCAGGCGAACTCGAGTGTCTGGCGAGCTCTGGCATGTCAGGAGCAGGCAAGCGAGCTACACTACAGGCGAGCTCAAGCTGCAGTGCAGGCGAGCTCCAGGTGCAGGCGAAGCTGTGTTCAGGCGAAGAAGCTATCCAGGCGAGCTCGCAGACAGGCGAACTCGCAGAAAAAAACAAGTGATAGCATGTCTTTTGCCCTAGGGTTTCCCTATAAATAGGGAACCCTGAGCACAAGAAATCGTGAGAATTTTAGCAATTTCCCAAGAGAGCCTGGCGGCGGCCTTTGGAAGCTCCTGTAGCTTTTTGAGCGGAAAATTTTGAGGAGAAAATTCTCACGGATTACTATTGTGATTTTCTACAGCTATGAATGTTTGATTGAGAGATCTCAAGGAGTTTGAGTGCATCTCTTTGCAAGCTTTGTAATTTCTTTGAATAATAAAGAGATTATTGTGTGGCTCCCGATGACGTTAGTAAATTTGCCGAACCTCGTTAAACTTGGTGTTTTTTCTCTATTGATTTTTTGTTTCTCTTTCCTTGCTGCCATTGGGGTCCACATCCCCAACAATTGGTATCAGAGTACAGAAACAATTCTAAGTCAGATTCGAGTGGGAGCAATGATAGCAGATGAAGGAATGGTGAGACTAGAGAAGTTTGATGGTACAGATTTTGAGTTTTGAAAAATGCAGATAGAGTATTATCTGTACCAAAATAATCTGTATCAACTTCTCTCAGGAAAGAAGTCGGAGGGTATAAAAGAAGAAGATTGGAATCTTCTAGACAGATAAGCCCTCAGGGTTATTCGATTGGCGCTAACCAGTAATATTGTCTTAAACATTGCAAAGGAAAAGACCACGACGGGTCTTATGACAGCTCTCTCTAGTATGCATGATAAGACATCAGCCTCAAACAAAGTTCACTTGATGAGGTGTTTGTTTAATTGCGAATGAAAGCTCAGCATCTCAATGAACTCAACATAGTCACGACCCAGTTGAGTTCAGTTAAAATTGAATTTGATGAAGTGCGAGCATTGATACTTTTTTCTTCCCTAGCAGAAAGCTAGAATGTTACTGTCACGGCTGTGAGTAGCTCGTCAGGAAGTAATAAGTTAAAATTTGACGATGTGCGTGATCTGGTTCTCAGTAAAGAGATCCGACGAAGAGAGTCGGGTGAATCATCAACCTCTTTAGTATTGTATACAGAGTCAAGAGGAAGAAATTCAATGAGAGGGAATGGACGCGACAGATCAAACTACCCAGGTAGATCAAAGGACCAGAGGTCCAAATTCTGGAATCCCAGTAATTCCCATGGCTTGAAGACTATCGAGTGTTGGCATTGTGAAAAAATCGATTACAAAAATCAGTGCAAGTGTGCATAGAAGGACAAGGAGGCAAAGACAGAGGTAAATGTTACTTCCACCTCATGAGGAGATAATGCATTGATATGCTCTTTAGCGAGCAAGGAATCTTGGGTGTTAGACTCTAGAGCATCATTTCATGCTACTTCTCAGAAAGAATTCTTCGAGAAGTATATCCCCGAAAACCTTGGATATGTATATCTTGATGATGATCAACTGTGTGCTATTGTTAGCAAATGTGTAGTGAGGATTAAGCTAAACGGGTTAGTTTGAGAGTTGAAGGATGTCAGACATATTCCCGACCTGAGAAAGAACTTAATCCCAGTAGGTCAGCTGGCTAGCGATGGCTACACTACGATCTTTCATGGTGACGATGAGAAAATCTCAAAAGGCGCAATGACGATTGCTCGAGGAAAAAAAAGTGGCACCCTTTACATAACAGCAGGTGCACGTTGTTCAATCGCAGTTGCAACAGACAATGAAACTTCAAATTTGTAGCACCAGAGACTTGGTCACATGAGTGAGAAGGGGATGAAGATCATGCACTCGAAGGGAAAATTTTCAGGTCTACAATCAGTGGAGATAGACATGTATGAAGATTGCATACTTGGAAAACAGAAGAGTGTTAGCTTTTAGACAAGTGACAGAACCCCAAAGAAGGAAAGGGTAGAGCTTGTTCACTCTGATGTTTGGGGACCAACAACGTCCTCATCCATTGGTGAGAAACACTACGTGATTTTCATCGATGATCACTCTCGGAAAGTATGTCTGAAGTGTTTACTTTTTGAAGCATAAGTCTGAAGTGTTTTGAGGCTTTCAGGAGATGAAAAACTATGGTTGAGAATGAGACAGGTCTGAAGATAAAGAAGCTTAGAACCGATAATGATGGTGAATATGAAGACACTGGATTCAAGAAGTTTTGCTACGAGCACGGGATCAGAATGGAGAGAACTGTGCCCGACACGTCTCAACACAATGGTGTTGCTGAGCGTATGAATCGAACGTTGACAGAAAGAGCCAGAAGTATTCGTATATAGTCAGGTTTACCGAAGCAGTTCTGAACAGAAACAGTCAACACAATAGCTTATTTGATCAACCGAGGTCCATTGGTTCCATTAGAGCGTAGAATACCATAGGAGATATGGTGCGGAAAAGAGGTAAAACTATCACATCTAAAAGTTTTCGGCTGTGTAGTTTATGTGCATATCAGTGATCAAGGCAGGAATAAACTTGATCCCAAACCTAAGAAATGCACCTTCATCGGCATAGGGAGGATGAGTTTGGCTACCGCATTAGAGATGACGAAAACAAAAAAGTGATTCGTAGCAGAGATGTGATCTTTAACGAAAAGGTGATGTATAAGGAAAGGCATAAAACAGATGACAATGACTCAGAGCAGAATGAGTCAATATTTGCGGATATAGATGATGTCCCAAATAGTCCCGTAGAGGAACCAACTGCAGCAAGTCCTCAGCCAGAAGAACTCGCTGGACAAAGTGGTGCGCAGCAGTTCGACACCACAGTCTCCTACTCCAGCTCCTATATTAAGGTCTTTTCGGTCTCCTGTGCCTAACAGGAGATACATGAATTATCTGTTGACAGATGGAGGGGAGTCTGAATGCTATGATGATGCATGTCAGATTGGAGATGTTAGCAAGTGGAGGGGAGCCTGAATGCTATGATGATGCATGTCAGATTGGAGATGTTAGCAAGTGGAAGCTTGCTATTAAAGAAGAGATGAAGTCTCTGATCTCCAACTAGACATGTGAACTAGTTGAGTTACACATGAGGAAGAAGGTACTTCACAACAAATGGGTGTACCAGGTGAAAGAGGAGCAAGATGGTTCTAAGAGATACAAAGCCTGACTAGTTGTCAAAGGATTCCAACAGAAGGAAGGAGTTGACTACACTGATATTTTTGCTCCCGTTGTGAAGCTTAATACCATCAGATCAGTGCTGAGTATTGTAGCTATTAAATATCTTCATTTTAAGCAGTTGGACGTGAAGACCGTATTTCTTCACAAATTTGGACGAGGAGATATACATGCACCAGCCAGAAGGTTTTCTGAAAGAAGAGAAGAAGAACATGGTATGCAAACATAAGAAGAGTTTGTATGGCTTGAAACAAACCCCAGGATAGTAGTACAGAAAGTTCGACGGCTTCATGCACAAGGAAGGTTTCTAGAAGTGCAACGCCGGCTATTGTTGCTACTTCAAGAGATATAAATCCAGTTATATCATCTTACTATTGTATGTTGATATGTTAGTTGCAGGTGAAGATATTGATGATATCAGAAGGTTGAAGTAGCAGTTGTCAAAGGAGTTTGACATGAAGGACTTGGGTTCAGCTAAGAAGATCTTTGGAATGCAATCACGAGAGATAAGAAGAAATGATTCTTGCAGTTATCTCAGACAGAGTAAATCAATCGTGTTTTCAGAGATTCAACATAGGCGACGCCAAGCCAGTCAGCACATCCTTGGCCAGTCATTTTCGCCTATCAAAGTATCAGTCTCTTCAGACGGAGGAAGAGAGATTTCATGGCTAAGGTTCCTTACGTCTCAACCATTGGGAGTTTGAAGTACGTTATGGTCTGTAAGAGACCAAACATTGGCCATGCAGCGGGAGTTGTCAGCCGGTTTATGTCAAATCCAGGGAATGCTCATTGGGAAGCAATCAAGTTGATTTTGAGGTATCTACGATGCACCATAAAAAAGTGTTTGTACTTTGGTAAAGGAGAGTTAAAAGTACAAAGCTACGTAGACCAGTGTTATCAATGCGCGAGGCGCAATGCGGGGCGCAAAGCATATTTACGTGCACATGTGCAAGGCACAACGTAATGCGTGCGTCCGAGTGATGCGAGGTGCACACCGCGACAATAATTTTTCAATATATGTAATCAAGTGCGAAAGAACATGTTTTTAGAATTTATATGAAAAATATCATGATAAATAATATCTTACTACAAAATCACAATATAATGCCTTAATTTCTAATGCTAACACCCAACATTATTAGCAAGATTCATAAATTTTCAAATCAAATGTGAAATCAAGACTAATATCCAAGTAAATGATTATTTTGTTTTTTAGGATATGGAATATCAAGTATAAAGACTAGATTGAAATGCTAGCAAATAAAACTATATGAGGCTATGTACTACATGTACCCTGCACAAAGTAAGGATGTACGTGAGGCGTAAAAGGTGCTGCCATATCAGATGTGGGGCGCTTCGCCACCGCCTCGCATCGTAAGGTGCATGAGGCGCGTGCCTTTGAAAATACTAACGTAGACGTAAACCATGATAAATAATATCTTACTACAAAATCACAATATAATGCCTTAATTTCTAATGCTAACACCCAACATTATTAGCAAGATTCATAAATTTTCAAATCAAATGTGAAATCAAGACTAATATCCAAGTAAATGATTATTTTGTTTTTTAGGATATGGAATATCAAGTATAAAGACTAGATTGAAATGCTAGCAAATAAAACTATATGAGGCTATGTACTACATGTACCCTGCACAAAGTAAGGATGTACGTGAGGCGTAAAAGGTGCTGCCATATCAGATGTGGGGCGCTTCGCCACCGCCTCGCATCGTAAGGTGCATGAGGCGCGTGCCTTTGAAAATACTAACGTAGACGTAAACTTTGGAGGTGAAGTCGATCACCGAAGAAGCATCACCGATTATATATTCATTGTTGGAACTACATCGGTTAGTTGGATGTCACAGATATAGAAGATTGTCACTCTACCCACTACAGAGGCTGAGTATGTAGCAGTGACTGAAGCCAGTAAAGAGATGATATGACTTCAAGGTTTTGTTAACTGAGCTGGGATTCAAACAGGAGAAGAATGTCTTGCATAGTGATAGTCAAAGTACGATACACTTGGCTAAGAATTCAGCATTTTATTCTAGAACCAAGCATATTAGGCTTCGTTACCACTTCATCAGATCTTTATTAGAAGACGATGTGTTAACACTTGAGAAAATCCAAAGAAGTAAGAATCTAATAGATAGTAAGAATCCAACATATAGTTTTTACAAAAGCAGTGACTATTCAGAAACTGGAGTTGTGCGTAATTTCAGTTGGCCTTCACACATAGGAGATGGAAGCGGAGCCACACTTTAAGAAAGATGCTTGTTTAGAGAGCTTGATGATGACGGTTTGATCTCCAAGTGGGAGATTGTTGGTTTGGGGTGTACACCCAAACCTTAGAACAAGCACACAAAGCGAAAATTCGCTAAGTGATGAAATCAGGCGAGCTCTGGTAGCTCAGGCGAACTTGGGAGAAGTTCAGGCGAACTCGAGTGTCAGGCGAGCTCCAAGTTCAGGCGAGCTCTGGCATGTCAGGCAAGCGAGTTGCAGTGCAGGCGAGCTCCAAGTGCAGGCGAAGCTGTGTTCAGGCGAAGAAGCTATCCAGGCGACCTAGCAGGCGAACTCGCAGTAAAAGGACAAATGATAGCCTATCTTTTGAGGGTTTCCCTATAAATAGGGAACCCTGAGCACAAGAAATCACTGAGAATTTCAGCGATTTCTCCAGAGAGCCTAGCGGATGCGTATTGAAGCTCCTGCAGCTTTTTGAGCGGAGAATTTTCTGGAGAAAATTCTCATGAATTGCTGTAGCAATTTTCTATAGTTGTGAATGTTTGATTGAGAGATCTCAAGGAGTTTGAGATCATCTTTTTGCAAACTTTGTAATTTCTTTGAATAATAAAGAGATTATTGTGTGGCTCCCGAGGACGTTGGCAAGTTTGTCGAACCTCGTTAAACTTGGTGTTCTTTCTCTAGTGATTTTTTGTTTCTCTTTCCTTGCTGTCATTGGGGTCCCCATCCCCAACAAATGTGAGGGTTGCTTGGACCTTTCGTTGTTTCGTAGGATGCATTTGCATTTTGTAATTGCCTGATTATTTCTGGTAATTTTCTAATATCTTATTATTAAGATAAAAATTGAATGTTTAACTTAGATTTAAGTGAAATGTTCCTTAGTTTGGTGTAATCTTCTGACCAGTAACTTATGGAGGTTAACTTCTGAAGAAAAGAGAGAGCTGGAGCGCCTAGAAAAACCCATCCACAATTCAGTGCGCCGAGCAGCAGAAGTTCACAGACAGGTTTGATCTTTCCTGCATGCTTTTAATAGACACCTGCCTAGAAATATAGATTGTTCATGATATTTCATAGTTGACCGCTTGGTTTCTGTGCAATTTAACTTTGACCACTGTATGCCTCATATTTTCTCTAGTTTGCTTCTATCACATTTGAAAAGGTCTTGTTGATGATTAGGTTCGGAAATACATGAGGAGTATTATTAAGCCTGGAATGCTAATGATTGACATGTGTGAAACTTTGGAAAATGTGGTTCGGAAACTAATAAAAGAGAATGGTCTTGATGCTGGCATTGCGTTTCCAACAGGATGCTCTTTAAACTGGTAATATATCTTTTAAAAGCATTAGTTCTTATTTATCAGTTCTAGATCAACACCTTATGCTGCAAAAAAAATTTTTTTTACTAGGGTCGCAGCTCACTGGACACCTAATTCTGGTGATAAAACTGTGCTTCAATATGATGATGTGATGAAGTTAGATTTTGGAACACAAGTTGATGGTACTATCTACATTCTTCTATATTCTTCTCCTACCAGTCTTTTGCATCACCATGTGATTGCTTTCTGACACAAACACATATAATGATAATTAGCATAAGTTGATTTTGCCATTATAAATGAAAAGCTGTCTATATAAATATCATCCCTGAACATCATGGCTTTTTTTTTCAGGGCATATAATTGATTGTGCATTTACAGTGGCATTCAATCCCATGTTTGACCCATTGCTGGAGGCTTCACGTGAAGCTACGAATACTGGAATTAAGGCATGTTTTATATCTTGTTTATGCATTTTAAAATTTCAATTGAATGCGTCTTTTTAAGCTTAAGCTGGGCACAGGTGGAAGGATAACCATTGTGTTTAGGCATGATGATAGCTATCCGCAGTTTGTGCCTGTGGTTTAACAGACAGATGTATGTGGTTTCAGTTCATGTTGATGATTATGAAGCCTTTATAATTACGTCTTAAAAAACAACTGCTTTCTGGGGAATCTCCTCGTATCTTTGTGTATGAAGTAACAATCACGTGCTTTTTGTTAACTATGTAAGGCAGATGCTAACATGTGCATTAAAAAAAGGTTCTTTCTGGGATGTGGGGCATGTGGTTGCGCACGTATCTATGTTTGTGTTGGGTTTTGTTCCCCCAAAATTTCCTATCAAATTGCGTACCAATACAATTCCCACCACCCCCTATCCACCCACACACAACCCAATAATACGCATACGCACAAGAGAGGAGAAAAAACCACCACCACAGAAGACATCCACCCACACACAACCCAATAATACGCATACGCACAAGAGAGGAGAAAAAACCACCACCACAGAAGACATCAACCTAGAAGAGGAAAGAAAAAGATGGTCTAACGGTATTTTCTTTTTTTTAGTTAAGGATTGTTAACTTTAATGCTTTCCGTAGGAGGTTCATAGTTTCAGGTAATTTTCTTAGCACACTTCTCTTCTGCATGGTAGCTGTTTGCAATTTTTAACGCGAGAATCCCTGTTGTCAGCCATCTAATCCTAGACAACGGAAAAAGTGCACAGAAGCTATGTCCTGACGAAAAGAAGCCATTTTGCATACACACCCAAGACAGTTAAATCCAACGGAAAAGTGAAAAAGATCATTTAAAAATCTACAAGTAGATTGAGTCTAATATAGGCAAATTTTTGGTGGCTCTACTGAAACTAAATTTACAATTGTATCATTTAATATTTTCTTCAATTTATTTTTAGCATGTCCATCCCTGCAAGACCAAAACATTTCTATTCTACTTTGAAAGTAGTTTTAATAACAAGAAATGCGTTATTGAGGACTTTCAGACAGTTCTCGTTCTGTCATTCCTAATGTTCACTTAAAGTCTGCCAAATGATGCTATACTGAACAGCCAGAATGAGGGAATGGGATGCATATCCATAGTATATCTGGTGTATATGAATCGGATTTTGAGCATTGGATGAGAACAATGTCTGGTAGTTTTAAAACACATGCTATCACATAATACCTATCAAACATAATCATGAGAAAATGATAAATGATTTCCTCATTGCAGTGTACTAAGATTTATACTTGAATCGTTACTCTTGTGAAGGGGACACAAAACTGGAGCATGTTTACACTCAACGCTAGGCTCTGTTCACTTATGCAGATTAATATGTTTGTCAAAAGTTATTGAAGCTTCATAAGAAAAAGATAATATAATGACTTATTATGAAGAGATTGTCTTTCAGCTATTTCTTTCTATTAGTGTCTTATTTGTGCATACACAGGAATCTGGAATAGATGTGCGACTCTGTGATGTTGGTGCTGCAATCCAAGAGGTTATGGAATCATATGAGGTTGAAATTAATGGGAAAGTGTTCCAAGGTATAAAATTTTGTGTGATTTTCTTAAACTTTTCTTATGATATATTTAATATAACATGGGGATGGTAATATTAATCTCTTGTTTCCTTGGAAACACACATCTCCTTGGAAACACACATCTAACTGTTTCACATTATATATTTGATAGCTATTTGTAAGTTTTAAGTTGCTTGATGAGCTGATCTGATATATTTGGTTGACTGGCTGTATTGATCTTGTGTACAAATCTTGTTTCATTACTTTATGTCAATAAATCTGATATTGAGCATTAAAATTATTCGTCATTTGATTATATGTTGCTTCCTTAGGAGATTCTTTTTCACCATTTTGCAGTTAAAAGTATTCGGAATTTGAATGGACATAGCATAGGGCCTTACCAAATACATGCTGGAAAATCTGTTCCAATTGTAAAAGGTGGTGAGCAGACAAAGATGGAGGAGGGTGAATCAAATACATGCTGGAAAATCTGTTCCAATTGTAAAAGGTGGTGAGCAGACAAAGATGGAGGAGGGTGAATTTTTTGCAATTGAGACTTTTGGTTCAACAGGTAAAAGGTGGTGAGCAGACAAAGATGGAGGAGGGTGAATTTTTTGCAATTGAGACTTTTGGTTCAACAGGTATATTGACTGCTCAACCGTGTAATGTAATGTTTGTGTGTATATATTATATAAGAAGGGGAATTTTTCTCATATTACTGTTCAGATTTAACTTAACCCACATAGTTACGTGATGTATGAAAGCATGGTATAACTTGTTACTCTAGATGTAGTTTATAATAATTACATAGCTAAGTTAATATGTCGAAGACAATGCATCCAAGAGAATCATGTGACTTCAAACTCATTAATGCTATTACACGTTTCATTTTGTAGGCAAAGGATATGTTAGAGAAGACCTCGAGTGCAGCCATTACATGAAGAACTTTGATGCTGGCCATGTACCATTAAGGTTGCCTCGAGCTAAGCAACTACTTGGAACAATTAACAAACACTTTTCGACTTTGGCCTTTTGCCGGCGTTACCTAGACCGCGTTGGAGAGACAAAGTACCTAATGGCGCTAAAGAACTTGTGCGATGCTGGCATTGTTCAGGTATGTATTGCTGCTTTTGTTTTCAATTATTTAGCCGAGAGTGTATTTTTAAGTATGAAGGTTAATATGGATGATTGACAGTCTGTGCTCAGCGATGGTGGGGAGTGGGATTGGGTTGTGGGAAGCTTTAAACCCAGTAATTAGAAAAAGAAAAAGAATTAAAATGAACAGAAAGGAGAACATAAGCATTAGATGTTATTAGTTAATTTATTTCTGTTATTTCTTTATTTGATTAAGCAAATACTAAATTGCACATAATTTCTTACTGAAACTCCCTTTTCCTTCTCAACAAGTCTTATTGTTCTGTGTAATTCTGGAAAAAAGATGCAGCGCCTTGTCAGTATATGCCTCAATAACTTTACCCGCTTCATTTGAATCATACATACACACATATCTTGATAATTTTAAACATTTTTTGCAATAGTTAATTTCTTCTAACTCGGGATCCGAAATCAATTTGCTTCCCTAATTCTGAGCACAAGATGCCTTCTCACTTTTATCTTCATCCAAGTTGATTGCAGCCAAATTCATTAAAGCTTCTTATACCATATCTTTTATGCCCATTACTTTTACCCTTACTTTTGTTGTATATGGAGAATCACATATCTATTCGTCATAATATTTTCAGTTGGGGATCTTAGCCATTACATTAATTTTGTTACACGTAAATATTATGTGATTGTTCTTTCAAGTATTGAATTTTCTTGTTCTTGCAAGTAACATTATTCTCCATTGTTTGATTTGTGCATTGCTTTTGAAGCCGTATCCTCCATTGTGCGATGTAAAAGGAAGCTATGTTTCTCAGTTTGAGCACACGATTTTGCTCCGGCCAACTTGCAAGGAGGTTATCTCTAGAGGTGATGACTATTGAGTGGTTTCTGAAGTTCTTCCACATTCAAATGTTTTGCAGTCTCCAATGCTGCAATGCATCAATCAACACAGCAGCATAGCTTGTACACATGCGGTATGAGCCACAAATTGTAGCATCAGGAACATGGTTTATGAGTTTGATGTTCTAGTTTGCATACATAAGTCAGCTTGTATTTTGATCTTAGACAAATAGTTCTAAATGGTTTATAGGGCTTTATTTCGCTTGAACTCAAGAAATATGAGAAGCATGGTTGAAGGAGGATTATGATGTAATCCCTACTTCGTTCTAATTTAATAAAAGAACTTCAAGCCATATATACATTTTGATCTGAGATGATCAGTAATGATTTATGTTATCAAAATTCAGCCTCTCGGTGCGGTGATAATCATTCACAATATTCTTTTTTTTAGTACTTGTTTTATTATTATTGTTATTATTATTATTATTAAGGAATAATGGGTATGAAGTGGCGGCTTTATCTGACTAAATCGGGTACTAAAAGATAGAGTTGTGAGGTGGGTCCACACCTTTTAATGTAATTAGCAATGTGAGACTCGTCACATGATCATTTATTGGTAGTTCATTAGCAAAATGAGTTGTCATTTTATACACATTATTTCCTCATTATTAATATTGTTGAGGAGAGTACATTACAAATGATTTGTTTAACAAAAGTAGCAAGATAATTAATCATACCAAGTCAATTCCTAATCTACCCTCATAAACCCCCTTAATCCTGCACCAAACCATAACCAACCTAAACCGTAAATTCCTAATCGACCCTCATAAACCCCCTTAAACCTCCACCAAACCATCACCAACCAAAACCGTGAGTACTAGCAAGGGCACCTTACAAAAAGCAATGCACCGTCAACACTTGGCGACCCTCAAAACCAAACCCCGCAAGAAAAAACACTAAAATCACGGTTTTGGCCAAAAGCTCAAATTTAGTTTTATACTCAACAAAATCACCCCCAAACCCAAACTATCCTTTTAAACTCATTTTATATTTCAACATTCAATGTACAATGTTGTTTTGCTATGGATTGCTATATTTTGCTGTAAGTATTATAATTAACTCGAAAGTTGTTACTATACACCAAACTGCTCAAAAATATATAATTGAGAATCGGAACAAATACGATCACGGATATAAAACAGATATTCGCTTTTTATTTGATTTTATTTTCACCGCATAAAGAAATCATCAACAGACCTCTATTCAGTCAAAAGCTTGGACCTCAACGGAAAAAGAAAAAAACAACTGGTCGAGGCGAACTGGCCGAAGACGAGGCGGGATCTGACAAAGAAGACGTTTTTTATACGGATATAAATACGGATTATCTTCGGTAATAAAAAAATATTAACTATATCCGCACTCATCGGACACGGATACGGTTTAAATATTTGAGAATCGGAACAAATACGATCACGGATATAAAACAGATATTCGCTTTTTATTTGATTTTATTTTCACCTAATCCATTTCTGTTCTTTACAAATTGGTCCAAAGTTAGTGCAGTCTTTGGGAGTCTTTGGTTCCCAATATCTCGAAGGCTTATTATATCTTGAGCAACACATCAAGCTATGGCGATATGAAGATAACTATAGCAATTTACAGGCCCTCTCAAGGCTTTAAAAGAAAAAAGCTCTTAATTCCTGGTTTTCATAATTTTTACAACATATAAAAAAGAGTTAAAAAGAGACAAAACCAAAAGGAATCACAATCAAAACAAATTTAACCGTAAGATCTCGAGAGTTATATTTTCCGACCGCTAGAACAAGAAACCAAAAGAACGAGGAAAAAACCACGTCAAGAAATCATCAACAGACCTCCAATAAGTCAAAAGCTTAGACCTCAACGGAAAAAAAAAACAATTGGCCGAGGCGAACTAGCCGAGACGAACTGGCCGAAGACGAGGCGGGATCTAACAAAAAAGACGTTTTTTATACGGATATAAATACGGATTATCTTCGGTAGGAAAAAATATTATCTATATCCGCACACATCGGACACGGATACGATTCAAATATTTCAGAATCGGAACAAATACGACCACGGATATAAAACAGATATTCACTTTTTAGTTGATTTTATTTTCACATAATCCATTTCTGTTCTTTACAAATTGTTCCAAATTTAGTGCAGTCTTTGGGAGTCTTTGGTTCCTAATATTTCAAAGGCTTATTATATCTTGAGCAACACATCAAGCTATGGCGATATGAAGATAACTATAGCAATTTATGTTGGCCTTCTTGTTTTGATGATGTTTAACAAACAATTTACTTCTAATGTTATTTGTCTAGTGTTTGTGTTTTCGTATTTATTCTAGGCAAACAACGAGTTGGAGGATGGATGGAATAGAGTCTCAACGATCATATTCAATGGAGGTTGGCGGAATAGTGGAGTGAAGCTTATGCAATTCAAGTTAAAGATCAAGTTCAAGCTTCATCCGCATAGTGTACCAAGTTGAGCTACATCGAAGATCAATCAAGCTTGGGTATATTTAGTTTAGGTTTTATATTATGTGTGTTAGTACTTTAAGCTCAATCATATATACACACACATATTTGGTTTTTATATATATAGTTATATATATACATATATGTTTTGGTTTGATAGTTTTCAAGTTTTACTATGAAACAATTGAATATAATTAAAAAACATATTTTTGTTTCATACTTACATGCATATATATGATTTCATCAATATCAATTTTAGTTAGTTCAATGAAATCATGTTTTAGTGCATTATATGTGTATTTTGATAAAATACTATATTCATTGTCTATAAACTTCATAACAATAGTTTACATCTTTCTTCAAGTCTATAAAATCATTTTGTAAAGTTTCAAAAGTTGGTTTAGGTCAAAACATCAAACTTATGTGTTTACATTTTCATGTTTTGTACTATTTTGTAAAATGATGATATTTTTATTTGGGAAGTCTTTTTTGGAAACCAGTCATTGTAGCATGTTTATTATCATGTCTACAATCATTCTCCAAAGTTTTACATTTTTTAGAATTTATTTGATATTTTTAAACAGTATTTTAAAATCAGCATTTCACTTTCAAAACCTGTTTTCCTGAGTCATAGAGGTTAACCGTAAGTAGTCCAGAGACTTTCACGGTCGACCGTCGCGGTCGACCGTCGCATGTCCAGAGCCATAGTGTTATTTTTTTGTTGCTCGTGGTCGACCGTCGTGGTCGACCGCCGAACTAATGATTGCTTTCTAACGGCTAGTTTCCAAAGCCGTTGCTGAGTTGGTTTTTTGGTCTTTTCTTGGTTTTCTCTTGGCTTTGGGGTTTCATATAAATACCCCCTTATACCTCAGTTCTTATGGCAATCCAAAAAGTTTTAAACAAGTTTAAGAAAGGTTTAAACAAGGGTTTAAGGTTCTGTTTAAGTTTGTTTTCAGAAGCTTTTAAGCATTTGAGTGTTTCGGTTTTGTGAATCAATTCCACAAGAGCTTGAGGAGATCATCTATTAAAGTTTGAGCTTCCAACTATTCTCCCTCTACCTCTTGATCTATTGAGAAGTTTTCTAATTCTTTTCTCTAGCAATTTTATTATTGATTTTCATATTCTTATTATTGCTAGTTTGCTATTTGAGTTAGATTTGATTTTATCTCATTGTTACACACACCCACTTGAGCTTATTGTATTTGTATTCATAATATATTTGGGGTTGTGAGAGTTGTAACAATTAAGTGTGAGATTTCATTATGTTCTCATCCATAGTAGAGAACAAATATTTATTGTATTGAGCCTAATTATAAGAATCACTTTGTAATACACTTGTACACCGAGAGAAGTGTGTGGCAAGAGTCGAGGATCGTCCCAAGAGGAGTGTCGTCGGTTGACGAACCTAGGGAGAGGTTGTAACCGAGCACTTGAGGGAGACAGGTCTAGTTCAACACTTGAGAGGGTGTAGAGTGGGATTGCAAGAGTGGTGATTGTAAAGTTTTCGTTTAGCTAGAAAACCGAGTGTGAGGTGTAAACGTTATTCGGATAAACGTAGAAAACCTGGTCGTGATAGTGGATTTCTCCCCGGGAGTGGGGAGCGGAGACGTAGGACGGAAGGTCCGAACTCCGTGACCATATTGTGTGTTTGCATTGTTTATTTTGCACTATCACTTTTGTAGTTTGTTTATTTCACTCTTGTGTTAATTTGTATATCCTTGCATATATCTCATAGTATATCCCATTGTTAGGATATATCTCATTGTTCATATTGCTTATCCTAGCTCATATATCTTGTTGTATTTTATATTTGCTAGGATAACTTATTAATTAGTTTTAATTAGCATAAAATCAGATTAGATTAGCATAAGACCCTAATCAACCCCCCTCTAGGGTCTAACAATTGGTATCAGAGCTTGGTGCTCTTTGATTTAAGGTCTAACCACCTTGAGTTAAAGATCCAAGTTATCTTATTTGTGCTAATCTAGTTATGATTACTTTTGTCTTGCTTGCATATTTTCATATATATATCATGAATATAAATGTATTTCGTTTAGGCTATAATCCAAATATTGCTCCAAAATATAGAAATTTTTTTCCTATGCACAATGGGCTTCTAGATTTAAACTATTTGTTGAATCTAGAAATATTGACTTATGGAAAATTATTGATTGTGCTTATATTGTGCCCACATTGGAGAAATCCAAGTGGAGCGATCATGATAATAAAATGTTTACAATGAACAAGCGTTTGTTAGAATTTTTGCTTAATGCTTTTGACTCATCCTTTTCTAACAAATTTTTTCATTTTGATAGTGCTTACAAACTTTGGAAATTTATTGAAGCACATCAAGGGGACTTGGAGGCAATCCGACAAGCTTTGGAGGATTCTTCTTCAAGTTCATGTGGAGCATCATGCACACGGCCACAAGAGGATAATTCTTGTGTAGTAAGCGATTCCAATTCCGATAATGATTTATCTATTAATGAACTCGCTTGTACATATGAAAGATTATCTCATGCCTATACTAAATTACAAAATAATTTTATTGATCTTAAAAGCAAGCATATTAGTTTAAAATCCGATCATGAGTCGCTAGCTTCTAAACTTGATATTGTTGTTAAAGAGAATGCTATCTTGAAAGAAAACAATGAGTTATTAAGTTTGGAAAATAATAACATGTCTTCATCTATTGCTAGCTTAACTCATGCTAATAATGATGCCATGATAGAAGTAGGAACTATTAGAAAAGATTTTAATTCTTTTAGAAATGATCATGTTTCATCTACTTCTATTTCCAATGCTTGTATGCATAATGATGAATTGAATCTTGTGAAAAACCGAATATCATCTTTAGATTCAACCCTTAAAACATGCATTGTAGATAATAAGAAACTTATGGACTTGGGTGCAAAGTCTAGTACTACAACTAACTTATAAATCACCTACACACTATGCACACTTGTATAGCAAAGTTTACAGGTGCTCTATTTGTGGTCGTAAAGGCCATTTAGCTAAATTTTGCTATGATGCACACAAATATAAAAATGTCAATGCTCTTTGTGCATCTCATCAAGTCTCTTCATCACATGTACACACACATGCACCTATTGTTCATCATAAGCATACTAATGTGTATCATTGTGATTTTTGTGGTAGAGTTTGTCACTTAGCTAAGTTTTGTTTTGATTTGCGAAAAGTTTCTAAATCGCAAAATATTTCAAATAGACCAACATTATTTCAAAATATTTCTCATTTGCAAAATAATCTTAAAAGACCATCTTTATTTGCAAATGTTCCTCATGCACATCCACATGGTCAACATAACCAAATGCATCCTCTTTATTGCACTTCTTGCAATCGAATGGGTCATTTACATAATTATTGCTATGACCGGACCCGTACACTAAATGCGCCCAAATGGGTTCATAACTCTAGGACTTTGAGCTTGAATGATAGGGGTCATGTTCCTAAACCTTTTGGTACCAAGAATACCTGGGTACCAAAACAAATTTGATTTTAAACCAAGAATTTTAGTATTTTTATAATTGTTTTTCTTGGTTTTAAAAAATGTATTTTAAACTTTTATGAAAACAATTCCTTTTATTGGTCAAATTCTTTTGTTTTCATGATTATTGGTTTTGTTTTGATGAGAGGTTTGTATTTATATAACCCTCCGGGTTTATTGAGTGTTTATTCACAAATCATGTTTACCGGATGCTTAAATGTTTATATGGGTTATTACTAGCTCAAGAGCTAGATATAGTTACCTCTCTTGATTTTTAAAATCAATGATGATTTAGTTTTATACTCTTAAAAATGATTTTTTTAATCCACAGTTCATAATTCTTGTATGTTACTTTTGAACTATGAAAATTTTGCTTTGATTTGTTCTTTTGAATTTATTATATAAGCACAAATAGATGATTCAAATTTCAAATATGCTTTATAATGCATTCTATGAGTGATTTGATCAAGTTCTCAAAGAAAGTATTCTTTTTTGATCAAACATCGTTTTTGGATTCAAACTTTGATTTATGATTTCATTTGAGTGATTTGTTTTCTTTTGAAAACTTTTTTCATGGTTCTCATGTTCCCTCATTCTTTTGCTTTCATAAATTCATTCATACATGGTTTTTTATGCTTGAGAAATGAGACACTATGTTCACTTTGATATATTTATATATGTTCTTATTGTCCTTATGTATGTGAGTTGTGTTTAGCATATTTTCCATCTATGCTTGCTCACATATGTTTGCCATGACCTTTATTTTATATTTTCTCTATGGCATTTTGATAGGGGGAGCAATCCTCATATATATATTTTTTATACTCACTCATGCTTATTGATAGGAGGAGCTTTCGCTCTCTTAATTCTTTTGGTTCCCCTTTTTGATGTTGTCAAAGGAGGAGAAATATTGTGAGTATATTCTTTCTTGTTTATATGCATGATATATTATACTTTGTATATTCATTTCCTTTTATGCATATATCCTTTTTGTAAATTGTTTGTCATCATCAAAAAGGGGGAGATTGTTGGCCTTCTTGTTTTGATGATGTTTAACAAACAATTTACTTCTAATGTTGTTTGTCTAGTGTTTGTGTTTTCGTATTTATTCTAGGCAAATAACGAGTTGGAGGATGGATGGAATAGAGTCTCAACGATCATATTCAATGGAGGTTGGCGGAATAGTGGAGTGAAGCTTATGCAATTCAAGTTAAAGATCAAGTTCAAGCTTCATCCGCATAGTGTACCAAGTTGAGCTACATCGAAGATCAATCAAGCTTGGGTATATTTAGTTTAGGTTTTATATTATGTGTGTTAGTACTTTAAGCTCAATCATATATACACACACATATTTGGTTTATATATAGTTATATATATATATATACATATATCTTTTGGTTTGATAGTTTTCAAGTTTTACTATGAAACAATTGAATATAATTAGAAAACATATTTTTGTTTCATACTTACATGCATATATATGATTTCATCAATATCAATTTTAGTTAGTTCAATGAAATCATGTTTTAGTGCATTATATATGTATTTTGATAAAATACTACATTCATTGTTTATAGACTTCATAACAATAGTTTACATCTTTCTTCAAGTCCATAAAATCATTTTATAAAGTTTCAAAAGTTGGTTTAGGTCAAAACATCAAACTCATGTGTTTACATTTTTTATTGTTTTGGACTATTATGTAAAATAGATGATATTGGGGAGAGCTCCTTTTGGAAACCAGTTCATTTGTACATGTTTATTATCATGTCTACAATCATTCTCCAAAGTTTTATATTTTTTAGAATTTATTTGCAATATTTTTAAACAGTGCTTTTAAAATCAGCATTTTCACTTTCAAAACCTGCTTTTCCTGAGTATCAGTTCGCGTCGACCGCCTACGCGTCGACCGCCCATGAGTTCTTGATACTCAGAATTTGTTTTGTTTGCGCTAAGCAGGTCGACCGTGGCGGTCGACCGTACGCAGTCCAGAGACTTTCGCGGTCGACCGTCGCTTTGTCCAGTAGCCATAGTGCTGGTTTTTGTTGCTCTGCGATCTGACCGTCTGCGGTCGACCGACCGAAACTAATGATTTGCTTCTAACGGCCTAGCTTTCCAGAAGCCATTGCTGAGTTGGTTTTGCGTCTTTTCTTGGTTTTCTCTTGGCTTTGCGGGTGACGGTTTCATATAAAATACCCCCTTATACCTTCAGTTCTGTATAGCACATCCAAGAAGTTTTAAACAACGTTTAAGAAAGGTTTAAACAATGGGTTTAAGGTTCTGTTTAAGTTTATTTTCATTAAGCTTTTAAGCATTTGGAGTGTTTCGGTTTGCTGAATTATACTGTCCACAGAGTTTGAGGCGGGATCATCTATTAAAAGTTTGACGCTTCCAACTATTCTCCCTTCTACCTCTTGATCTTTGAGAAGAAGTTTTCTTAACTCTTTTTCGTCTAGCCAATTTTATATGCATTTTATGACTTCTTATTATTGCTAGTTGCTATTTGAGTTATTAGATTTTGATTTTATTCTCATTGTTACACACACTCCTCGAGCTTATTTGTATTTGCATTCATTAATAATATTTGGGGTCGCTTGTGAGATGTGTAACAATTAACAGGTGTGAGCTTTCATGTGTTCTCATCCGATAGCTAGGAGAACAAATATTTATTGTATTGAGCCTAATTGTTGAGAATCACATTTATAATACACTTGTACACCGAGAGAACGTGGTTGCGCGAGAATCAGAGGATAGTTCCAAGTAGAGTGCAGTGGCGTCGGTTGACAAACCTAGGTAGCAGCGTTGCTAACGAGGCACTTGAGGGAGACACGTCTAGTTCAACACTTTGGCAGAGGGTGTTAGAGTGGATTGCAAGAGTGCGTGATTGTAAAGTTTTCGTTTAGCTAAGAAAAACCGAGTGCTGAGGTTTGTAAACGTTTGTTCGGGTAAACGTAGAAAACCCGGTCGTGATAGTGGATTTCTCCGGGAGTGCTGGAGCGGAGACGTAGCGACGGAAGCCCGTCCGAACTCCGTGATCATTATTGTGTGTTTACATTTGTTTATTTTGCCACTATCACTTTGTTAGTTTGTTTATTTCACCTTGTTGTAATTTGCTATATCCTTGCATATATCCCATTAGTATTTCCCATTGTTAGCGATATATCTCATTGTTCATATTGCTTATCATAGCTCAGTATATCTTGTTGTATTCAAATATTGCAGGGAATAACTTATTAATTAGCTTTTATAAGCCCAACATGTTTTTGCCAAAAGTTGAAATTTGTTGTCGAATTCATTATTATGCTTCGCGTTCGATTACAATTAAATTCAAATGAAAACATGCTTTTTAATAAGACTCTTTTACAATCAATCAAAAGAAAAACTACACAACTCTTTAGAAAATAAACGCAGAGATCGTTTTGGATCACTGCTTTCGTGGGTTCTTTAGCCGTGCCGGGGCGGATGCATTTAACAACCTGTGCGACCACCAAATCCAGATTCTGATTGAATCGTGAGGTCGTGTTATGATTCTTCCTTCGTTATCGAAAGTTAGAAATTGAAACATGATTATCTTATCGAAGCTATAATAGTCGTTCTTCTTGAAATAAAGGTCAAACCTGAATATCAAGGATTGGCCGATAAGTTCAAGACCTCTGCTCTCTCTCTCTGCTCTGGATTGCTCTGAAGTGCCCTCAAACATGATCAGCCCTTGACAAAATAGGCCTTAGTAGAGGGTATTTATAACCTCCTCGAGAACATGTTGGACTCAGAAAACTAGCCGCTCGCGAGACAGGCATTTGCGATGTCTCGGCGGGCGAGAACAGTGTTTTGCCTGATCTCGCTGCGGCGCAGACCAGTGTTTGCGTATGTTCATCGACCCGCGAGACAGTAAATACTGTCTCGTAAACAGTAACCGCTAGGCATGTTTCGTTTTAACTGGCCTTTCCCACGGTTTTCAAGACTCTGTTATTTTGCCAGTTTATCACGGTGATTCTCGCCACGACGTTTCACACGTTCATTGACAGTTAGTGGCCACGTGTTTAGACATGCAAAGGTTAGTTTTGACCATCTGAAAAGGCTGTCTCACTGTGGCGAGACAGTAAATTCCTGTCTCGCACGGCGGATGACAGCCAAGACTGTCTCGCATGCGGCGAGATCAAACAAAAGGACCTGTCTCGCAGCGGGAGACAGTAAAAGACTGCTCTCGCACGGCGAGACAGGTCCTAGTTCTGTCTCGGCGTGGCGAGACAGTAAATAGGACTTGTGTTCTTCTGCCTTTTGAGATGATGTTCCTTTGAGCTGATTGGAATCTTTCAGCCATTTTTGCACGCCTACAGATACCCCTCCAAAGTATTCCAGACTCAATCTTTTTATAGGAGGAGTTTCTGGGGATGCTATTGGATAAATTAGATTCTTACTTATGATCCTTTCAATGCTTGGTGAGTACGATCGTTCGCTAGAGGAACCCGTAGCGTGGCCTTCAAGCTTTTTGATCTCCTTTGTTCTCTCATCTATTCACGTGGCTGATAGCAATTAGTTAGATTCTTCCGGCATCGCGTTTATCGCTTGTCCATTCTGTAAGAGATCTTGAATTAAAGCCTGCGAACTGTACTTGTGAAATCAGCTCTTGTTCGTTTCAAGTTGACACGTGCAATACCCGTTTTAGCGGGATAGTCAGGTTATTTCTTAAGAATATTTTAATCTGATATTCTCTAGAAACTTTCCTCGTTGGAGGGTAGAGAAAACAGGCATTTGACTCGTGTTACCTATTACGGAGTCATTTTCGTTATTCTTAAGAATAGTTCTGAGTATATTCCCTCCAGAAACTTACCTGTTGAGCGGAGTGAAAATCAATTAGAATCGCTGTACCTATTGGCAGTATTCTGTCTCTTTATTTATTGTTTGCGTTAGATGATGATACCCGATTGGAGAGGTAAGAATTTTTATATTCTATCTCCTCGGTCTCTTGTTTTGCTTTGGTAGAGATAAGACCCGAAATCGGAGAGGAGAAAGAGCTTTATATGTGCTATTCCCCGCGCTCTCGTCGTGTGTTGGTTAGAGATAAACACCCGAAATTTCGTCCGAGAGGAAGATTATATCTTCTATCTCCTGGTCTACTTGTTTGTGGTTAGCAGATAAAACCCGACAACTCGTGAGAGGAAGAATTTATTATTCTATCTCCTTGGCTCTTGTTTGTGTAAGAGATAAAACCCCATCTCTCTAAC
>NC_033801.1:121856070-121857517 GCF_001876935.1 Asparagus officinalis
TCGTCGCGGTCGACCGTCGAACTCTCTGGAGTTTTCTGTTGTTTTTTTGTTGCTCGCGGTCGACCGCCGCGATCGACCGCCGAACTAATGATTGCTTTCTAACGACTAGTTTCCAGAGCCCATTGCTGAGTTGGTTTTTTGGTCTTTTCTTGGTTTTCTCTTGGCTTTGGGGTTTCATATAAATACCCCCTTATACCTCAGTTCTTATAGCAATCCAAGAAGTTTTAAACAAGTTTAAGAAAGGTTTAAACAAGGGTTTAAGGTTCTGTTTAAGTTTATTTTCATAAGCTTTTAAGCATTTGAGTGTTTCGGTTTTGTGAATTAATTCCACAAGAGTTTGAGGGGATCATCTATTAAAGTTTGAGCTTCCAACTATTCTCCCTCTACCTCTTGATCTATTGAGAAGTTTTCTAACTCTTTTCTCTAGCAATTTTATTATTGATTTTTATGTTCTTATTATTGCTAGTTTGCTATTTGAGTTAGATTTGATTTTATCTCATTGTTACACACACTCACTTGAGCTTATTGTATTTGCATTCATAATATATTTGGGGTTGTGAGAGTTGTAACAATTAAGTGTGAGCTTTCATTGTGTTCTCATCCATAGTAGAGAACAAATATTTATTGTATTGAGCCTAATTGTGAGAATCACTTTATAATACACTTGTACACCGAGAGAAGTGTGTGGCGAGAATCAGGGATAGTTCCAAGAGGAGTGGCGTCGGTTGACAAACCTAGGTAGAGGTTGTAACCGAGCACTTGAGGGAGACACGTCTAGTTCAACACTTGAGAGGGTGTAGAGTGGGATTGCAAGAGTGGTGATTGTAAAGTTTTCGTTTAGCTAGAAAACCGAGTGTGAGGTGTAAACGTTGTTCGGGTAAACGTAGAAAACCCGGTCGTGATAGTGGATTTCTCCCCGGGAGTGGGGAGCGGAGACGTAGGACGGAAGGTCCGAACTCCGTGATCATATTGTGTGTTTACATTGTTTATTTTGCACTATCACTTTTGTAGTTTGTTTATTTCACCCTTGTGTTAATTTGTATATCCTTGCATATATCCCATAGTATATCCCATTGTTAGGATATATCTCATTGTTCATATTGCTTATCCTAGCTCATATATCTTGTTGTATTTCATATTTGCTAGGATAACTTATTAATTAGTTTTAATAAGCACATGTTTTTGCCAAAAGTTGAATTTGTTGTCGAATTCATTATATCTTCGGTCGATTACAATAAATTCAAAGAAAACAGCCTTTTTATAAGACTCTTTTACACAACAAAAAGAAAACTACAACTCTTGAGAAAATAAACGCAGGATCGTTGTTTGGATCACTGCTTTCGTGGGTTCTTTGCCTGTGCCGGGGGTGCATTAACCTGTGGACCACCAAATCACAGATTCTGATTGAATCGTGAGGGGTTTATGATTCTTCCTTCGTTATCGAAGT
>NC_033801.1:121858517-121902117 GCF_001876935.1 Asparagus officinalis
TTACCAGAACCCGTGAGTGAATGACGCTTCTCATCAGAGAAGCAGCAATATTTTTTGGAACGCCAGAATAAAAATGATACGCTCGTGATCCGCATACGTAGCTTCCGTGACTCTTACCAATGAAACTGGCTATTTTTAAGTCCTTCATCTCTTTCGCTCTTCTATGTTTGCTTCTGGACTCAGGGTAATCAAAAGCTTTTTTTTTTTACTCCATCTTCTTCTTCAGCTTGCTCTTCTTCTTGCTGGCTGTTGTGCGCAGCGAAAATTTCGTCAGCACCTCTGGTGCACAACAAGAGAGTAGATCTCAACTAAATCTCTATTTCACAAAGAAAACAAGAACCGAAAGTGATATATCTTAACAAAGTGGGATATACATTCTTCCTCTCATCAGTTCTAGGACTGACTTGTCGAGAGAACCTAAATAAGGTATTACAAATCACAGCAAAACAAACTATTTTTACGTGGTTCGGCAAGTTACCTACGTCCACAGGGTAAGGAAGGGGGAGATCTACTATTAGAGAGAAAGAGAATACAAATAGGGTTTACAATCACATAAGATCTCACAAATTAAACTCTCAAACAATCTTTTAATTTCTCTCTCAAAGGGGATGCACAAACCCTCTCAAACTCTTCCGAAGAACAGCCAACACCCTCTGTAATTCTTCCTGAACCACAGTCGAAAAACAATATGTTGTTTTCCCCTTTGCACAGTCGCCAAAACCTGCATTCTCCCCCTGTTTTGCACACAACCCTAGGTACTCAAGTTGGGTATTTATAGGAGAGGACTTAGGTGGGCCACACTCTTCTCGCCTTCGCGTTCGTGAACGTGGCCTCGTGGATGTGTCCCCCACATCCCCACGTTCTCAATTGCTCCGTGTTCGTGGATGTGTGGCCTCATGGATGTGGCCCCCACGTGATTGGCCACGAGATTGGCTTGCGCTCCTGGACATCTAACGTGAGTGTGGTCCCCACTCATAATTCTTCACCTCTGCGAAGTTTCTCTCAAAACTGAGTCGACACCAAACAAACCGAATGTCTTACTTGTTGCGTCCAGTATGAAGTGAAATAATTCATGACAACGGACTCAATCCACAACAAGTTGAGATCTAAATGAGAATACGAACAAACTCTAAACGTCTGTATCTACTCCCAAATTGGTTGCATCATAAATGAGTGCCTACATATCCCCTTGCCCAATGAATTAAGCCTTCACGTAGTTCATCCAAATGACCGCGAATGACCTCAATCAACTTGAAGAATTTGAAACCCTTCTCTGACATCACCAATAAATCTGCGGCTGATAGCTCTCCTAATGGGCTCAAAGCGAAACAAACCAAACACCTCCTCCTGAGGTGAACCAACAACCATAACCAAATCTGAACTATGTCCACTAGATGTACTCGAATCAATCAACTCATCATCTGCATTCAAACCAACATGATTCCCAATCTGCGTCACCTCAGCTGGAATCCCAAACGATACAGTATGATTTGGAGAACGTGGAGGAATATCCACCCAACGTGAAGTGACATCACACTCCATCTGCTATCATATCCTAACGATCTGATCAACACTCTCTACCTGCCGAGAGTCAAAAGTGACATACCCGCTCAGAATAAAATCAGAGTCTCCCAACTGATAACCAAACGAGCATCTGAATCCTAAATGTACAATCGGATCAAATCTTACATCCACGATATGATCAAGTGTTGGGTAGCCAAATATCTGATGTAACCCAAAATCTGAAGCAGCTCTACCAGATCTAAAATCTCTAAACACAGCAGTCTGCAACCTATGACGAAGATGACTCAAATATGTCGAAGCTCCAAAACTCCTCTGCAATCCAATGCTCGACAACCAACGATGATCCTCCTCCAGCAAGGAACGACTCATCAAATCCTCCACCTCATCTTGTTGCCCTAATGTTTCCTCCCTAATGAAGTGTCTCCAACTGCCGTGAGCTCGGCACAAACGCAGAAAAGAACTCCTACCTAAAACAGAACGACGGGTTACCTTTCTGCCAACGCACTTCCTCCAACTGTTGTTGACTTCTAGAACTTCACACCAACGGGACTTGGTTGTAACCTAACAATGCCTAGAACAGTCACCAACATAGGAAACTACATACCTATTACCTTCCAATGATACCCCTTTGGAAGGCTCCCAAATACCTGAATGAACACCTCTTAGAAGACCCCTCGATCGATGGATAGAAGTGCTAAACTCCACCTCAGTCTTCTCGCTCATACCAATGTGTTCATATGACTTCAAACTGCAGGTCAAAGCACTCCTCAACAAACAATGCACGGTACCAATAACTAAATATCTCAGCCTCAAACAACGCTACAGTCTACCCAAATCCGAAGAAGTCGTCAGCTCTCTATCAATCACCGTGCTTCCAAGTAAATAATACAAATTGCTCTTTCTTACGCCCTTCATCACAATCATGGACCCCAATGTGACCTTCAAACGTACATCCACCAAGGTCATCCTATAGCCTGTTGCCTTCAAAGCTCCAATTAAAATTATGTTCTTCTTAAACTAAGAAACGAACCTCACTTCATCCAACCCCCGAATCACCCCGTCACTCATTCGAATACGAACGGCCAGAGGGTTTCAAGGTAAAGGGAAAAGAACACTTGGTTTGCAAATTGAAGAAGAGCTTGTACGGACTCAAGCAGGCACCGCGATAATTGTATAAAGGTCTGATTCTTTTATGCTTGACCATGGGTACAAAAAAACATCTGCAGATCATTGTGTTTATGTCCAAAAGTTCTCGGATGATAATTTTATTATTCTATCTCTATATGTTAATGATATGCTTGTTGTTAGAAAAGATTGGTCTAAAATTAATAGGTTGAAGAAAGAGCTGAGCAAGTCCTTTGACATGAAGGACTTAGGAGAAGCACAACATATATTGGGAATGAAGATTTCTCAAGACATAAGTGCGAGAAAGTTGTGGCTATCATAAGAAAGATACATTGAATGTGTTCTGGAGAGGTTCAATATGTTGAACTCTATGCCAGTCAGCACACCGTTAACAGCTTATTTTAAGCTAAGTACACAACAAAGCCCTTCAAGTGAGAAGGAGAAGGAGGAGATGAAGAGCATTCCATTTGCCTCGGCCGTCAGAAGTTTGATGTACTCCATGGTTTGTACAAGACTCGACATAGCACATGCACTTTGAGTGGTAAGTCGTTATCTTGCCAATCCTGGTAAAGAATATTAGGAAGCAGTAAAGTGGATCCTAAGATATCTTAGAGGAACCTCTAAATATTATTTATGTTTTGGAGATGGAAAACCTATATTGGAAGGCTACATTGATTCTGATATGGCAGGTGACTTGGACAAAAGAAAGTCCATATCAGGATACTTATTTACCTTTGCAGGGGGAGTCGTATCAAGGAAATCAAAGTTGCAAAAGTGTATCGTTCTATCCACCACAGAAGTTAAGTATATCGCTGCTACAGAAGCCATCAAGGAGCTCTTGTGGATGAAGAATTTTTGAAGGAGCTATCTCTCAAGAAAGAAAAGTACACTCTATACTGTGACAGTCAGAGCGCCATTGACTTGAGTAAAATTGCTTATTATCACTCAAGGATAAAACATATCGATGTACACTTTCATTGGATCCGTGATGCTTTGGAGAATCGTCTTATGCACATTAAGAAGATTGATACAAGCCAAAATCTGCCTGACATGATGACGAAGCCTCTACCAAAAGAGAAGCATGACTTCTGCCGAAGAAAGGTAGGTATGACTACTGTTTGAAAACTTTCTCCTCATGAGGATGGAGGAGGAGATTGATGGAAACAGGGTTCCATTCCCAAGATGAATTAATATGGATTTATTCCATAAAAATTTGTGGTTGACTACATACATGTATTGCTAGATTGTCTTTCTCCATGCATTGGGAAAATGAAGGGCTAGTCTTTGGACTTCCCCATGCAATAAATATGGTATACCTAAGAGGCATATCCTTTCTATAAATAGAGGGGAGATGGTGAAGGTTGACAAAAAGAAGCAAGAAGAAGAACCACATATAAATCTGCAATCCTTAAGTAGGTTTGAGAGAAAGTTGTAATCCTCAAGTGAGTTTGAGAGAAAGTGATCCTCAAGTTAAGTTATACATGTTAGACCCTAGAGGGGGGGTGATTAGGGTCTTATGCTAATCTAATCTGATTTTATACTAATATAAAACTTATTAACAAATTATTCTTGCAAGATAGATATACAATGTGATATGAGCAAGAATAAGCAATATAACTAAGGTGATATATCCTAGCAATGAGATATATTATATGGTATATGCAAGGATATATTTAAACTATCACAAGGGTGAAACAAACTAGTGGACAATATAAACAAGATGCAATAGGCTATAAGATGAACAATTATAAGTGCGCCAATGCAAACCAAATATGCTATATGTTCACGAGGTTCGGACCTTCCGTCCTACGTCCCCGCTCCCCACTCTCGAGGAGAATCCACTACACAACCCGGTTTGGAAGCCGAAACTTCTCTATACACTCGGTTTTCTACCTAACCGAAAACTCTACACACTCGGTTATCAAGTCAACTGACAACTCTCATAAATTCTCACAATGTACATACACAAGCTATAACCTCAAGTGTTGGTCCTCACGTATTGACTCCCTCAAGTGCTCGGAATTATCACCTCTCACTAGGCCACCGACGCCACTCCTCTCGGTATCGATTTCGTTCTCACCATACACTCCTCTCGGTGTACAAGTATATTACAAAGTAAACTTCATAATTAGGCACACAACAAATGATTGTTCTCTTAACAAGGTGAGAACTCAATTAGGCTCAACTTAATGTTACTATCTCTCACAACCCCAAATAAACTATGTATGCAAATACTATAAGCTCAAGTGGGTGTGTGTAACAATGAGTACAAATCAAAACAAATCTAAACTCAAATAAATTCTAGCTTATGGATATGAAAATCAAGCAATATAAAAAGCTAGATAAGAGTTTAGAAAAACTTATCTATGATGACAAGAGAGAGAAGAAGAAGAGTTGAATGCTCAAACACCAATGGATGATCCCCTCTAGCTCTTGTGAAAATTTCTTCACAAACTTGAAACTTGAAACAAACTTGAAACCCTTAAACAAACTTGTAAAAACTCTTTGAAACTTTTCTCTTAAACATCCATAAGAAACTGTGAACACGTGGGGTACATGGGGACAACCTGGCATCTCTGTGAATAGGTAAGAAAAGAAAAAAAAAACACAGCGGGTAAAAGCCGTGTGAGGAGATAAGGAGCTATGTGCTTTATTCAGCGGGTAAAAGCTGAACTTATCTTTTCACGGGAAAAGAGATAACATCCAGCGGGCAAATGCCAAGGCCCAAGTTTCATTTTAATAACCGCATCATCTCCTATAAATACCTATGATCTCTAGTTTTTTTGCTGTGCGGGGAAACAAAAGGCTAAGAGGGCAAATTTTAGTCGGCTGCAGCAAAGGGAAAAAGTCTGCGGGTACAGCAGTTTGGAGAAAAGTCTGCAGGGAGTTCTTGGCGGCTGTTTTGAGAGAAAAGCTGAGAGTTTTTGAGGAGAGAGAAAAAGAGGGATTTACAAAAGAGAGGTCAATTTCTTTTGGGTAAAAATCAGATTTTAAATCAGATCTTTTTCTTTGAGACGAGCTTGTGGATTGTACAAGTCGTCGGTGTTCTTCTCATAGTGGAATCTCCCCTCACCCCTCCCGTGGACGTAGGCAAGTTTGCCGAACCACGTAAATCTCGGGTATTTATTGTTTTTCTGGGTTGTTGGCTATTGCTTTTAGGATCCCTCAAAATTCGGTCTTGCGCTGATGAGAGGAAGAGTGGATATCTCACTTCGCTGAGATATTTCGCTACTGAGTCTGGGTATCCTTCGCGAAACACAGATATCGAGGTTGACTTGTGCTTTTGTGACAACAAAAGCCAGGGCTCTCTCTCAGGACATATCGCTTCCGCGGCGGTGGGCGTGACTCTGCGCCCAACAGAAACAATAGAAGTTGAGGGCTTTTTATAGCCTCTTAAACCAGCCAAAAACACCTCAAAATCAAAACTAGCCGTTTCTAGCCGTTACTAGCCATTATAGGGTGAAAAGACCAAAATACCCCAAATTCCAGCATTCTAGAAATTTATATATCTGACTTTGTAAAATCAATTAAAAATAGTAAATCAACTCTACAAATTATGAAATTTTGTGGGAATGTTTTAGACATGTATATGAATATGTTAAAGAAATAATTTATTAAAAATAACTTCCCAGTTGAGAGAAATAAGTATTTGAACACAGATAAACAGTTTCTAAAAAACTACTGAATACTCGTTTTTGTAAATTCAATTGAAAATAACAAAACAACTCCAAAATTAGTAAAACTTGGGGAAATGTTTGTATATATGAACATAAACATGTAAAAAAGAGAAATTTTTTAAATTGCATTTCCCAATTGTAAAAACTCATGTATTTTGTAAGTATGTCCAAAACATAAAAAGTTGATATACATAAAATTTGATGTTTTGACATAAACACAACTTTGAAACATTTTCAAACGTTCTTATAGACTTAATAAAAGATATAAAAAGTTGTTATGAAGTCTATAAACTAGAAACATAATATTTTCACAAATATGCATATTCTATGCAATATTTTCTAAAACACAAATATGTAATCTCATATTTATAAACATGGAAACCCAAAAACATTTATGTATATATATATATATATGCTAGTGATATAACAACTATATATAGCGATAGAACTTAAGAACGTAGTTGTATATATAAAAAAAACTATACTATACATAGAGAGACCAAAAATCTAAGCGACCAGCAGAAATTGCAGAGATCTGTGGTGTTATTATGTTGTGTGTGAACGATAGTTGCATATTCGAGCTTAAGTATCTGCGAACACACATATTATAAATCTAAACTAAATATTACCCAGCGAATCTTGATCCTTCAATAAGCTATGACTTGGGGTACACTATGCGAGGATTAAGCTTGAACTTGGGTATCTGGAACTTGAATTGCCATAAGCTTCAGCTCCACAACTGTTCATCCAAACCTCCATTTGATATTACTCGTTGGAGCGCTTATTTGCATCCAGTCCTCCAACTCGTTGTTTGCGTGGAAAATAATACGAAAATACAAACACTGACAAAACAATGATTAGAAGTAAATTGTTTGTGATAATATCATGCAAAATAAGAAGGGGCAACAATCACAATGTAATCTTTGCCCTGCTGGTTTTCACCACGGTTGCTTTATCCAGTGTGAACTCACAGAGATGTTAGGACCCATTGTACACCCATAGCACCACTGGTGCATATTGCAAGCTTAACATTGTCACTGTTACTATTACGATCCTAGGCAGATAACACAACACCAATAGTAAGACATCTAAAAGCTAACCAAATGATCTTAATCATCATGATAACTTTTCAAATTCAATGAAGCGGCATATTATCACCTAGGTATAAAAATGATTTGTAATGTTACATTCAAAATGGAATTTAGGAATACACAGTTCAGGTGAAGTGAAAGGTAAACAGTGAATTATACTCATTTGAGAGCGCTTTCTGAACCACAAGAACAAAAAAGTTTAACAGGATTTTGTACAGGATACCCAGGAAGTTAGTTACTATATTTAACCACGATGCTATTCAAATAACTTATTACATTATCCATAGGGAGTTTCTCTACTCCAAATAAGATACACTGCTTTTCATGGGTACCGAGCCTGGCTCCGATCACGAAGAGGAAGTTCAGAAATCTAAAGTAAGCTCATTAGAAGTTTATATTACATCCCGCTTGCCACCCAGGCGTGGTGCCTACATATCCTCCTCTCTCAGGGGTATCAAGCCGCCTCGTGTTCAATCCAAAATGGTCAGGAATGACCTTCAACAAATCCACAAATTTACAACTAAGTAACTCTAAATCCTGAAAGAAAATGACAACATATGAAGAGCATGCTAAAAACTCAGTCAGAGGTGCCGACAATTATCTTGACTCATCAACTGAGAAAAGAACAACCTTACTACTAGAGAGCGCAGCACTTACATGAAACTCCAATCCTATAACCGGCTATAGATTAATGAGCCATAGGGTATTTGACGGGCCATGATCTGTCATGCACCACTTAATGATTAAGCAGTTCACAACCCAAATATTAAATTTTCCTATTGTGTCATTGTTGCTTGTCCAACACACATTTCTACTAGGTGGCTCAGTAGTCCTAACCCTAGACAACAATTTGGCTAAGTGACATACTAGTTGTACCTGATAATCTGCATGGGCAATAAGTCTCGCTGCAGTGGCCCTCGGTAGCTGGCCCATCTCATAACAAGTGACTAAGTGGTCACAACCAAACATAAATTTTCATTAGATTTTTAACTCATTGTTACAAGACTCATATTTACTGCGTTTAGTGTGGGCTCATAGGCTCTCACCATTAATGTGCAACCATCTGCCTTTGAGTAAAGTATAAAATGGGCCATTAAGCTCAGCATACAAACTCATTCATGCTAGAGTGGACTTGTAGGTAACAGAGCATAGGTCTATCTCAAGGCCGCAACAATTCTGGTTGAGTAACTCTCCATAGTTTCCTCTCAGAGCCAATATGTCTGCGTTGAGTGGCTTAATAGGTACGCCCAACGTCAAGCCCAACATTACTCATATTTATAACAGTAGACAAGCTCATTGCCAACATATATCCAGACTCGTATTTATTCCCACAATGAAATAGAAAATCATCATTGTAAAAATCGTGAATTGGCTGCGGTGGACAGGCACGATCTTTCTGTTTGCCTACGTACGCCCTCTCTCTTCAAGAGAAACTCTTCAAGGCCTCACCCATAGTGTCAATCATAATTCCGCAGAGCACTGCGTACAGTTACCACCGGTCATGGTAGACTGCGTTACAGTACACTCATGCGCCTATACTCCGACAACAATGCTACCTAGTATCGACAGACTTCTTACAATTGCCTATACTCAGACCAAAAAGCGGTGCTCATTCTGCATACATAGCTCTTCCGCGCTGTCGTCACAAGGATACTGGCGTTCTACTACATAAAGGCAGGACTACTATAAGTGGTAATGGACCGATGAAGTTTTGAATACTAGTTAAAGAGATGTGAATTTCTCTGGCTATTTAAAATATTTAATTAATCGATTTTTAAAAAGACGGTATTTTGTTATTTTTCTCCGATTTTCTACCAATTTTTCTCATGATTTAAAAATCTGATTATTTTTAATAGTTATTTAAATTGATTTTGACCTGATTTATAAATTTTATTCTTGTGTAGGACTGGGTTTGTAACACATATATATTCTCTTAGAACTTAATTTGTAACGTGTGAGGTTGTCTTAATCGACTTCCTTAGGACTATCTCTTCTCTCACAATTATTCTTAAATATTATGTTTGTACTATTAAATGTTCTATACTTTCGCCGTACTAAATCACTTTGTATTATTTAATTATGTATTATTTGCTATTAAATTAGTTGGTATTATTTCTATTAATTACATATTATCTATCGGTATTGTATATCACCTAGTAACGTTTATCATAGCTACGTAATTGTCCCATAATTATTTAATTTTAAATTTAAGTAGAAATATTTTTATTAGTTAATATTCTTGTTAATTATACAATATGGCGCGTATATTTTCAACTATTTCGTAATGCAATTGTTGTATTAGCACAAACTGTACGTTGTAGGTTTAATTATAGATAATTATTTTATAATTAGTTTAATTCTTAAGTGATCCGCAAATTATTTATTGATAATTATTTTGCATTTGTAATTATCGTAACCCTTAACCCTAAGCTGTACTTATATAGTTATATATAATATATATATATAATATATTATTATATATAGTTATATATCTCTATAAAATAAATATATATATATTATTTAATTGATATATATACTATTTTATTGAGGTATATATATATAATTTATTTACCCCCTGCCCCTTCCTCTCTATGTTTCACGCCTCCCACCCCATCAACTTCTCCTTCTTCCTTGCTCTCTCGTCCACGAGACTCAACCCATCTCCTCTATACGCTTTCCGCCTCCGAGTACCACCTGCTCTTGAATCCAGGACTAGAGTCGACGAACCGTCAACCTCAGCAGGCGCCGCCTGCCACTTCGCCTGCCATTCAGCAGCTCAAGTGCCCAAGGCTCCGACAATTTCCCACACATCTGCGGTGCATCCACAGCACTCTCCCCAAAAGCCCTCCTACTCGCCGGTCGCCCCTCCAGGCCGACCTCCGACCAGCCTCTGTGAGGATCGAAAGACCTCGATTCATCTTCCTAGCGCCATTGATTCCAGCTATCAGCTTCTGCCCAGAAAGAAGAGACAGAGATATGAGTAGGAGAGTGGAAGAGCAGCTGCGACATGAAAAAATTGTATAGAACTGAGGCCAGAGAGATTTTGGTATTATCAACCCTTTTCGTCAAATTAATTGACAGGTGACTATTTATACAATTTCTCCTCTAAACAGATTGCTTGCATGTGACACTGTTGAATCACTAACTCAGATGAATAACCAGAAAAAATACAACAGAATAACAACCCTAACTGTGCACGGTCGCCACACATCTTGAATTCTCTAACAGAAACTAACAAACAAAAACACGTCAAACATTGGGTGTATTATTTAGGCCTTAACCTTTGTTAGAATTTGCACGATGGCTGAGCCCCCAATCATAGTGGTGTTATCAGTCCTTATTCTTGCAACGGTCCCAGCAGGTACACACAGTCAGCCCCTCCTTCCCAGCTTCCCAGCTTCCAGCCCCAATTCCAGCTGCCCTCTGCGTTGGGCTCCTGACAATTCTCCGACCCCCCGGCTCGTTGCCGTCAGCCCGGCTCTGGCCGCCGGCGTCGATTTTTTGCCTGGACGCGCGCGCGCACTTGCCGACTGATTTCAGAAGCCAAGTCTTCCAACCCGGCCACGCCTCGTTTCCGGTCGCCTCTCCTGCATCCCTGACGAACCCCAAACATCCCGACAGCCCGCAAGAACCCCTCCGCCGCACTCGCACACTGCTCCGGCCTGGATCGCTCGGGCAGCCCCCTCATCCCGGCTGTCGTCGAACGGCCACACCCCTGGACCCAACAGCACCCTCTCTTTTTCCTCCTAAACAGCGCCCCGATCCCCGCGGGTTAGCCTTCAGCCTGCCTGCCGTTCGAACCCGAGCGTTTTCCTGTCCGACTGCCGACCGGTGTCCCGCCTGCGCTCAATCTCCGTCCGCTCACCTCGCTCACCCGATGCTGCGGCCCGTCCGTTTGTTCTCCCGGCACGGCCCGACGCCGAGTTCTCAGTCGCCGTGCTCCTCACCTGCGCTCAGATCCGATCCTCGCCGCCTCCTGCCACGGAGCAGTCGAGTATGTTCGTTCGCACGCAACCCCGATGCGCAGAATCCCGATTCGTTGCTCGGTGTCGACTGAGTATAATTGTTAGATTGTCACACGATATTGCATATAGAGACTGTGGGCCTTTGCCCTAAACTCCTTATTCGCTTACAAGATATTTAGAATGCTCAGTGAGCCACATAGTTGAACTGAGAACTATACAACGGGTTATAGAACTTGTCCGTTTCTTCGCGCAGTCAATACTCTGGCACTTGTGACCGTGTAATCAGGCACCTCCAGAACCATGTGCGGATTGGTAGCGGCTGGGTCTCTAGTGCATGGACGCTTTAACTTGCGGACCTCCTGTTCTGTTGATCTATCTCCTGTAGTTGTCAATTGGTCTCGTCCGTCTCCCGCTGATTGAATTTCTACCTCTTGGACTCTATATGCCGCAAGTAGTTGAAGATTTGTAGCTTCACCATGACTCCCTCTGTCGGCGATCTCCTCAGCTGGTCAGCAACCAAAACGAATGGAACGGTCATCAACTGCAACTTGTTGCTTCCCGCGGTCATGAACTACTCACAGGCCGTGACGCTGTAGACGTTTCCAGCTTTCGTGGTAGCGAAGACCAAAAGGTATCAACACTGCGACAACTTCCTCATCCAACTTCAATTTTGGCCTTTTCCTAGCGAGACTCTAGTTGGCGGTTGCTGAACATGCTTGAGTCATTGATGCACAGTGTGTTGTCTTACTGCACGTACATTCGCCACTCTGCAGATTGGAATAACCGCTTCATCAAATAAACTTTATTTTATGGCTAATAGGCTTCTGCATACATATTTGATGAGTGTGCTATATAGAGCCCGCCCAATGGTCTTTGTTCCTTCGCTTATGGTGTAACGTTAATAGTTACGAGTTAGTGTCAATCTGATAAGTCCGACGGGGCTTGTCTGTCTGTCAGAAGGCTTTCCACATCATCTTGCCTTCATTGAGACTCGTGGTGTCTCCCTGAAAGCGGGTTATAATAGATCTTTTTGCCGTACAGAGTAATCCTCTATCCTGCATCTTCAAAAATCAGAAATCCTTATTTCTATCAAAGCTTCTCTCAACTCACATTTGCCTTCATCCTGTTCCGCACTTCGAATCGTGAGCTTCCTCCTGATCATCTTCAAGCTCTGATGACTAGTTATTGGGGAAACTAATTAGGGAGCTACGCATCTAAACGCCTTAAGAGAACAGTCCAAGAACAGCTGGTTGTAGTAAAGAAAAGAGACACTCTAGGTATGCTTGGATTTATTTTCTTAAGCATAAGAATGAGGTATTTGAGACATTCAAGAAGTGGAAAGCAATGGTTGAGAACAGGACGGGTAAGAAATTGAAGACACTGAGATCTGATAACGGTACAGAGTATACAGATGGTGCTTTCAAGAAGTTCTGTGATCAGGAGGGCATTGTTCGTGATGGCAATGTTTGAGGATGGCGACGACGATGGCGGTTGTCATCACCGAGGGGCTCAACGTGGCTGTTGGCATACCGTCGAACATATAGCGTGCGATGGAGGCGTTGGTCGTCAGAGGGCAGCGGGTCTGGACAGCGAGCAGGGATCGGCGTCGCTGCTGCAATGGAAGGCTCGCACGGTTGGAGGAGCGCCGACGAACTGCAGAGGAGGAGGACGGAACTAAGGTGGAGGCTCTGGTGGATCTGAGCGACGGCGAAGTTGGGACTGACGGTGAGGAGATGGAGTTGAGGGTGGCGCGGTTGAGGGGTGTTTGGCGTCGAACTGGTCGGAGTTGGGTTTGGTCGGATTGGAGCTTGGTGGCGTGGGGAAAAGGAGGAGGTCGGCTTGGTGGTCGGTGAGGTGGAGAGGGAGAGACAACGAAGAGAGAGAAGGGAGGGGGTTCTCTGACGGCTGGGTAACACCAAAAAAAAATAGAGAGAAAAGGTTTAAATAATGTATGGATTAGGGTTAGGAATTAATAGGTATTAATTAACAAATAAAAGAAATAAATAGGGGGAAAATAGAAATAAGTAGGGAAAATTTTCTTGTAAAAATTAACAATGATAATATAACAATAATAATAAATAAAACAATTATTTATTTGAAAGTTTTCACCTAACTATTTAATTTATAATTTTCAAAATCATTAATAAATATAAAAATCAGATTTTTAAATCATAGAAAATTCTAGAAGGCCGGAAAAATACAAATACTCTTTTTCAAAAATAATAATTGAATATTTTAAAATACCAGAAGATTTATTTTAACTAGTATCAAAATTTCATGGTCCTTACATATTTAGTGTTTAGCTATGTTAGATTAGATTTAGTTTTCATTCTCATTGTGACCATAGGTTGCACAATACAGGTACGAATACGAGATACAATAGTATGCACACACAAAAAAGTCATGAATATGGATTTTTAATGGATGCAACTATTAAATAATATTCTATAATATTTTGTGAAGAATCTCAATCTAATCACAAACTAAGTAGGAATTCATCATTTTTAAATAAGTTCATTACACTTTGTGTTTCTATTCTTCCTTATAGACCCATTTCTCAATATTCGCTCTCATTCTTTTTTATTCTTTAGTACTATGATACCATATTGCCCTTTTTATTGAATGCAAAATTTCCAAGTTATGTAACATACGTTCCAAGTGCCCTGTAGTGTTGCCCGACCCAACAAATTTTGTTAAGACTTCCAGTAAGACTGCTAATAACAATCTCAATGAGTTCCTGAGCAGCATGTGCTGGTCGGATCAGAGCGGGTATTTAAATCTTTTATGTTGTTAGATTGGTAGCTTGGATGTTTGCATTTACAACAAAACTTTATTTTTCAAAAGGCTGCCAACCATTAGGAGTAAGAGAGGGAAATTGTTGGCGTTCTCTCAGTCATTCTTGCTGCTCACAGTAGGGAGCGTAGATGCTGTAGCTTCTTTGACTTCGCATACATGATGATGATCGGACGTTAGCTTATATAACTCAATAATTCAAAATCAGGCAGTTATACCAATTGAAGGCTACTATATATCTGAAGCTGCCTCCAATACTAAAGTCATGTTATTTTCCTTTTCCAGATTCACTTTGTACTTCTAATTAGTCGACAAGGAAAAGTGAGACTGACAAAATGGTACTCTCCGTATGCACAAAAGGAAAGGTCCAAGGCAAGTAGTACAGTTTTTCTATGTCCTGTTAATACATGTACCGCCTCTTACCTTCATGGATCTTACTTTCTTCTCATAAAAGATGTTTTTATTGGCTTTATTGCATTTCTTAGCATAAAACTGGTATTCTTTTCTTGCGCAACATGGATGTGGGTAGCCTAGTATATCTTCTATGTAAATATTGTTGTTTTAATTGTATTCTGCATGTATATATTTTGTAAATGATGAATTTCTTTCTATAAACACGCAGTTTCTCATCTTTGATTACGAGAAAATGCAACTAGTAAGTGGTAAACTATTACTCTATTTGTATGGCACCAAAGTTTGTTCTGTTCAAGCAACTCAAAGGCACTTCTAAATTCTCTATCAATCACTTAGTTCTTCAAGCTGCTTTGATTAGGTGAGCACCTAGGCGTTCTAGGCACATTACTAGATGTTAGGCACCATCCAGTGCGCGTAGAACCACCTAGAGGTTTCTAAACTGCTGTTTAAAATGTAAACAATAGGTAATGACTTTATTAGCAACTGTTATTTCTGCACCTGTTGTGCATAATTGCAATTTGTTTATGTAAAAACTCATACATTGTAGTCTATGGCTTGCGAGAAATGCAACTATCCTATGTAGGTATTAAGCACTATCCTGTGTGTCTAGAGCGGCCTAGTGCTTTTCTGGACCACTGTTCAGAAATGTAAATGATGGGCAATTAATTAATAAATTGGAACCTGCTATTGTCTGTATGTATGTCATATTGGGATTTGGATGCTTACCATCAAAGGCAGATGTACGTTATTTTGTATCGGGCCAATGTTCAAAAGTTCATTATATGTTTATTACTTACTCTGATGTTTATTGCTTATGGTTGAGGCTTATCATTATTATTAGAACCAATGCATCTTACAGAATCCTGTTGTTGATATGGATTATTATGAGGTTGATGTATATGTGCTTGAATCTGTCTTATGGTTTTATGATTGGCATGGATTGTTAACCTTTAAGGTTTATCTTCCATGTCAAACATTTAAGGGCATTTGACAGAGTTGGTTCTTTTGATTTCTCCCAACTCATTTATTTTCTAGCCATGGAACTAGACTATAGCATTTCTCAATTTGATACTGCTGGAAATTTTTTGTCAATAGCCTTTTTGTTATTTTTATTTTCGTCCTAATGTAATTTACGTTCCTGAACAGGTTATCCGAGAGCTTAGTGGAGTTATTCTGACACGAGGTCCAAAGCTCTGCAATTTTGTGGAATGGAGAGGCTACAAAGTTGTTTACAGAAGGTAATGCATTACAGTGATTGCCATAAATCTGTTTGCATAGTTGCTGTGAATCATTTCCCAATTCGGATGCAAGTTCTTTTTATATTCTCTAAATATCATCTACAGATATGCCAGCCTTTACTTCTGCATGTGCATTGATGCAAACGATAATGAGTTGGAGATGCTGGAAATTATTCATCATTTCGTTGAGATATTGGACCGTTATTTTGGCAGTGTGAGTATATTATCTTCTGCTCGAGTAGACTGTGTAATTAATAAGAAATTCTAAATTGCTTTTTAGATTATCCTCTCCATATTTCCTTTCAGGTGTGCGAGCTGGATTTGATCTTTAACTTTCACAAGGTATTTATTTTCTGTGGTNTACAGACCTCAAACATTTTCCATCTTCATTTTGTTTTTTAGCTAAAAAAAAATTAAAATTGGCAGGCATACTATATACTGGACGAGATTCTTATTGCTGGTGAACTTCAGGAGTCGAGCAAGAAAACAGTTGCACGGCTTATAGCTGCACAGGTATGGTCAAATGCTTACCCTTCCGTTGAGGATGATGATGATAGTAATATGTACTTTGTTTTTTCTCCTAATTGGATATAATAGAGTATCTGCAATTTATATTTATGTTTCCCTGTAGTTTCTTGCTTATGCACATTTTTTTTATATGGCCATTAGTTTATGTTCTCTACAGATATGAGCTGAGTGTAAGTTATGATACTCTATTTTACTGTGATTGCAGTTCATTCTCAGTGTTTGCTTCATTATTCAGAGTTAGGAACCTCAAAATAACTTCTCTACATCATACTTGTTAAAGAAATCTCTGAATTATTATGCAGTGGCAGATTTATTTATAATAACGTTTCAAAAGAAACAGAATTTGGAATTATTTGCTTGGACAAACCTACTAATTTACAACTGCCTTTTAACTGATATATTATTCATGCAATCCCATGGTATGATAGTTGTGGTAACTTTTGCATATGCTCCGGTTGTTATGTAAATTCTCCCTGAAAATTTCCCCTTGATTAAGCCACATTTTTCGAAATTTGAGGCCGAGCAGATAATACTGAATATGTGTGACTGGCAATTTGCTTTGCTGAAATGAACTTCAGCTAGAATAATTATTTTATTTCCTGAGACCATATGACTTGTTCTTTTAATGATTATCCCGATTGTAGCTGATACTTGTACAATGGGATGATAGTGAGGTGAGGTGTCCTTATGCAAAAAGCTTGTGTATGTTAGCAAAAGTATTTTAACTGTGTAAGTATCTTAACTGTGTTTCTGCATGCAGGATTCACTGGTGGAGACTGCCAAAGAGGAAGCTAGTTCCATAAGCAATATGATTGCACAGGCTACCAAGTAGAATTCTGTTCCCATTGTTTTTGGTGATATCATGTGCGAGATGAAAATTCGTTGTATATGGTCTTCTGAGCTGTTTCGTGCACTGTATTTTTTCTTTCTGTAATGTTATAACAACATGATTGTTCTGAACTTGTTCTTCCTGCGTGAAGTTAACTGACATTTTTACCCCATCATTATTGAAAATTATCGAATCGAGAATTTAAAACTGATGAGCTCTCCTGCATTGATTCTCTCTCTCTCTCTCTCTCTCTCTCTCTCTCTGAAGGCCACAGGTGGGGAAACCACGAAATCCACAGTGCTTTTTAATGTTTAATGCGAGCAATCAATTTATTTCGGACGGCATAAGGGTTCAGTAATAAGTTATTTGTAAAGAGATGTAGCGTTTGATTTTGCGTTAGTTATTGAGAGCTCTTGGAGCTACCGTATAGAGAAGGTGTCTATTATACCCTCATCGTGGATATGTAGATTATCTTGTTTCCATTAGATTTTGCGACAAAAACTGCCTGTTAAGTCCTTCAGTACCTATTCTCCAATTATAAGATCTCATAGGTATGCCAGTAACCGATTTTTTAATTTTGAGTTTGATATATAATGACCAGTACATGTTCAATTCATATTTTCTTCATTGGATAAGGACACCCCAAGTAGAATACCTCTCTTAAAATGGAAAACTGAAGCTTAAAATATCTAAGTTTAGTTCTTCCGTGGGCACAGAAATTGCAAAGATACTCCATAAACTGTGACTGATCGTGGTACACAACGAAATGAAGGTATTATGTACTACAGCCGCTAATATCCCTTCGTTTTATTCTGGAGACCCTCTTGCAAAATACAGACGTAGAGATTCCAATTCATAACTTTCCACAAACATTCCACAACGGGAGGACGATTCACACTACAAAATCATATGATACATCATACACAATGATAATGTTCACTACAAATCATGTTGATCGCTAGATTACACATGTACACTACGTGAGTATCCTGCTAGTGTCAGAAGCGAACACAACTCGCCGCTCCTGTTCTTGTCATATCCAGTATGCTTGAGAGCAGACATCAAAGTTTAAAAAAAATATGCAATGTAAATTTTCTCAATTGGATAGACATATTAGAAAAGAAACGCATATGATACATCATGCACAGTGCTTATTACAAACTGCAGTTATCAGGACGAAACTTGTATATGTGTAACAAGATTTGCCCCAACCGTGGTTACATTGGGCAAAAACAGAACAAATCTCATTTACAGTGTAAGTGTTCACATAGCCCGCCAGCCGATCTCGCACTTCGAGATGATTCAGTGAGCTGTCATAAATCGATATTTACAATTCTTTGGACATCAGTATGCTTGTACTGTGGCACTTTCATCCTCTCCAAGCTTCTCAATCAATAGTTCCATCGTCTTCTTATACATAGGCATATAATGATCATTTATCATGGTTGGTGACAACCGAATCTTATTATAGAGATCTCGAGGGGTTTCATATATACCTAGAGTACCTTCCTCACCCACAACACCCTCGCTTGAATTAGCATCTTCCCTTGACGCTACAACCATATGCATGATCCTTCCAGGGGGATAAAATCGGTGAGTTTCCATTGAATCCAGAGTCGCAGGCTGCTTATTTTCTACAGCTTCTTTTAAAACCCCGGTCTCTTCTTCTATTATTTCCTTCACAGCAGCTGCTTCTTCCTTTCTAGCTTGTATATGTTCATCATGACCGTCAAGTTCCTTCTCCAGCTCAAACCACAGTTCACCCTCAGTCATATCTTCCGCTGTGGTACCGTTACCTACATGATTATCCTGAATGAGCTCTTCTTCTTCAATTTCCTCATCATCCGAGGGGGAATAAGCATAGTCTACTTCGTCAACTTTTGTCTCTCCATTAACCCTTTCAATTAGAAGGGAGTTGGAATTGTCCTGTTCAGCACTTGAAACTGTGCCAATAACACGTCGTCGAGCACCCATACATGACCAGGACGAGAAGGAAGAGCGACCCTTCGCAACAGCTTGTGCAACATTCTGTGCACGTTTCATCATGACCTGGAACAGTCGTAGAGAACAAAGTATGAGTAAGATGGCAAAGGAGATAAAAGTAAGATTTAGATTATGTTAGGAGTTCACCTAGCTGTAACATGCCCCTTTTGTGATAAAATGTTAGGGTAAATCAGTCCAATATTGACGAAATGGGGGGCCAACTGTGTGTTTCTAAGAGATTTGGGTTCTCTCATCTAACAACTAGTTTTTAAGGGTAAGGTTTCATAGGTCTTTTGCGAATGATATCAGAAGTCAGAACCAATCCCATCTTTTCAGCTGCGAGCAAGCCGCAGTGGCTAGTGACCCTTGTATTATAGTGTTCGTCCAGGACTAGTCGAGTACAAAACCAAAGGAATGACACTGAGATTATAATGTTCGATTGGGTGTTTGGGATTAGACCAGTGCAAAACCAGACCTGATGAGCGCAGCAAAAGAGTGGTGGTATATTAGGGCCCATTTATTTCCGCATGGACTGCATGGGGAGGTCAATTGTGGGTTTATGAGAGATTTGGATTTCTTCCATCTAACAACTAGCTTCCAAGGCCAAAATGCTTAGATGATTACAATGATAAAGAGATACACTTTGGTCAAGTAACTATATATAAAATATCATAATTATAAGTTGATATATTTCTGTTTGAGAGGATTCAATCTACTATCTAAACAATCTTCTTACCTGGGTACCGGTGGAGACAGGATGTAGAAGTGCACTGGCACCTGCAACCCTAGCTTTTGCACTGGAGATTGATGGAAGATGAGATCCTAATGCGGATGCAGATCGATAAACAACATTTAAGAATCTTGTGTTCTGTATTTGATCCCGCAGATCATTTAACCATGATGAAGCAGTCACCTGCGACAAAATAATACAAAGATAAATAGTTAAATACCAAAGATCCTTGCTAGGCACAAAAAAAAGTGGCTAGGCTTGATACTTTTGTTCTCATGAAACAATTAGATTACTTAGTCTAATTATAAAAATATAAAAATGTGTAAAAATGAAGTAAAATTGTAAACAACTTGATTGGTGTACGATACCTAAAAGCAGACTAAGTCATTTATGCAAGACACAATGACAATAACCACCATCAGAAAAGCCATTTGGCATCAGAAAAACCATATTACAGAAAATACATTTTAATAATAAGCAAAAATACGAAGGATCTGAAGCCTTAGACCCATAAAGTTTCAAGTATGAGTAAGAGGATGCTAAAGAACTGTATCACCAAGTACATGAATCAATATTTTGAACTGTAAAATTGGAAGAGGAAGAAAAAAGAAAACTTAAGGACCGGTGATTATGATGTACCTCAGAACGAAGATTATCGAAAGCAGCAGTTGAAAATGAAGGCACCAGATCAGAACCGTTGATGATAGTCGTAATGAAGTGTTTGCCCGACTCTGCTAAGTCCCAGGTCATGCAGGCAGCTTAAGAAAAACCAATTTTTTATAAGGTTAACGAAAACTGAGAGAGTCATGTGAGAAAAATAGCCTAGATATTTCAATATGCAATCAAAACAACTTAGGACAGACTGAAGTAGACATATCACTTACGAAAAAAATTGAACTCTAAAATCATTATATTAATTTAAGTTAATTCATAGAACATGCTTAAGATGCATCAGCTCAGTGGTGGTATTCATCTTTGCCAGTCCAAATTAGATACTTGCGAAAAGGATAATGTTTACAAATGAAACTCATCACAAAAAAAATTTTAGAATAAATCAATGTTCCTTCACAAGTGACTGATACTTAGACAACTCAAGCAGAGACAACTCAAGCAGAGAAAAGTTCACAAATCAAAGAACTCTTACAAGCATATATCCCACTGCCTCAAGCCAGTGGGCACATCTATTGAAATCAGCAGTCTATATAAACTTGAGAATCTGTCCCAATAAAATACAAGCTACTCGATAATACCATGACTTCATGATCAAGGACAATAACTTCGAGGATTTGAGGGGCCAGGGAGAAAAAACCAGGTTTTGACAAAACTATATGCCAAGGTTTTATTTGTGAAGGCAAAGTCTTGAATAGTTCAATGGCAATCCGATTGTTATAATCAAGTCAGTTTTTTCAAATCTCTCTTTGTCTTCGGCAAGATTAAGGTTCCAGCCTCAGTTACGTATGCTTTTGAGAAAATTATGAGACGTGTCTTACGGTCAGAACAATCTTGACCGAGTATCAGGAAGTTCACCAGGTGTTACTTGTAATAAGAGGTGTTACTTGCAAAGCAAGATATAAGAGTTTTCTCATTACTAAAATATTTTAAAAAAAATCTCTCAGTTTTAACGGATGTTGCGTAATTATTTCAAAATCATTTTAGCAACAAAATAAAAAGGCCGCCAATTATAAGTGACACCCACAATTTCCCAATTCCAAGAAGGAAAAAAAAAGCCTCAACTTGGATAAACAAAAACATGATTTTGGCAAACACTAGAGCTTGTATATCACACAGGGATTACCTATAAAAGTCACCTTCTCTGGATTTATCATTAGAAATGCAAAACCATCTTTTCAGCATTTTTAATCAAGATGTAAACCAGAATTTCAAAAGGAATACCTGGTGCAAATGCAATACACATGCTGGACGAAAATTCTTCACGTTCACGAAGAATGTATGTCAAAAGTGCTGCAGTGCCACCACCCAATGAATGCCCAATGATCTTGGAAAAAAAAGAGAAAATGATATAGTGAGGCCGTAAAAAATAGGATTAGTTATGGAGCACAAGCCTCCATAAGTATGTGTGACAATATTTTTAAATTTTCAATGACTTATTTTCCCAACCTATAGTTCAAATCATTAGAAACATTATAGTAGTTTTTATGAAATAAAGTAACACGCAAAGATTAAAATGGAACCATAAATTGAACACACAAACAAACGATAAGAGAAAAGGTACTGGAGCCCACTTACATAATTGAATGTTTTGCCTATCTGTTATTAATGCAGGAAACTACAAAGTTATATAGGAATGAACAATTTTAAAATTCAGTCCAGTGCAAAATAGAATCATCTACCTTGATATTGTAATCTGGATGTTGTTTAACCGCTTTAAGGAGGCAGGGAGTTGTACATTTAGCAATCCAGCGAGCTGCTGCAACCATCCCACAGTGTGCATATCCCAGAACTAGATTGCTGATACCACCTTCATGTAAAACTAAATGGTGGAAAGGAACCACTGCCCCAGTTGCTGCTGTCAGTGTACTGATACCACCTTCATGTAAAACTAAATGGTGGAAAGGAACCACTGCCCCAGTTGCTGCTGTCAGTGTATCTTTAATGCTATGAGTTCCCCGAATCAATAAGAGAAAGCTTTTGGAGCTTTTATCACATATAATTGTAAAAGCAGGTCTCAATAACTGCAAACGTTGAGAAGCAGTTTATAATGGCGATCTTCATCGGGGGAAGAACAATGTATGTAGTCAAATATAAACTTACGCCTGCTTTAGGCTCTTGAATAAGAACATCTTCCTTTGAAAATCCAGCAGAGTCTAAAAACACCAGAAATGGCTGCTTCGAGAACAGCCTACAAAAAGTCAATAACCTTAATAGATCAATTAACTCTGACATGATTTCAGGCCCTTTCAACTGCACACAATCATTTGCAGCAAATTCACATGCGATTTGTTGATTACCCTGAAACAGAAATATTCCTTAGTTCATTAAATCCGATTCAGAATACTAGAAACATAAAAGAAAAAAAGTGTCCAAATTCAAAGGCTAAGATGTTGATATTTTTCAAAGTACCCAACTACGACCAATGTTTTCAAGTTTAGTGGTCTTATAAACTTCAAAGGTCACATGCACAAGGATGAAAACTACCAAATAATACTGTGCGTGAATCACGAGGTTCAATGATCCAGTGGTCGATATTCTTTAGGTGCACATTTAATGTCATAGACTGTCCCACTGGATACTTTCTCCTCTTCAAAAGGATGTTTTTAAAGGTAGACATGAAAAGGTGAACTAATGACACTACCAAAAATATTCTTTGAAAATCTGGATTGATTTTTAGCTAAACTCGTATGAAGAAAGGAATAGGATAATTCTAAGGACACACCCTGATCTATAATTCCAATATTTTTATATTATCAATCAGCTCAAGAATTGCCAAATAAAACACAACTTTTGATGCCTACACTGAATTCTTCTGCAATAATTTTGGTCATCATAAGGAATTCATGAATAATTGCCGAAACCCAACCGAATCAAAACTCACAAGTTTCGAATCAACGAACCTGCCTCCTCATCAAATACTTGATCCCAAACGCCAAATCCCCAATCGGCCACTTCCCTAGCGTCTCCGAGTACGTATCCACGCCGTCGATCTCCGGATCGCAGATCGAGATCCGGCGGCCGATGAAGAGGTAGAGCATCACCGCGACTCCCGCCGCCGTCGCCATCGTCGCCGTCTCCATTGAGGATCGCGAGGAGAGGGAGCAATGCTTTGGTTCAATGGAGGCGAGAATTTTGCAATTTTTGCATTTTGTTGGGGTTTAAATTGTAAAATTTTATTAGTGGAGGATTTTGATGGAAACGTGGAAGGAGAGAGGCAAGAGTTGTGGGTTTTGAATCTTTCGATAGTTTTGTTTTGTTTTGTTTTCTTTATCGAGCTGCTGCGCATTGGGCTCTTGACTTTTAGACCTTATAAGGGTAATTATTTACAGAAATGCCAGCTGATTTTGTGGACTTTTGTTTGGAATTTGAGTGTCTACGTGTAGTCTTTAGCCCGACATAATATCAGACTGTCTTAAAGATTTTATGCTAATAATTCTTTTATTTTCAATTTTTTTATAATCTTAGTTTGAAATTTTGTTATCCACCGTAGGATGAAAGATTAGATCTTAAACTTAATCATAAGAGAGAAAAATTTTAAGAGAATCAAGCTTATATGGTTTAATGAACTAGCTCAATCAATATGGATACTCTATAGCTATATACTAAAGTAGAAAAATAAATTACATGCGTTGAGAATTGAACGTCACATAAAATCATAAGCAGAAGAAAATAGTTTATGATTACGTGTATGTGATCAACACACGCTTTCTAAAATATGTTAAATTTAAAGATGATTAGAAAAATATCCATTGTGGTCCTTGTGGATGATTTAGAGGATTGCAAGACTTTATTATGATCTTAAATTTAATTCTCGTTGGAGTTATAAAAAAAAAGGATGGTTAGAAAAATAAATGTTGGCTAAAGTGGTGATATTACATATAAATGTTTGCATAACCATCACACAGGGCAATTCCGTAATTTCACTTCGAGCTATCAATTCATAGCGCCGAGTGTCAAAGGAACATTAGCTATGCGTCAAAGTTGTTGGGGGCATGTTTTCATGAATGTGGGGTAACTAGATCTTCAATATCGTGCGATCCTTATCTTGAGAAATTGGGTGAACTGTACTTCAATACTCTATATAGTTCACCAACATTGCATTTTAATACCTCATATTTTGAAACTATATACTTAATTGATATATTGGGTAAACTGCACTTAAATACTCTATAGTTCACCAACATTGCACTTTAGTACCTCATATTTTGAAACTGTATATTTAAATATCCCAAAGTAGTCCACTGCGGGTGATCCGACCGATAGAGAGGATCTAAAATAGCTCCCACGGTCTTAGATTCAATTTTAGGCTAGATTATTAAAAAAAATTCGAAAGTATTTAATTATTACAGATAAATATCGTAAGGTATCAAAATGCGGCATGTTGATATCTTCTTGTTTATCCAATGTTGCTTATTGATGCCTACTTGGTTACCTAGTGTTGCATATAAATACCTTTAATTTGTAAATGACTTTACTTAATACACTAAAGTTTCTAAAAGTTGCATTTTATCATCCTCTATTGTGTGATATTCTTGAATACATAGAGAAAAGTTAATGATATCTGGATTTTATTTAACGTTGTGATATTTATCTGCAACACTTAAATACTTTGGAGCATTTCAGTGTACAGTTTTAAAAATATGAGGTATTAAAATGCAATACTGGTAAGACTAGGGCATTTATTTTAGCCTGAGAATTTTCTTTATTATTACTAGATTTGATGAACAAAGTTCATTGATTTGTTGTGATTATCCATACATGTCGATTATAATTTGTTTAATTTTCGTTTTCTTTTTTCGGGTTTTCTATAGAGTGCCCATGGGCACTCTATAAGGGAGAAGAGATATAGAGAGAAATGAATAAGGAAGGGACGGGGGACCCAATGCAAATTAGGGGGACCCCCTCTTCATTCATTTCTCTTCATCTTTCTCCTCTTTTATAGAGCGCTCATGGGCACTCTATAAAAAAACCGTTACTTTTTTATAATTATCATACCCTATTGAATGATAGTGATGCATCAAGCAACTTTCTGCATTAAAAAGAAGAAAGGAAAGAATTTAAATAATAGTATATTCCTTTTTAAGAAAGCTTCTCATAGTATATTCTTGAGACTTTGAGTGATGGATAACTTTACAAAATTAACATCTCTATCTGAAAACATTATCCTGTACTATTTTTGGAGGTATAATATTTGTATTTTGTACAACTCTAATCATACGAAAGCTTAAATTTTCAGGGTTAACCACAATAATAATTTCTTTTAACGAATGACTAAATCTTTTGTTAAAGTTGCTCATTAGATTCTCATTTTCTATTTCCCTCTAGAAGCGATCTGTAAAGACACCCCCAAAAAAATCAAAAAATTAGCAAATCTTCCTCAGTTATTAGCCTTTTACTGAAATATGATTTGATATATTTTAAAGTTTTTATTATTTATGAAAACTACCTTTAGAATCGGTTGAATCAATACAAGTCATCATTAATGAGGCTTTGTCCAATCAACCACTTTTTGTCAAATTTTTGGCAATTAATACCTCAATTACGAAAACTATCCTCATCAATTACACATGTTGTTGGGAAATACATGTTAGGCGCATGTAACTAAAGATGATAGTTTGGATATTTTGGATATTTTTAAGACCATTGAAGTACTAAATATTAATCTCCATAGAGAAGTCGACATGCGTCTTATATTATACCTAACCCAACTAATTTAAGACCAAGATAACCTCCGTCTCAGTACGGTCAAGTTGATCGACCGACAGCTTGCGTAACCGAGTCAAAAGTCGGTACTACTCGATCAACCCCTCAATTGACTCCACAAGTGACCCGACTAGGCCCACTGTTCAGCCGACATCTCGCCTAGCTGAGTCAAAAGGTGGTAATTCTCGGCCACGAACTTGACGAATTGAAGGACGACAGTTACCTCGAACCTCTCTCTAGCCGAGCACTCTCGCATTAACTGTCCTAACCCTAGTCTTTATGACTCATCGGAACCAATCAGCACGAAACACCTGCTATCATTCCCACAATAAATGATGAGGTGACTCACCTCTTCAGCAACCGACACATAGCACATGTCTACCGACCCAACTACCTAGCTGGACTCTGTCCAAGTTATCTTTTTGCCTCTCAAACCTACTATAAAAAAGAGCGGCACTGCATGAGGTAATGCTCTCGGACTGTGGGGTTTTTTTTTTCTTTCAGTTTACTCTTATAAATGATAACAATTTCATATGCAGACTACTTATAAATGTTCGTATGAAAAGACGTGAATACGGCCAATGTACATTCTCATGCAGATGAGCTAGCTGTTCAATACAACGACAGCTACTATAAACCTAATATTGTGGACCTCAAAGTTTTGAGGTTAAGAGTTGCTCACCTATTCTTATAAGACCCGAGGCATAAATAATAAGCGAATTAATTAAAGTAGTAATTATGGTAATTGAAGTGCCATGATAGTCGTATGTCAACCATTCATGCATCATTTTCGTGCTACTGGTAAACAATAATCATCATAATTAACTTCTTGCACTAGGTCTAATTGAGATGTCATGTCGATTCGTTGAACAATAGATGACTAAAAAGTACTGTTCAATTTAAGTAGAGAATGATTCCAAATGTTTAACTTCGGAAGCTACAAATAGAGATTTTTCTTTTTCTTTTTTACCCTTCTTATCTTGAGTAGTCCCTTTTAGGGTTTTGTGCATCTCTTTGAGAGATATTTGTGTGAGGGTTTGAGAGATTGTGTGAGGGTTTAAATTGAGTGTTTGTAAACCCTAGTTGTATTCTCTCCCTCTATTAGTAGATCTCCCCCCTCCTTGCCCCGTGGACGTAGGCAGTTTGCCGAACCACGTAAAATTGGTTGTTTGAGTTTGTGGCCATTGTAATAGTTTTTAGGATCCCTCGACAGGTCAGTCCTAGAACTGATGAGAGGAAGAGCCGATATCTCACTTGGTTGAGATATCCGCTTCAGATTCTTGTCTCCTTGGTGAGACGAGAATTCTTATTTTGATCTTTCTCTCTTATTGTGCACCAGAAACTCTGCCGAAATTTCCGCTGCGCACAACAAGTGGTATCAGAGCCCAGGTTTCAGATCTAGGGTTTGGTTGGAGGAGTAGATCAATTTGGAGGCCCGTTTAGGACTTCGTTTGTGATAAAGGTGGGATCTTTTGGTAAAGACTCTATCTTTCAGTTTTGGATCTATTCTTTGTTCGTTGGTGCGTAAGATGTCGGGGAAAGAAGGTGCTTCGGGTGTCGAGGGTGGTTCTTCTGGCGCGAAGACCATTCAGAGTTTGAATATCCACTCTATGAAGATAGATGTGGAGAAATTTAATGGCACAAACAATTTTGGATTATGGAAATGCGAGGTTTTGGATGCGCTGAACGCGCAGAATTTGGAGGATACCTTAGAGTTAGATGGCAAGCCATATGAGATTGAAGAGAAGGTTTGGAAAAAGATGAATCGAACGGCGTGTGGTGTGATTAGGTCTTGTTTGACTCAAGATCTAAAATATGATGTGATGAATGAGACTTCTGCAAAGAAGATTTGGGAGATTCTCGAAAGCAAGTTGTAGGCGTATAAAACTGCCTATAGGTCCCTACGAACGGCTCAGTGCTAAGAAAAGATGATGAACGTCATAATCTAAGTCACAGGAGCTTGATTAATGTCGACAAACACATGAAGTGGGTTGACGAACTATGTGAAGCAACGGAGTTTCAGAATAATGAGGATACGAACGGATCGGGAGCCCCGTATCACTTACAAAAGACGAAATACCCTTCATGTCTCATTTATTCCACAGATGATCTAATCATTGAAGCTTATAGAACTCCTCATCGTCTTTCCAACGCACTTTGAATCTCTTAAATCCGAGTTCGGATGAAAAAGTTATGGCGAAAATGGACAAGTGTGCAAAACAAAATGTCTCAGCCCGAGCCGAGACACCCAAAGGTGTCTCGGAACTTGTGGAGCTATTTTGACCATGATCCCATTTGAATCTGAAGAAACTCAAAACAGGAAAGTTGTAGATATTTTTGTCAACTTTCTAACCCATCTGGAATCAGGTCATTTGGACGTTATATGAGGAAGTTATGCCTAAAATAGCGCTGAGACACCCAGAGGTGTCTCGGACCTGGCCGAGATACCTAAAGGTGTCTCGGAACTTGTAGAGCTGTTTTGACCATGATCCCGTTTGAATCTGAAGAAACTCAAAACAGGAAAGTTACATATATTTTTGTCAAATTTCCAACTCATCTGGAATGAGGTCATTTGGAGGTCATATGAGGAAGTTATGCCTAAAATAGCGCCGAGACACCCAGAGGTGTCTCGGACCTGGCCGAGACACCCAAAGGTGTCTCGGAACTTGTGGAGCTGTTTTGACCATGATCTCATTTGAATCTGAAGAAACTCAAAACAGGAAAGTTGTAGATATTTTTGTCAAATTTCCAACTCATCTGGAATCAGGTCATTTGGTGGTCATATGAGGAAGTTATGCCTAAAATAGCGCCGAGACACCCAGAGGTGTCTCGGACCTGGCCGAGACACCCAAAGGTGTCTCGGAACTTGTGGAGCTGTTTTGACCATGATCCCGTTTGAATCTGAAGAAACTCAAAACATGAAAGTTTTATATCTCTTTGTCATCTTTCCAATGCATCTTGGATCAGGTCATTTGGAGATTATATGAGAAAGTTATGTTCAAAATACCCGAGACACTCACAAGTGTCTCGGCCTGGCCGAGCCACCTGGCCGAGCCAGCTCCGGTCTGGGCCCAGATCTGGGCCCAGATCCGCTTTCAATGCCTATAAATAGAGGGCTGTAGGCTCATTTTTGAAAGGTTGGATTTTTTGGAGGCGAAGCCCTGCTGGATTGAAGACTCAGATCTAAAAAAGATTCAAACTTTAGGACTTCGAGGACTTGCTCATCCAGATCTGGTGCTCGGCGATCGTCAACGCCAAATAAGGCAAGAGTTCGAGAGGACCGGATCTCAGATCTACGCAGGCACACTCCGGATCAAAGCTTGGCCTTTGATCCCGAGATTTGGGCGATTGTTTCCTTGGTGAACCAATCCCCCCCGGCTATTATTTCCTTTGCGAAATAATACCCATCGTACTGCGTAGATCCGACCGGATCTAGATCGCACGGTGGTCCACGGATAAACCCCGGTGCAGGCGAAGAACCCACAAAGCGAGCGACCGCAAAACAAGAGCTCGTGGTTTGTTCGACAAACAAGGATAAAAAGTTATAATCTTTCTTTTATTTTCTTTGATTTTCATTGTAACCAGATCTTATAAAAAGACCGGATCTTTGTAACTCAAAAAGTTGTTATTTAAGAGTGCAATAGAATCAATGAAGAAAGACACGATTTTTCCCGCGAACAATTTTACACTTTTGCTAGCAGTCGCGGATCTCAATCTCGGTCGTGGAGGAGGTCGAATACGAGTTCGACCAACAGAAGTTCGAGGAATACTTGTCGTCCTCATCCGGATCAACCTCCCCCCGCAAGTCCAAGAAGTCCAAGTTCTCCTCCAGGAGAAAAACTCGTTGGTATGAAGACGTTGAAAACACCAACGAAGATCTCACCCCGTTTGATGCCAAAGTCGCATCGGGTGAGATTCCTCCAATTCCCAACCAAGGCAGATCTACTCTGGCCAACGTTTCTGCCGCAGAAGGCGTCGTGACTCTCTCGAAGAGAGCCCGCCAAAGACAACGTCAACGCCTTGCGAAACAATTCGCAAAGGCCATGGAGTCAGTTGACGGGATCCGCTACAACACGGATCTGAAGAACAAAAGAGGCAAGCAGCCTCAACAATCAATGAATGGTGGTTCCTCCAAGCCGCCAACAATGGAATGGGTCCGTGTCAAACGGAACCGATCAACGCTGGAGGAGCGCATTCGCAAGCGCCGCGCACTATCAGCGCATGCACGGGCTCAAGCTGAAGAAGCCCGTAGAAAGCTGCAGAAAGAGGTAGCCAAGAAGCCGCCACCAACTCGCAAAGTTTGGAGGCCGAAGTCTGAAGCTGCGCAGTTCAGACCAAAAAGCAGTAACTGCGGCCGTCGAAAGTGCAACCTTCAGCGAATCAATCCAGACCGCCGATGATTTCCACAACTGTCCCGGGAGATCCCGCTAGGACCATTCCCAGAAAAGGAAGTCAGTCTTGCGAGCGCCTCGGTCCACTTCCTGAGCGAGCGAAGCAAAGCTCAAATCCAAGGACGTTTGCCCACTAAGAAAGCCCCCAAACGAATCAACATGTTGAGGGTCGCCCGCAACCATCAACAGACAAAGAAATCATGGCCACCCAAGCGCACTATGTCTGCGCATTGAAGTTCAGGAGGCCCGTCGAGGATTCACGCCCACAAAGGCGCCGTTTCGAGGCGTGACTCTCGAAAGGTCCGAAGAATGGTGATTCGCTCTCAGAAGGAAACGTTATCGTCTGATGATGATTACGTTATACCTGAGAAATCGTGCCAACACACGATAGGTTGCTCCGACTTTCAAACGGACAAAGCCTATACTATCATGCTGGGGTACGAGCAAGCTTAGAAAGAGAAATCCTCGAAGGCATTAGAAACTCAATGCCCTTGTCTTCAAAGCTCATTCGCGGCGTACTATCTGAGTGCAACTGCATTAAGGCAGTTCCCGAGAGAATTTCAGTGTTCGAAAGGCTTAGTACCGAAACGCCAAAACCAAGACATAGGCGTTTCCGGCAAAGAAGAGTGGTGGTTGAAGACGGAGAATTTCCGAGAGTCACCACCAATATGACCATCAAAGGGGCATCGGCATGAGATAATTTCGAGTCGATTCTGAAGGCATCCCGGCGTCTAACCCGTCTGCAGTCTGGAGCCATTGCATGAGGAACTTATGGTAGGGTTCGGACAAGATTACCGTCAGAAGATGAAGAATCGGATTCCTGTTCTGCTGTCGCATCAGACGATACGGTGTTCAGCGAAGGACAACCCCGCGAGGCACTCATGATAAGTGCAGAACAAGTGGCCAAGATGCTCGAAGAAGCTTTAGCTAAACAACAGGAGAGCTTCAGGTTCGAAATGCAGATGGCCATGCAGAACATGAGAGAAATGCATTAGCAACAAATTCAGGCACTGACGAACCAGCAAGGCGAACCAAGCCGCCGCAACCAAGTTCATCAGGAAGACGAGGATACAAATGAAGCTCGTAATCCCAATAATCCTCCTGTCAATGCAGGGGGTGGTAACGAGAATGCTAGCGAAAGCACAGATGAAAACTTGAAGATTAAAAATCTCGAGAGCAAAATCAACACGTTGATTTCCGCTCAAGAGATGAAGAAAACAGGCATTCCTTATTCGTACCCAAAAGAGTGGGAATCAATCCCATATCCGGCGAAGTTCAACCTAATTAACTTCACGCCATTTAATGGGATGGGTTCGCCCACTCAACATTTGATTTACTTCAAATCACACTTGGGGATAATCTCCGGCAATGAGCCTCTGATGGTGCGGTCATTCGTCGGCACACTTCGCGGAACCGCCTTCGATTGGTATCGCCGCCTCAAGCCAGGTAGCGTGAACAGCTGGGACGATATGGAGACTATGTTCCTCACTAATTTCTTCGACGACGACACCGAGATATCTATCGGATCATTGATCGACGAGAAGCAGAAGGACGGGGAGTTAGTCAACACCTTCGTCAAAAGGTTCCGGAACAAGGCGATGAATTGCCGGGACCCGATCACCGAGGAATTCATCCTCCAGACTTGCCACAACAACCTCGCACTGGACGTGTTGGAAGCAATGGGGACAGCACCGTCCAAGACATGGAAGGATCTGAAGGTCCAAGGAGAGCAAGCCGAGCGATTCCTCAGAAGCAACGCAGAATTTCAACCCGAGGGGGAAAGGTAAGGCATACGCTAATGCAGTTGATGCTAATCAGACTTTTCAATTGCAACCTCAGCAACAGCAGCAGCAACGAGCGCCACAACAGTCGCAGTCACAATGGCAACAACGGCCTCAGAAGCAGAAGTCTTCGGAGCCAAGGTTTCCTAAAGTGTACTCTTTCAAAGATGATGAAGTTCCTGGCATCTTTAAGTACCTGTTGGAGAACAACAAAATCCAATTGCCGGTGATTGTGGATCAAGAAGGGGCTAGCAAAGTGACGGATCCGAAGTATTGCGCATACCATAGAGCGGTCCATCACCCTACGAAGTCGTGCTTCCATCTCAAGGATAAGATCCAGGCATTAATTGATGTTGGCGTCATAACCCCAAAACCTGCCAAGAATGTGGGAGCAAATGCAATGTCAATCAACTTTGAATCAGCTTTAGATCAGTGCCCACAGCGTGGTTTGAACCAAAATGCATCCCCAAGGTAGGAATGAAGACAATAAATGATGACCCATACGGACAACGCCAGAAAGGACTTGTGCCATACACAGCCCCGAATGGTGAGATTCTTTGGGTTCATCCAGATTTGATTGGAGATAAACAATGGACTGGAGCCCTTTCCAAGAAAGAGTCAAAAGGAAAAGGTAAGTCTTGTTATGGAGCCTCGGTCATCCCAGAAGAAGACGACGAAGCAATCCCTCCCTTCTCGTTTCTTGATAATGAACATGCAACTCTTATAACCACCGGAGAACCAATACTCGCCACCAGAAACGGGAACGAGTATCGTTCCGAATATCCAAGTACCTCTGATCGACTAGCTGAGGTAGAGACGATTACAACACCTCCCGTACCTGCTGAGAAGACACAGCAAGAACACCTGCACCAAGGTGTTCAAAACCCGAGGCAGTCTCAATTCAATCAACAGTTTGGAAGAGACAGACCGGAAAATTCAAGGGCTTCATACCACTTCGATGTTATGACCCAATTGGCTAACATTCCAGTGAAAGTAACTCTACACGAGTTATCACGTCTTTCCAAAAACACTAGAGAAGCGTTCACCATTACTCCTGACCAGCTCACTCAAATAGTTCAAGAAGCGTTAATCAAGCAGAAAGAAGAATTTGAGAGTAAGATGAAATTAGCTATGCGACAAATAAGAGAGTTGCAAACTGAAAGGTGTAAATTTCCTAGATCTGATCAACAGGCTGGGTCTAGCTGTTGTGCCATACCAATCACGCCTATTCCAAACAAGACAAATGACAATGGTCCGAATCTGAATATGGTCATCAGGACTGATTCACCCCTCGATAACACTGGGGGTGGTACGATCACACCTTTCAATTACACTGGGGGTGGCCCAATTCCTATTTCTCGACATCACTCAAAGAAAAATGAAGATGAAGACGAAAAGCAGAAAGAAGTCGAGTCTGTCACCCCCTCGACCAGACGCTATCACAAAAGAAAGAAAGTTGAGGAAAGCCAATCAGAGTTCATACCCAGGTTCGCTGATGATCAGACGTCACAACGACAACCATGGGAGCAATCGCCACAACAGTTGCTTCAGATGCAACGATACTCTTTCAAGGATACTGAGGTTCCAGCCATCCTCAAATACCTCCTGAAAAACAACAAAATTAAACTGCCACCTATTAAAAATCAGGAAGAAGCTAACAGGAGCTCAGACCCAAAATATTGTGGGTACCACAGGAGGGTTCTTCATTCCACTGAGGCTTGCAACATTCTCAAAAATACAATACAGGCCTTAGTTGAAGCCGACGTCCCAATAGCAGGACAAACCGAATGAGAATGACCATCAACACTCCGAAGAGTATATGAGTATAAACTGCTTCTCAATCCTCCGACCGGTATAAGAGGTTAAACTGCTCCCTGATACTCCAATAGGTATATGAGTCTAAACTATTTCCTACCATTGACGGGAAGTTCCTGGAGAGTTTTTTTATATTCTTAAGGATAACCTGGTCATGTAACTGATTATAATGTCGAACCCAGTTTTGCAAGGAAAGCTGGGGGTGGATAATGGGAAGTTCCCGGAAGGATATTACGTGTAGTATTCTTAGGGATAACCCAGTCACTGTAGAAGTGATGAATAAGAAATTCACGTTCAAACTCTGAATGTCGGAATAAACTGCTTCTCAATCCTCCGACCGGTATAAGAGGTTAAACTGCTCCCTGATACTCCAATAGGTATATGAGTCTAAACTATTTCCTACCATTGACGGGAAGTTCCTGGAGAGTTTTTTTATATTCTTAAGGATAACCTGGTCATGTAACTGATTATAATGTCGAACCCAGTTTTGCAAGGAAAGCTGGGGGTGGATAATGGGAAGTTCCCGGAAGGATATTACGTGTAGTATTCTTAGGGATAACCCAGTCACTGTAGAAGTGATGAATAAGAAATTCACGTTCAAACTCTGAATGTCGGAATGTTTCCTCTTATTATTGTCAACCACCATACGCACGCCCACAGGTGCCACCCCGTATTCGCTGGTATACGGATGTGAAGCTGTGCTACCGCTGGAAATTCAAATTCCATCTCTTCGGATCGCCCTCGCAACAGAGATGACGACAGAAGAACAGCATCAGAAGCGTCTCGAAGAGCTTGAGAGGCTGGATGAAAAGCGCTTGGAAGCTCAACAGCAAATTGAGTTTTATCAGGCCAGGATGTCTAGGGCTTTTAACAAAAGAGTCCGACAGAGAAGCTTCAAGGAAGGAGATCTGGTCCTCGCTGCTCGCCGACCAATAATCCTCACCTCCAAGAAGAAAGGTAAATTCGAACCCAAATGGGAAGGCCCGTTTGTGATAGACATAGTTTACTCAAACGGCGCATATCGCCTAATTACTCCAGAGGGCGCCAGGCAATTAATGCCAATAAATGGGAAGTTCCTGAAAAAGTACTATCCTTAGTACCTTCAGGATAACTTATTTATCGGGAAGTTCCTTGAAGAATATTACACTTAATATTCTAGAGGATAACCCAAAATTATTTTCGCCACCAAAATCCCTCACTGATCAATTTCAATTGACAGTGAGTCCACCAAAAATGTTTTTCTGGCCCTCTTGATTCTTTCCATGAACAAGAGGTCCATTTTTAGTTCGGAGTCCCCTTTCGATAAACGAAAGAACTCCTTCCCTTTTTCTCTTTGGTTAAACCTTTTTCATGGTTATAACCGGAGTTGAAAATTTCACTTCGATAAACGAAGAACTCATCTTCAGATTAGATAACCAGTCCTATAAATGGTAACTTTATCTACATCTTCCAGACTCTCGGAGTGGACACCCCACTTCTTGTTTCTTCTTCGTTGGAAATAGAATATAAAATTCTTCCTTTCCAGAATCAAGGAATAGAATATAAAATTCTTCCTTCCTTGTATTCGGGTTCGCCTTCACCCTAAAAGAAGACCGGGAAATAGAATATAAAATTCTTCCTTTCCCGCACCAACCTTTTCTTATCCCGAATCCTAAGCAGTGATAAGTCTGCGCCTAACACGCGCTGCCGGTTTAGTCTTTTTCCGCAGAAAAAGACACCAGAGTTCGATTCTGGGGTATTCTGTCCTGAAACCTAAGCAGGGATAAGTCTGCGCTTAACCCGCGCTGCCGGTTAGTTCTTAACCGTTAAAAAGAATACACGTCCGTATATTCAACATTGTGGCAGGTTATTATTAATAACACCAAAATCCATACCTTACACGCGTGGGGAATTTCATCCTGAATTCTAAGAAAGGATATGCCGACGCCTAACACGCGCCGCCGGTTTAGTCTTTCTCCGAAGAAAAAGACACCAGAGTTCGATTCTGGGGTATTTTATCCCGAAGCCTAAGTAGGGATAAGTCAGCGTCTAATACACGTTGCAGGGTAGCCTATTCCCATAACAACGGCGAAGTCTACGTATTCAATGTCGTAGCACGAAGTCTAAGGGAGTTCATTCCCTTGTTAGCCAAAAATCCTAAAGTCAACGCCTAACATGCGTCGCCGGGTAGCCTATTCCCGTAACAAATGGTAAAGCCTATGTATTCAACATCATAGCACAAAGTCTAAGGGAGTTTATTCCTTTAGCGCAACGTTACATGCGGAACGGATTTGACAATCCGCATGCTAGCCCGACTCAAACGGTAGTCGGTAAAGGCTAATCAAATCCGTTAAAGGCTTGGGGTTAGCCAAAAATCCTAAAGTCAGCGCCTAACACGCGTCGCCGGGTAGTCTATTCCCGTGAGAAAGACGAAGTCTACGTATTCGAAGTCGTAGCATCAAGTCTAAGGGAGTTCATTCCTTTAGCACAACGTCACATGCGGAACGGGATTTAGACAATCCGCATGTGAGCCCGATTCAAACGGTAGTCGGTAAGAGCACGTCAAATCCGTTGAAGGCTGAGGATTTGCCAAAAATCCTAAGTCAACGTCTGATACACGTTGCTGTTTAGTCTTTTCACAGGAGAAAGACGAAGTCTACGTATTCAATATCGTAGCACTAAAAGGGTTAACTCTTTTAGCTTAACGTCACATGCGGAACGGACTTGAACAATCTGCATGCTAGCCCGACTCAAACGGTAGTCGGTAAAGGCTCATCAAACCTGTTGAAGGCGGGGGGTTAGCCAAAAATCCTAAAGTCAACACCTAACACGTGTCGCCGGGTAGCCTATTCCCGTAACAATGGCGAAGTCTATGTATTCGACATCATAGCACGAAGTCTAAGGGAGTTCATTCCCTTAGCACAACGTTACATGCGGAACGGATTCCGATAATCCGCATGCTAGCCCGACTCAAACGGTAGTCGGTAAAGGCTAATCAAACCCGTTGAAGGCTGGGGGTTAGCCAAAAAATCCTAAAGTCAACACCTAACACGTGTCGCCGGGTAGCCTATTCCCGTAACAATGGCGAAGCCTATGTATTCAACATCATAGCACAAAGTCTCAGAGAATTCACTCTCTTAGCACAACGTGACATGCGGAACGGATTTAGACAAATATCCAGTCGTAACCAATCGAAGGATGGGACAATCATATCCAAAGTATTCCAGACTCTTCTATAAAAGAACGAGGCTGAAATACTTTGAAGGGGGTATCTGTAGGCGTATAAAACTGCCTATAGGTCCCTACGAACGGCTCAGTGCTAAGAAAAGATGATGAACGTCATCATCTAAGTTACAGATTGTAGGCGTATAAAACTGCCTATAGGTCCCTACGAACGGCTCAGTGCTAAGAAAAGATGATGAACGTCATAATCTAAGTCACAGGAGCTTGATTAATGTCGACAAACACATGAAGTGGGTTGACGAACTATGTGAAGCAACGGAGTTTCAGAATAATGAGGATACGAACGGATCGGGAGCCCCGTGTCACTTACAAAAGACGAAATACCCTTCGTGTCTCATTTATTCCACAGATGATCTAATCATTGGAGCTTATAGAACTCCTCATCATCTTTCCAACGCACTTTGAATCGCTTAAATCCGAGTTCGGATGAAAAAGTTATGGCGAAAATGGACAAGTGTGCAAAACAAAATGTCTCAGCCCGAGCCAAGACACCCAAAGGTGTCTCAGAACTTGTGGAGCTGTTTTGACATGATCCCGTTTGAATCTGAAGAAACTCAAAACAGGAAAGTTGTAGATATTTTTATCAACTTTCCAACCCATCTGGAATCAGGTCATTTGGAGGTTATATGAGGAAGTTATGCCTAAAATAGCGCTGAGACACCCAGAGGTGTCTCGGACCTGGCCGAGATACCCAAAGGTATCTCGGAACTTGTAGAGCTGTTTTGACCATGATCCCGTTTGAATCTGAAGAAACTCAAAACAGGAAAGTTGCATATATTTTTGTCAACTTTCCAACTCATCTGGAATCAGGTCATTTTGAGGTCATATGAGGAAGTTATGCCTAAAATAGCGCCGAGACACCCAGAGGTGTCTCGGACCTGTCTCGGAACTTGTAAGGCGTCTTTGACCATGATCCGCTGTTTCAATTTTCCAACCCATCTGGAATCAGGTCATTTGGAGGTCATATGAGGAAGTTATGCCTAAAATAGCGCCGAGACACCCAGAGGTGTCTCGGACCTGGCCGAGACACCCAAAGGTGTCTCGGAACTTGTGGAGCTGTTTTGACCATGATCCCGTTTGAATCTGAAGAAACTCAAAACATGAAAGTTTTAGATCTCTTTGTCAGCTTTCCAATGCATCTTGGATCAGGTCATTTGGAGATTATATGAGAAAGTTATGTTCAAAATACCCGAGACACTCACAAGTGTCTCGGCCTGGCCGAGCCACCTGGCCGAGCCAGCTCGGATCTGGGCCCTGATCTGGGCCCAGATCCGCTTTCAATGCCTATAAATAGAGGGCTGTAGGCTCATTTTTGAAAGGTTGGAATTTTTGGAGGCGAAGCCCTGCTGGATTGAAGACTCAGATCTAAAAAAGATTCAAACTTTAGGACTTCGAGGACTTGCTCATCCAGATCTGGTGCTCGGCGATCGTCAACGCCAAATAAGGCAAGAGTTCGAGAGGACCAGATCTCAGATCTACGCAGGCACACTCCGGATCAAAGCTTGGACTTTGATCCCGAGATTTGGGCGATTGTTTCCTTGGTGAACCAATCCCCCCCGGCTATTATTTCCTTGGTAAAATAATACCCGTTGTACTGCGTAGATCCGACCGGATCTAGATCTCGCGGTGGTCCACGGATAAACCCCGGGTCTTGTTTGACTCAAGATCTAAAATATGATGTGATGAATGAGACTTCTGCGAAGAAGATTTGGGAGATTCTCGAAAGCAAGTATTTGACCAAGAGTGTGGAAAATCGCTTGCATTTGAAGAGGAGACTTTATCGTTTCCAGTTGAAGAAGGGAACCTCCATTAGAGATCACATGAACCACTACACAAAGCTTCTTGCGGATTTGGCGAATGTGGATGTCAAGATTGAAGATGAGGACAAGGCGTTGCTGTTGTTGAGTTCCTTGCCCGACGAGGAATATGAGACCTTCGTTCTTACTCTGATTAATGGGAAGGCATCACTTTCGTATAGTGAGGTCACCGCTGCACTTGTGAATTATCAGCTTCGAAAGAAGGATAAGGAGGCTTCGGTTGAGCCGGTAGCGGAGGCGTTGGTCGCAAGAGGGAAGGGTCCAAACCGAAAGAATTGGAAGTCACAGTCTAGAGTAGGAAAAGATCAGTGTGCTTGGTGCAAGGAGACTGGTCATTGGAAGAAAGACTGCCCAAAGCTCGACGAATGGATGAAGAATAAGCAGAAGGGAAAAGGGAAGCAACCATCATCAGAAGCAAACATCGTATCGGATGGTAATAATTCTGACTCTTCTATTTATTCGCTTTCTATCAGTCCTACAGATAGCTATTCGGAGGAATCTGAATGGATGTTGGATAGTGGTGCGACCTATCATGTGTGCCCTAGAAGGGAATGGTTCTCCAGTTTTGAGAAGCTGGTGGATAGTGGTGTGGTGTACATGGCTGATAACCGTGCATGCCAGATCCTTGGGATAGGAAGAATTCGCATAAAGATGTTTGACGGGACTGTTAGAGAGTTAAACGATGTGAGATATGTTCCTTCTTTGAGGAAGAACTTGATCTCGATTGGAGCTTTGGTTGGAGAGGGTCTGAAGGTTCGTGTTGAGGACATGGTTCTCGAGATCGTGGAAGACTCTCGGATTGTGATGAAGGGCGTCAGGAGGAATAACCTGTATTACTTGACTGGAGGTATAGTGGCAGGTGGAGAGCTGACGACTTCTGTTGATTCGACTAGACTGCGGCATTTGGGGCTTGGCCATTCCAGTATTGATTCCTCGCATAAATTGAAAGAGGGTGTAAAGACCTGCAATTTAAAGTCCAGTGAACATGTTGATGTGAGCAAGAAGACCGAGGTGAAGTGTGGCACCTCTATTCACCGTGCTAAGGGTCGTTCTGGAGGAGTTCACGTGGATGTTTGGGGGCCTTCCAAGGGAGCATCATTGGGAGGTAATAGAAGTTTGGTTTCCTTTGTTGGTGGCTGTTCTAGGCGTGTTTGGGTTACAACCAAATCCCCTTTGGAGAAACTCCTAGTAGTATCCAACAGATTGAAGAAGTGTGTGATAGACAGAAAGATGAAGGTACTCCATTCTGGTGGGAGGTACAAGATGGACCTGTTTCTGTGTTGAAGCCGAGCTCACGGCATTTCGAGACACTTCGTTGGAAAGGAAATCTTGGGGCAGCTAGATAGGGTGACAAATTTGGAAGACCGTGCCTTGCTGGAGGAGTTATCGTCTGATGATGATTACGTTATACCTGAGAAATCGTGCCAACACACGATAGGTTGCTCCGACTTTCAAACGGACAAGCTATACTATCATGCTGGGGGTACGAGCAAAGCTAGAAAGAGAAATCCTCGAAGGCTAGAAACTCAATGCCCTTGTTCAAAGCTCATTCGGGCGGTACTATCTGGTGAAGAGTTTTGGACAGACCTTAGAGGTATCGCAGCGGGTGGAGAGTGATGCTACTCCACATTGGGTAGGGATTTTCTCACATACTCTAGGTCATTCTGCATTGGTTGGGATTTCAGCTGAGGTGACACAGCGTGGAAGTCATTTGGATTCGGATGCAGATGATGAGTTGGGTTTTGACTCGACAGCTGAGGTGACACAGCGTGGAAGTCATTTGGATTCGGATGCAGATGATGAGTTGGGTTTTGACTCGAATGCAGCTGATAGATGCAGTTTGGATATGACCATTGGTTCACCTCAGGTGGAGGTGTTTGAGGCCATTGGAGGTGCTATCAGCCGCAGAGTTGATGATATTGGAGAAGGGTTGCGAACTCTTCTATTGGATTGAGGTCGTTCGCGGCCATTTGGGTGAACTACGTTCGGCTTTATTCCTTTGGCAAGAGGATAAGTAGGCAGTCTTTATGATACAGCCGGGTTTGGATTTTGATGGGGGTGAGATCGATTTGGTGAGTTGATACCGACATTTGGAGAGTGTTCGCATTCTCATTTGGGCCCTCGACTTGTTATGGATTGAGTCCGTTGTCGTGAATTGTTTCACTTCGTACTGGACACAACAAGTGAGGCATTTGGTTTGGTTGGTGTCGGCTTAGTTTTGGGAAAACTTCGCCGAGGTGGAGAATTGATGAAGATGTGACTCGTGGGGGCCACAAAGTTGAAAAAAAAAGAAAAAAAAAGAAAGAAGAAACCGCGTGTGTGTCCAGCGGACAAAAGAGGCCAGGCCCACCCGAACCTTGACAAGACCCGTTCCAGTTGCTATAAAAATGTAACCTAGGGTTTTGTGAGAAGTAGGCTTGGAGGCAGGTGCAAGGTGGGTTTCTTTTTGCTGGCGGCTACAAAAGTGCAGCGAAGGAGGAGTGCAAGTTGAGGGGTTCTTTTGGCGGCAGCAAAAGAAAAAGGCAAAGCTTGGAGGCGTGCAAGGGCTTGGTGAAAAGTGCAGAGGGCTTGGAGGCGCGTGCAAGAGTAGGCAGAGGGGAGAAAAACAAGTGCAGGCGGCTGATTGGGGCGTGTGAAGGAGTGCAGCAGTCAGCAATGTTCTTCCTTTTGGCGGCTACAGTGCAGGTGCTGTCTCGGGTTTTGTGAAGAGAGAAAGAGTATTTGGAGGCTGACCTTTTCTTGTGAAGAAAAGCAAGGAGCCTATTTGAGGGTTGAGATTGTGAGAGTTGTAAACCCATTGTATTCTTTTTCTCTATAATAGTAGATCCCCCCTCCTTGCCCCGTGGACGTAGGCAGTTTGCCGAACCACGTAAAAATTGATTGTTTGAGTTTGTGGCCATTGTAATAGTTTTTAGGATCCCTCGACAGGTCAGTCCTAGAACTGATGAGAGGAAGAGCCGATATCTCACTTGGTTGAGATATCCGCTTCAGATTCTTGTCTCCTTGGTGAGACGGGAATTCTTATTTTGATCTTTCTCTCTTATTGTGCACCAGAAACTCTGCCGAAATTTCCGCTGCGCACAACAATATCAAATGTCAAACGACCGAAATTTCCCTGTAGAAACTATTAGGGTTCTCAAGAGCTGGCTCCCAATAATAATATTTTTAATAATATATACCAATAAATATACTAAAGCTCTATTTGGACAGCTGGGCATGGGAAAACCAAAGATTTGAAGTTCCAAAGCAGTCTATGCTTGTCCCTTGACTAATATTACTAAGCCTAACAAAATTAAATTAGGCTTTCTAGGTCCATAACCCAACAACCTTCTAAGTCCTAAGGGCAGTTAATTAGCAGTTAATTAAATATACCATATTCAAACCCAAAACTCAAAATCTCAACCCCTGCATAATATCAACTTCATCTTCCCCTAGCTACTTACTTATTATCTTCACCAATCACAATTAGGGGTGTTAATGGTTTGGATACGACTCATATATGATACTTGAGTGCTGCTACAATATCCTAAAATATGAGACCTTGGAGGGGACATGTGAGGTGTCCCCCTCCTATTGCATAATGAGCTGGCATGACCAGCTCATTATGCAATAGGGAGGGGACACCTCACCTATCCTCTCCATTGATCCTATATTTTGGATCCTTAAGACATTTTTCATGATATTTATATCTGCTGCCAATCCTGGATACAAATATTCACATACCATGGTAAAAAAAAATTCATATCCATACCTACCAAATTCATATACAATTATGGATACACATACGGATATATATGCGGAAATACATATGGATATAAGATAAATATGCGAAAACCATATAATATTAAAGAGAATATAATTCATATGATGCAAGATAGTTTATTAAGACAGCTGTTATATCTAAAAAGCTAAGATTAGATCTCTTGCTCATCAAAACCAAGCTCAAATCCATTAATCTAAGAATTAAAATAATTAGAATTGTATGACCAATATATATTCCTATATTTCGGATATTGATCCACATATTTCACTATTTATCCTTATACTTAATCATATCCTATTAGAGATAAATATTAGTAACCATATCCCAATTCTAATAGAACGAATACGGATACCTCGGATACGAATATTTTTTGGCAACCCTAATAACAATGGTTTTACTAATCTCCCACTTAAAAAAACAAATTACCCACTATGTGAACCTACTATAGATGCCTCAAAATAACAACAACAATAATGATAATAATAACAATAATAGCAGCCTACTATAGCCGGTCATCGGCAACATCCTCTCCAGCCACC
>NC_033801.1:121902127-121951039 GCF_001876935.1 Asparagus officinalis
CACATAGAAGCCGAAGCACCGAAACCGGATCAGTGACCTCCACGTGCCAATCTTAACGGTAACCTCTCTACTTCCTCTTTCAAAAAAAATCCTCCCGCAAACTCCGCTCTCATATAACTCAACCATTCCCCTTCCAATTCATGAACCTCTCTCTCTCTCTCTCCCTCCCTCTCTCTCTCTCTCTCTTCTCACACTGAACCCACTTTAAAATAATAAAATAAATAAATTTAATAAATCCTATTAACTACATTGCATATTATAAATATTTTTCTTTCTTATTATAAGTGAAATCTCTGGGAATCATCCAATAGAGAGAGAGAGAGAGAGAGAGAGAGAGAGAATGAGAAACCAAGGTGAGGAATTGGATTATAAAGAGAAGCTTGTGAGAGAGATTTGCGCAATCTCTACATTGTTTACTTCTTGTTCTCATAATCGGAGTTCGACCCAGAAGCCTGGATTCATTGATTGGTATCTTATTCTAAGAGTGGGTATTTTATTTCCCATTTTTATTCATTTTTCTGGGTTTTTTCATTAATTTATGTTTTATGGAATTTTTATTTGTTTTTATTATGGGAATGTATATGTGTAGATTGATGAGGATTCAGGGAGTGATATGATCCGAAAGCGATATCGCCAGTTGGGTATGTTTTAAATCTAATTTAACTTGTAAATTTATTCTCTCAAGAGAAAATAGAAGTTTATTTGTTCACAAATCACAATGTCGTTTATTATTATTGTTGTTGTTTTACTTATTGAGCTCTTTGTAAAATTTCTGCAGCATTGCAGCTTCATCCAGATAAGAACAGGCATCCAAAAGCCGAAGTGAGCTCTTTGTAAAATTTCTGCAGCATTGCAGCTTCATCCAGATAAGAACAGGCATCCAAAAGCCGAAGTGGCATTCAAGCTTATTTCAGAATTGCAGCTTCATCCAGATAAGAACAGGCATCCAAAAGCCGAAGTGGCATTCAAGCTTATTTCAGAGGTAGATATTTTAATTTTCTTTTCTTAGATTTTTTTTTGTGCAACATTAATGTGTTAGATTTCTGTTGTGAGAATTATGTATTTGTGTATAGTTCATTTTCACGAGGATGAGGACGTACAGTTTTTCACTCAATTGTGAATTTCTTATTAAGACTGAAAAAAGAAATTTGTTTTCTGCCTAATAATTTTTGATAAATTGCGTCTCATAACAAAAAAATTAACATAAAGAGAAGAACCTAAATTATAAAAAGAAATTTGAGTTCTCTCCAGTAGAGAAACAACTTTCTAACTCTTGGAATCATTTTTTTATATGTAGGATAGGATTATGATCCATTTCATGGACAATTATCATCATATTTCTCGTGAATTAAAATTTTATGCACAGCAGAGACGATCAAAATCCAATATCTAAATCTACAGTTTCAATCATATGTCTGCTATTACATTTTTGCTTGAATTATATTTTTCTTGAATTTAGATGTTTGATATGAAAAATTCCTCAAGGACCCAAAATATGGGACCAATGGGGGGGACAAGTGAGGTGTCCCCCTCCTATTGGATAATGAGTTGGCAATCATTAATGATGGCCAACTAATTATCTAATAGGAGGGGGACACCTCACTTGTCCCCCTTATTGGTCCCATATTTTGGGTCCCTGTAGCAAAGCTCGTTTGATATAAGATCATCTCTACTCGGGATACGCATGTTATGATTTTTCTTACTCAAATAAAATTTAGGAAAGAAACGTAGATTACGAGAAAAATTGTGATGATTATCACTGAGATGAATCATAATCATATTCTAGATAAAAATACATAATCAGATTTAGGAAGTCGTACAGAGCATGGTGATAACTCTAGAATGGGAAGAGTCATGAAATTTATGAGCCACTTTCAATGGTGAGTTAATGATAGTAATTTTAATTTCCTCCTTAGAATCCATGAGGTGATACCAGTAAGCATGTGAAGAATATAAATGACTAAGCAAACTCTGAGCTCTGTATAATAAAGAAAAGTTAACCACAAGTATTTTAAACTCTCATAAACCATAATCATAAATAAATCAAGTAGCATGTTCCAAGTACCTGATAGCTGTCCTCATAAAGTTTCTGCATATTGACTATTGCCAATTAAGTCGTAGTTGCCTGTGAACCTCATTGGAAAATATTTCACATGAAAACTGTGCAAATAGCTATTTTCTCCATTGCCTGCCAGCTCTCAAGACCTTGAGCATCTTTGGATACTGATACCTATAAATATAATGCACCTAATGCGAATCTTCATTAGACTTTAATGATCAAGAACAAGTCAAATTTCGGTTTCAACTATTGTAGATTTGACCTAAACTAATTGCAGATCACACTATGACCACTAACAATTAAGGATATCTCTAAATTTCATTTAGAATTTTGAATGATTTTATAATTGGACACAAGCAGTTTTCATGCTCCTTTTGCTGTGGTGTCATGAATTTACTGAGCTGGATGCATTATTTAATCATATAGGATCAAAATCTTTTAGGAGAATTTTTTTGCAGGTCTGATATACGTCCATGTGAAACAAAGAAGTACTTTATTTGAATTGAGAAAAAAGAAGAGCAAAAGAGAGAAACTACTTGTTTGCTCAAAGAAATGATGGGGTTTAAAAAGTAATGCTAATTGTACATTTACTAACAAATAGTGTGTTTCTAGTTTCTACCATCTCATATTTGAATATGAATTGGATAATAATTTGATGCGTCGAAAATGTATGTCCATTTGATATCTGAAACATTATAAAAATGTTTATAACACAATTAGAATTCAATTACAGGCTTATGAATGTCTCTCAGACGAAGCAAGGAGAAAAACTTTCAACTCCGAAAGAAAAATCAACTTCTGCAAGGATTGTCACAGAAAATCACAGCAATCAACTTCAAAGAAAAATCACAAGGATGCTCCAAGAACCAAACAAAACAAATTTCTCAGGGCACTTAAAGAAGTTCAGAACAAGCTCAAAGAAGAATGCAAGGTGATCGAGAACTCTCTTCGAGTCAAGGAGGCCTCGAGAGACATGGGATCCCCTCTATTCGACCCCTCTCATCGTCTGCAATTCCCTGATTATCCTCATTATAGAGAGAAAATGCATGCAAATTGCCGGTCAGAAGATTATCAATATTTTAGAAACTGTTCAACCCTTTCAGATTATAGGAAGATGAGATGTGAATCTCCTGTTTATGAACTGAGATCAGAGAGTAGGAGAGGCTGGAGCAGGAGACCAGGCTTCAGATTTTGTTTTTTTTTTTTTTTTTTTTTTTTGAATTTCACCGCGCTAGCAAGAAAGTTCAGTGGTTTTCAACAATTGTTTGTAGCAAAAGAAGAACTCTATAGAAATGGCAAGGTTGACATCAATGAAGGATTGTTCTTCATATTTGAATTTGAACTTTGGAGCTCCAAATTGAAAATTCAAACTGCTGGATGTGACTACCTATAATAAATCTCAGACTAGCTAACATGTTTTGACAACAGAAAATGCATGGTTGATATATGTGTTAATCCATTTGTTCATAGCAAAAGATGAACTTTATAGAAATGGTAAGGTTGACATCATTGGAGGATTGTTCGTATTCGAATTTGAACTTGGACATCCAAATTGAAAATTAAAACTAGGAAAAAATGCTTCCAGCCCCCAAAAGCTAAGGAAACGTGCTTCCTACCCCCAAGACTTGGTCAATGGGTGTTTTACCCCAAAAATAAAGATTCTGTTCTATGAGCCCCAAAAACACAAAACCCAAGAGATTAAAATATGTGAAGACCATAATACCCTTCTCTCTTTCTTTCTTTTTTTATTAAAATATGATGATAATTATTTTATTATTTTTATTTTCTCTCTCTCTTTATCATAATGTACTAAGATAATAGTTGAAATGATTGATGATGATTATTTTATTATTTTTGTTTTTTATTATTTTTGTTGTTTGTATTGGGAGATTGTTAAAGTTACGGGTTAATTGTTAAGGTTACGAGTTAATTGTTAATGTTACGGGTCAATTGTTAAGGTTATGAATCATCTCTCTCTCTCTCTCATGATGTTACTTTGATAATATTAAAATGATTGAAGAGAATTATTATTTTATTATTTTTGTTTTTTATTCTTTTCGTATTTTTAGAATATTCGTTGTTAAGGATAATGGTTGGTTGTAAAGGTTATGCATTGTTTGTTAAGGTTACGGGTTGGTTGTTAAGGTTATGGGTTTGTTGTTAAGGTTATGGGTTTGTTGTGTATGTTACAAATTTGTTGTTAAGGTTACGTGTTTAATTGTTAAGGTTACGGGTTTAATTGTTAAGGTTACGTGTTTAATTGTTAAGGTTACGGGTTTAATTGTTACGATTACAGTTTAATTGTTAAGGTTACGGTTTAATTGTTAAGGTTATGGGTTTAATTGTTAAGGTTACGGGTTTAATTATTACGGTTACATGTTTAATTGTTACGGTTACGGGTTTAATTATTAAGGTTACGTGTTTAATTGTTAAGGTTACGGGTTAATTGTTAAGGTTACGTGTTTAATTGTTAAGGTTACGGGTTAATTGTTAAGGTTATGGATCCCTTCTCTCTCTCTCGTAACCTTAACAATTAAACTCATAACCTTAATAATTAAACCGTAACCTTAACAATTAAACCGGTAACCTTAACAATTAAATCTGTAACCTTAACAATTAAACTCATAACCTTAATAATTAAACTGTAACATTAACAATTAAACCGTAACCTTAACAATTAAACCCGTAACCTTAATAATTAAAACCGTAACATTAACAATTAAACCCGTAACCGTAATAATTAAACCCGTAACCTTAACAATTAAATCCGTAACCTTAACAATTAAACCGTAACCGTAATAATTAAACCCGTAACATTGACAATTAAAACAATTAAACCCGTAACCTTAACAATTAAACTCGTAACTTTAACAACAAATCCGTAACTTACACAACAAACCCATAACCTTAACAACAAACTCGTAACCTTAACAACCAACCCGTAACCTTAACAAACAATGCATAACATTTACAACCAACCATTATCTTTAACAACAAATATTCTAAAAATACGAAAAGAATAAAAAACAAAAATAATAAAATAATAATCCTCTTCAATCATTTCAATATCATCAAAGTAACATCATGATAGAGAGAGAGAGTGATAGATAGATATATATATAGAGAGAGAGAGGATTCATAACCTTAACAATTGACCCGTAACATTAACAATTAACCCGTAACCTTAACAATCTTCCAATACAAACAATAAAAATAATAAAATAATAATCCTCTTCAATCATTTCAATATCATCAAAGTAACATCATGATAGAGAGAGAGAGAGATAGAGAGAGAGATGATTCATAACCTTAACAATTGACCCGTAACATTAACAATTAACTCGTAACCTTAACAATTAACCCGTAACTTTAACAATCTCCCAATACAAACAACGAAAATAATAAAAAACAAAAATAATAAAATAATCATCATCAATCATTTCAACTATCATCTTAGTACATTATGATAAAGAGAGAGAGAAAACAAAAATAATAAAATAATCATCATCATATTTTAATAAAAAAAGAAAGAGAGAGAGAATGATATTATGATCTTCACATATTTTAATCTCTTGGGTTTTGTGTTTTGGGAGCTCAGAGAACAGAATCTTTATTTTTGGGGGTAAAACACCCATTGATCAAGTCTTGGGGGTGGGAAACACGTTTCCTTAGCTTTTGGGGGCTAGAAGCATTTTTCCCTTAAAACTAATAGATATGATCTACTGTACATTTGACTACCTATAGATAAATCTCAAAGGAGTCAACATGTTCTGACAACAGAACATGCAGGGTTAAAATATGTTTTAAATCATTTGAGATTTTATTTCTAGCTAGTACATATTTAGTAGATCACATATGGTATGTATTTTCAATTTGGGGCACCAAAGTTTAAATTTGATTCTATACTATAATAATTTTGGATAGTTAATAATAGCCTACCTCACCTCATGCCTTTAGTTGTTAAAAATTCAACCTCACATTTTCTGCATAGACAGTTTCATAGGTAATACTGTATAAATACATAACTTTGCAAATCAAAGGGGCTTGAGTCAAAAACTGGAACGCCAGATAGTTAAATACAACTTGCAACTTAACTTTTATAAGCACCCAAGATCCAATTTACCAAGACAAAAATAATACATAATTTTAGCACATGCTGTGACATTATACTAAAGTTTGAAAGTAATATGGTATACGATCCTACAAAATTTCCTACTCATCTTGAGAGTCACTACATCAACAGTTAAACTGCGTTAAGCTTGTTTTTTCTTCAATTGCTCACCAGTAGGGGCTTTTAGTACACCTCGATTGATCAAAGGCTGCAACTCCAACTTCGACAAATTTCTCACCGTAGAATCCTTCGACTCTAGGAAAGCGGAAACAACTTTACAACTGCAAATTAAATCACACAAGTAAAAAACAACGAGCATGTTGTCGATGATTCAAGGGGAGCAATTTTCTATTATTTATTGTTTACCTATGACCATGTGCCCACATCTCACACTTCCCTTCAAGGGCCATTTTCCATAGAATGGCAGCAAAGGAGGGGGAATCAAGGATCAGTTTTCTTATGGTCCTGCTGGAGTGAAAATTCTCAAAGACATGATCCTCTTCTTTAGAGTCATCTTCCTCTTTGGGAAGAGCAGCTAGAGAAGCTATTGCTTTATGCAAATCGGCCAATTTGTCCGATAAAGATTGCAGAATGCCATCTGCTCCACCAACAGCAACCTGCAAAAGAGGCAAAAACTTTCTTACCATTATTCATAAAATTATTGAACTACTAGTTGATATTTGATACTGCTAACCAACTGGACCGATTTGCTACTAGTATTGACCCTAAGAGATGAAGTATCTTCAATTCTACCTATTCCATTTAATTAAAGCATTATAAAAAAAATAGGTGAAAAGGCAGTTGAAGACAATTTGATTCCTGCAACAACTAGAAAGTATATTTCAAATAAAGACAATTTGACTATATCAAAAAATCTCCAACAAGCTTGTACAGTATCTTTGCAGAATTCCACGTTAAACTGTTTAAGATATATAATACATCCATCCTCTATGTTGGTGCATACATGTGTATGTATATGCATGCATATGTGATAGTATACATAGAGAAGACGGAGGAATCACCTCAAATATTACTTCTTTGCCAAAATTTGACCGAAGTAGCTCGTTGGCATTCTCAATGCAAGTATTTATAAGACTCTGCAGATTAGCAAACAGGAAAGCACCTTTCAGCTCCTTGAATAAATCAGAGAATCTTAATCGAAAATAATTCACATAAGATGTTCTATGATTCTGCATGCCCCGATAATGCAATCTCACAATAGATGAAGTTTCTAAAATTGGAGACTAGACGCATGAAGACTAAGCATAGAGAGCACTATCTGCTAAACACTTAACTAAGATACTGACTGTAAAGATAATTGTACTAGTAGTAGATATCTGAGTTTATAAAGAGCAATATCTGCTAATAACATATCTAAGATTCTAGCTGTTAAGATTATTGTACTTCGTGGGCCAGCTTCAATATTTCGAAATTTTGAATAACAAATACAGCTCTTAAGATTTATAGAATGATATAAGAACTCGTTAAATATGCCGCTTGAAAATTTTCCTCTGTTACATTTGGACAAACCAATTTTATATACTATACTCGAATGTTTCAAATACCACCTATTTCCCCATTTTTTCGACTAGGTTGTACAGTCATGGACCAATGATAAACACCTGCATGATACCAATTCTTGGATTCTTCTAGATAATTTTAAATGGAGAATCTGAGTTCACTGCAATGCACCAGCTACTCTTGATTTACTGGTAGAAAACAAAAACAAAAACAAAACAAAAAAAAGGGTTCCAAAATAAAGAAACTAAAAAAATTGTGAAATAAGTAAATTTGTTTGTAAGATAGCTATCATTATGTAAGATACATGCAATTTCTAAGTTTTCATGGATAATTATTGCCACATAACAAAGATTTTATTTATGATATGCAAATGCTTCTATGCATACTAATTGCAACTAATTGCTCTGTAGATTGCACAAATCTGAATAATATGCAAATGCTTCTATGCATACTTATTTATGATTTTTAAATTGATCATTAACAGTTTCAATAATTGAAATTATAAGTCTATACTTTGGTTGCAAGGTCTAGATACAACTCTGACTCTAAATGGAGTGATTATTATCTACAAAAATACATATATGGAAAGAAAAATATATGTGGTCCAAGGCAATGAATGTACATTGGGTATACAGAATTAGGATGTTGCATGGATGAGGAGATAAAGACTAAGAATTGTCAAACCATTCACCTCAGCAAGCCCACTCTCCACCAATAATTCACGTCTTCTTATAAAAGGATCTTTCTTGCCACCAATGGCAATCTTCATGCTCTTCTCACTGACTCCACTTTTATCAATATCCATCATGGGGACGTCGACATCAAGCTGTGAGCGGTTTTCTGAACCTTCTTCAGAAGTGGCCTCCTCTTCACCCTGAAGAAGAACAATTAACACTTCAGCCTAAATGTACCTGCTTTTAGTTTATGTTAAAAGCCCTCAAGAAATTTTGGAGGGGGGGGGAAACCTGTGCACATAGAGAAGGAACAGAAGAAGCTAGACAAGCAAGATTTTCGGGACCAAGATAGCGAGCACACTGTGGATGGAGTAGCTGCAGTAACAGCAGTCTTCCATTCTGGAGCAACAGGAATTAGTTTCTATTATATGGATAGAACTTGACATGGACACATAAAAGAAAGAAGTTGAAACAATCAGAGTCCATTAGCGGTATAGAGATCACGGGAAAAAACTTACTCGGTCTAGAACAAGTTCTTTTAGCATTGCTTTCAACCCATCAATAATAATCTGAAAATGAAATGTGATAAATTGTTAAGCATTAGTGTCAAATACTGTAACAAATGGTACAAATGGAATTATCAACAAGCTCACCTTGGTTACCAGCTTTGTATCATCAACCACTGAAAGGATGCATGTTAGTAGCTGGGGAAAAAAAAGATAAATGAAATGAGAAGGATAATATAATAATTACTCAAGTAATATTAATCGTCATTAAAAAAAGAACAAAAGTCCACACTAGATAATATTGACTATGCATTGACAGTAGAGGTGCAGAAAATGAAAAGAAGAACTTTCTTAGTCCATTTCATAACAAAATTAAAAAGTATGTACATGGTGTTGCAATAAATGGCAGATTATGTTATGAACAACTAAGATGTCTCACATCAAACACTAAGCTAAACCAAAGCAGAAATGTTTTCAAAATAAAAATAAACAAACTCAGGATAGGCATGCATGGAAACTATTTGCCATGCAACATCATCTTGACACTATTGTCGCTTTAAGTTGCTTTTTGGTTTGTACAAGTGCCCTTGAGATGAATGCAATGCCTATAACAATTTAATCATTTTTAACTCCTGTCTGAACTCCTTATCTAACAGAATTTTGGAGGGATGCAGCTTGGTTGCATGGACCTAAACTTGAAGTTTAAAACATTACCTGCACTCTAGCAATCAAATCCAGTCAGTGCGTAACGAAATTATTGTCTGGAAGGGTTGAGAAAACTTGTATTTAGAAGGTTTAGAAAGCACTTACAACACTTCCACACTGATCAAGTGTAAGGTTTCGAACATGTTCCTTGATTCCTTTGACGATCTTCTTTCTCTCCTGAGATTGAACAATAAATATTCTTCAGTGACTAGATGGCGAGAACTAGTAGGGCAAAAATTCTTTTTCAATTACAAATAGCACCACAAGACAAGCATTATGGTGGGAGCATAACTACATGCTAAAACAGGGGAACAAACATGAGAGTATTTCCACATCCAACATAAGGTTCAACCTTAAGTACATATTAATTCGTTAACAAGTGAAGACAAAAATTCACAAAAAATTGGACAAAAAGAGCTATGTTTATTTTCAAAGTCCCAACAGATCATCAAGTGCCCACTTGGCAATGATCCAAGACTTCAAAAAAATGCTACATTAACAATCATTAGCTAAAAAGATTTTTAGGTGACTAGAAGATAGTAAATCAAATTAAAAAGCTCCCAGTATCAACCTTTGCACTCCCATGTTTGATGCAGAGGATGCCGACCTTCAATCCATCTCTTGTACTGACCATGCGAACAAGAAGTGGGATTTTCGTCCTGATCTTTTTAATTTTCCTTTTCTTTGATGCCTGCATGCCCTCGTCTATGCCACTGGACTCTTGAGTAAGGAGTGGTAATAATTGTTGAATCACGTCTGTGGCAGAGGACTTTAAACAAACTCAAGTCAAACAATCATGCTGTTAGATAAGGCACAAGGTGTCGTCTGACATTGTAACATTACCTTGTCAGCAATTGTGAAATATTCCAGCAGGCAGGTGTGAATAATAGAATAGTCTAGAATTCCTTTCTCCAAAATTGGCTGGATCACAGAAGTCATGTGTTGCAGCACTGATGACTTCTGTAATCCCAGTTTAGAGATTATGTCTACCAACCTGATCAAGTGAAATGTTATTAAGCAACTAAACGTAAAGAACATGTGAATGTAAAATTGTTGAACTTCACACATAGTCATGAGAATAAGTGGATAGTTAATAGAAGTGTTAGTTAGAGATAAATCAGAAGTCCACGACGTTATGGAAAAACGAGAAATACAACTTGGAGATGCATATATGCCAAAAAAACAACAACAGACATGCAACTATGCTATGAACTTTAAGATCCTATTTTAATAAAATCACTGATCTTGCTCGTCTATTGATTCTCTCAATACTTCTGGTATAGCCAAATAGAACACCACAATCTCAAGTTTCTTTTGGATTTTATTTTTGATTGAAGACAACTGCTGCATCGTCATCATACTCTATTGCTCTGTGTTTTCCTGTATCCTTCCTATGACCAGCTAAGAGCAAAGTTTCATATGGCCATGATCAAGTCATGGCGAGCTAGGCTGTTGACGCTGGTGCGAAAATGACAGGCGGCAGGTGACTATTGGTAATAGTACTTGGATGTTAGCATGGTTGCACAAGTTTGATGGAATTCCATGTTTTTCTTTCAAATTTTGTCCCCGGTCTGCCAGGCAGAACAAAAGGAGTTTGTTATGATGAACATAATGGAAGATCACGCTAACTGTAGTTGGCGCCTTTCTACCTCATATAGGCTATCATGTCTGGATCTAGCAACTTACATTTTAATAAATAGTAAATGTCATGCTGAGAAAGAAAAATATTAAAGTACTTGTGTTATTTAACCAGTTGCATTTCATCATCTAAATTTTATCCAAGTAAAGCAGTGAGTATTTGTAAACTTGCCTTCCAGAATTTGTTAAAGTTAAGTCCTTGAACAATTGAAGCTCGGTAGAGTACATTTCCATTAAAAGCCTTTGTTTCTGAGACCCTTTTGCCAACTGGTATGCATGATCAACAACTAATCACCAAAGTACACACTAATGAGCCACTGTGATTCACTAAAACATAAATAATCAATGTATAGAAGAAATGATTAAAAAATCAATTAAAGTTTACAATTTTAGATATTGCTACAGAAACATACTTTGTTAAGAAAAGATCAATGTAAATGACACCAGAAACTAAAACTACGGTTTGTCCTTGTAACAAAGGAAATTTAAGTTACCCTGACAACTGATGGAGAAAGAAATCAACATAAGGTATTTATACAAGAATAAATTCAATTACCATTAGGTTATTAACTAAGGAAAACAGCTAAACCTTATGCCTGAAGTAGACTGGACCTGCTGCAACTAGAGAATCAGAGATTCAAAGATTGTACTTCATATTTGATGACCAGCCATTGAAGCCGGAATATGTGGAACCAACTATATGTCATCTTTCTATTTGTTCGTACAGGATTTGCAGGAATAATTGGTCCAACTAATTAGGAATTCCTAACTCAACAACTTCAAATGTATAACTTACTTTTTTCACAAATTTAATTTCTCAACCCCCCCCCCCTGGCGTGGAACTTTGGGAGTGTTGTGTTACTTGTGTACAACCCACCTAAACTTTGTTTATCTGATTCTGACATAACTCCATGAACTTCAAACGGTTCTCACCTGACCCCCTTACATATAATTTGCAAATAACTAGAATTTCTTGGAGAGAACAAAATTCAAATTTTTGAAGGGGGCATGTTGTCTGTTAATGAGAAATGACAAAGTAGGGTTTTTTTTCTCAAACAAATTTTAATTGTTTGCATATTACATATGCAGGGCACAACGTCCGGGGGGCTATGTTATGTGCAACACTCCCCAAAGTGTTTTTTTTGGTTTTTTTTTTTTTTTTTTTTTTTTTGGGGGGGGGGGGACCGACTAAAGTGAACGTTCATTTAGCCAGGAAGGTGGCAATTGTTTACACGGATAACATTCGCCACTATTTTAAAAGTTGATAATCATGTTATTTAAAGATAAGAAATCCTCCACCCCAAACATCCTTTTTGAAAAAATGGAAGATGCATGGCAGGGCTGAAGCTGGTGAATACCTTATCTTAGAGTCTGCTTGATGATGGAATTAGGCTCAGGAATCTCTCTAATTCATCCTACATCTACTTTAATATCTAAAGAGTCATGATTTACAATGAAAGCTATATTTGGTTTCATCTCTAATTTATAAATGAATTCAACATTTTTATGTTTTGTTTTTTCGCCACTGAAGTTGTTGCTGCCTTGCTGGAACCTAGAGTTAGTCAACCGTGGCAGGTAAAAGTAGAAGCAACTAGCAAGAAACAGGTTCAGTCTTCAGGAAAAGTTTGTTTGCAATTTTTTTGTCATATGCACGAGTCAAGTTGAATCCTGAGGCATATGATTACGTTAGGGTATAAGGGTGTGGACCTTGAAGTACAGACAATACATATATTCAAAATTTCCTTTAGCCAGTTCATTTAAGATGGTTAACTATTAATTTATAAAATAATTAATCAGATCGCCTACATGCAACCGATTAGAAGATGTCTTTCATGACGAGATGTCATTAAAAAAAATTTAAGTTGCATGGGGTTAGCAATTCAATGATCATATAAGCATCATATAATAACACCACCTCATACACAGTTTCACTGAGTACTTTCAACATTAAAAAAGTTTTTCTGATTGCCTTTTATTTCTTCTTTAGATTTATTCCTTTACATATTACTTCCCAGTGAATTTCTCTAGTCAAGCATTCAAATTAGAAATCTCGTTAACAATCGAGGGCTTAAGGATCATACAAGGACAGCGAGGTGTCGGAGAGTGGGTGGTACGCATACAACAAACAAAGACGGGACTGGAATCAGGTGTGGTTTTCACCTGCGATAACCATGGCTTTAGTGCTTGGTTGTTCCTACTGAATGTAAGGAAAACGGCACTTAAACTAGATAGCTGGGAATATAACTAGCCTTAGGACGAGATAGAACTCAAACTCGATGGTCTTTTTCTCGGGATTAAAAGATAGCTGCTTTCTTAAAAGAAAAGCTGGGGATTCCCTTTTTCTGCTATTGGATATTGGAAAAGGCTTATCATTGAACTGGGACTCTAATTGAATAAATTAACCTTCTAAACTAGATTCAGTGCCGGTTTTTGTGGCAATCCCATGGCGAGTTTCTGATTCGGATCCATACCCGGTATTCAGTGCCGGTTTTTGTGGCAATCCCATGGCGAGTTTCTGATTCGGATCCATACCCGGTGGATCGAGTTTCCCGAGTCCAAGCACGTGGCAATCCCATGGCGAGTTTCTGATTCGGATCCATACCCGGTGGATCGAGTTTCCCGAGTCCAAGCATAAATAGCTGGGATAGCTGTGGGAAATACTAGAGCAGAACCATTCGTTGGAGATACAGACTCCGATCGGTCAGTTGCCCGAGTGGTATTTTACCCGAAGCCAGTTTAAGCAGGGAACGCTCCAAAAACGATCGACGATTCCTGGCAAACGTTCTCCATGATGGATGCACGTTCTTTAACTTTAAAGAGCTCGGTTTGCATGTTAACTTAACTGGCTTTCCCTAATTTGGAAGATATCCATTTCGTTTGAGCAGAAACAATCGATGAATCAAAAAAGTTCTGCACCACGAACTTTGTACCGCGCATGTCAATCACTTGAAAGTAGCGTAAACAAGAGTGAAGAAATAGCATAAATAAATACGATAGGAAATGACAAAAGAGTGGATTTTCTTTGTACCAAGAGTGAAGAAATAGCATAAATAAATACGATAGGAAATGACAAAAGAGTGGATTTTCTTTGTATTGTGTATGATATGAAATATTCTCATAGATGAGCTCGACTTTTTCGATGTGGTTGTGCCCACTTCGTTTCATTACCTCTTCTATGTGTTTGCCTTGCCGAGTGGGACTAACGTAATGCGAACGTCGAGCAGTGCTCGCTCGTGCTTCTTCTAACCGGGGAGCACGTCGCTAGTCCAAGGCGCTGTTAAGCCCAAATGATTCAAAAGTGGTTAATCCCGCCCACGTGTTGGGTTCTTTTGATTTGTTTGGGGCACTTTCGCACTACACTACTAGTATTCAACTGAGTTAAAACTATAGATTGAATCAGGTTGGCAAGTCAACATTAGTCCCACAAATTGATGCAGGACAACGATGAGGGCTTTGAATGTGCACGTCCTCTCTGTCGGCTTGCCATGAAAAGTATGGATTCTGATCCCTCGACGTTGAATCGTTGGGGCAAACGAATAGCATTTCCTTTCTCTAGGTAGTGTCTGATAGGGTGATCTATCCATGACCAGGATGAAGCTTGGGTGAAACTAAGTGGAGGTCCGAACAGACTGATGTTGAAGAATCAGCGAATGAGTTGTGGTTAGGGGTGAAATGCCACTCGAACCCAGAGCTAGCTGGTTCTCCCCGAAATGCATTGAGGCGCAGTAGTTGACTGGACATCTAGGGGTACAGCACTATTTCGGTGAGATGCTAACAGATCGTGAGCGATAGTTTTTATTCGAGAGTTTTCATTCTCCCCCAAGGATGAAAGCTTCCTACCTCCAGTCTTGCCTTCGGAAACCGAGCCGAAAATCTTCTCATTCCAAGTGAAAGAGACTATGGAAGCTACGTCTCTGTCTTTCGAATCTTGCATTTCTTTTGAAGTTCCAGAATATTTTATGTATCTTTATAAAAAAAGCCCCCGCCATTTCATTTTACTGAGAAAAGTTTTGTGCTGCTCGCCACTCCTCGAGGTCAAGGACGGGGTCGAACCGTCATTCCAGGATTTGCAGTCCGATACATTTCCATTATGTTAAAAAAGGAATCGATTACCTTACTTTAAAGAGATGGATCATTCTTTCCTAAGGACTCTTCTTAGGGAGTAAGAAGTGTCTCAAAGCCTAGTACTTTGAGCAAGGACTACAACAAGACTAAGAGCATTAGAAGCAGAGGTAGGACTAGTCTGGGTATGAATCTTTTCCGTCAGTGAGTCTTTCTGTAAGTAGAAGGCAGCCATCTAAGGGTTTGAGAATCATACTCCTATCGTTCTTTCTATTCGCTCTTCACTCTAACCAAACACTGATCTCTCCCGCCCATCTATTCTTACTCACTACTCTATAAGTGAAGTTCGAATCTTATTCTTTTTTTTTCCTGTTGTCTTGCTTGGCTATGCCTCCTTTCCTACTACCATCCATCCTGGCTCGGCCCGATCGTCCCGACCTCTTCCCGTAGTAGAGGCGAGCGAAATGGGAGCAGCCTAACGTGAAAACGGGGTTGTGGGAGAGCAATACAAGCGTCGTGCTGCTAGGCGAAGCAGAGGATGTGGTTGTGTACAGCAATCGAGAACCAGTGGAATCCGTGAGAAAATGCACTAGTCAAAACCCTTATTCAACCTTTGGTCCTGGGATATTTAGATTTAGATTATATATTCAAAAATATATAGCAGTCAAATTAACACTTCTTACGACAACTAAGGATCGGTAGTAATGCGCGACTTCAATTAGCATATGGCGTAAAAAAAAGAAGCTACGCCAGAAAAAAGCTTCGCAATAAAGAGTATACCCATACCTCTTCTCTTCTTGAAATTGGGTTATGGACAATTCAACCCAAACGAGTTCAAACTTAGTAATTTTAGGGAGAAAAGAAAGGAAGACAGGGCGAAAGAGCACTTAACACTTTCTCCTTCTTAAAGTGACGCATTTGTGGTCTAATCAACAACTTCCGAGATCGAATGAAAGACCAGTATTTTTTGGTTTCATCCATGAGCAAGTCTTGGCCACCGACTCATGCGGGAGAAATGGGCAGTCCCCATTCACTGTCTATGTAGCACGGACACGGATCCGACACTGCCATCCGACACGCCGACACGAGGCAAATCCTAAAAAATACATAAGATACGTGTGTTTGACAAGTGTGTCCGACACGGACACGACACGATACGGCTTCATGTTATGCGTGTCCGTGCTTCATAGTTCACTGTATTGCAGAGAATGGGGACATCATTAGCGTCCTTGAGCCTCGTCCTGAAGACGGATGCGACGGGAAGAAGTGGCATTTAGAAGTGTTGCTGACTTTACATTTAGGTTTCGGCATAACAAAGCTTGCACTGTCTTTTCGCACTTAGGTGCACAGTGTGCCGTTGGTAATGATTCTACTACGGTGCCGCAAATTCGCAAGCTGGTCCTAACATATCGAGGTCGGAATGGGATCGGGTGTTTTCACGTCTCACCGTAGTGCCCAGTTTGTCTTGATTGGAGATTGATGAACAAGAAGGAAAATGGAAAAGTCGACTTTCAACATAAGCATCTGTTGCCTTATAGATGCAGTTCTTAACCCTGAGAACACTAATTGAGCTTACTCTGACTCCAGCAAGATTGACTTTACACTGCTCTTAGTCATAAAACTAGCAACCTTCCAAGTTTCTAACCTTTGAGAACACTTCATCATTGAACCCTTTTTTCTCCTAAGATTAGTGAAATGTTCTTACTATAGAAGATAGAGTCTCTAATGGTCAATGGGTTTCAGAATTTACCTGGGTGTAAGGTGTTATTAATCCTTGAAGGTGCTACTGCACCAAGATTATTCTCTCTATATTTCTTAAATTTTTGAGTGAAAAAACATTATACAAGATCATCAGCTCATCATAAAATAGGCCAATGTCACTAGCAAAAAATGTGAGATGTGCTTACTACAATCATCACCCATACAACAAGAATTTTTTAACATTACAAATAGACTATAGATCATTTTTCACAAAAACAAATTAAATTACCTATTTGGTAAAAAAATAGTTGTATCACAATGGGCATCTTTATAAAACAAGAGAATTCATATGAAACAGTTTGATTACATCTTATGTTTTTGTTAAAGGCTCCTCCACAATTGTGGGGAGGGTTGAGGGATATAATTTTAATATAACATGCCCCTACATGAGCACCTTTTTCATGGGGTTAAACCTGGATCACACAGAGGCAACTTCTTAATCAACTTCAAATATATGTCTGGTGCGTGTCGGTCCTAGGTTCCTCTAAAGGTAAACCATATTAAAAGGTCTCTCGTTGCACCAAAATTCTGTAAAATGTGAGGGTAGAGAACTAATATTTTGTAATCTAACAGTTCTGAGAAGTCCTAAATTGACTGTCATTTGAAGATTAATAGACATACGCAAACATACATCCCAATGCAAAACTCAGGTTGAATATATAATAAAACAAATCATTTCTAAGTCCTGTTTAGTCCAAGTGTATGTCCCTTAAACCAACAGGTTTCTTCCCGGATCAACATACTAAAAAATAATAATTACCAGTAATGCATAAACAATGTCAAGAGATAACACAACATTTAATATCTTTTAAATACCTGCAGATCCAACTGTATGTCGAAGAAGAGAAGAAACCTGACCGTGAAGAGATGAGATGAAAGCTTCCAATTGTTTTTTTGTGGCTGTACATGAAAACAAATGTAGGCATATTTGAAGAATCAATACATTTTTCCTGCAACAATCATATTAAAATTGCCCTTTCACAAACGAGACATACCAGTATCTAACAGTTTGTTTACAAGATGAACTGCATATTTCTTCCGTGAAAGAGTAAGAAAATGCGGTCGCAGTGCCTCAAAAATAGTCTCTCTTTCTGTTTGTGAACAGTATTTGATGCAAGTCTGGTAAATTGTAAAGGATGCGTTACAATAATTGATATAATGAAGAAAGTCACACTAACAAATATGGATAGCTCATATATATGCACTGGTAATAACATCATATTCATATGTTCAGCTGAAGACCCCTGAAATAATCTCACATGATAAGAAGCAACACCCAGAAGTTTCGCACAATAGGAAAATGACAGTGAAGAAAAATTACTCACTTGAAGAACACGAGCAGAGACATGAGAACTTGCAATTTCTAGATACTTCTCATTCATTCTCCGCAGAGCTTCACTAATCAACCTAACAAAAATAAACTTCTATCAACACATGAGCAAACAGTTAGCCTAGAGCAACCAAACCAGCAAAAATACATACTTGGACTTCTCCTCCTTGCTAACATTACGACGTCTCATTTTTTCCCACAATGAAGCAAGCTCCTGCAAAGAGTCATCACATCTCAAAAAACCCATGTACATTACTTTCACTATACATAATACATCCCATATAGATATCAAAAAACAGCAGAGTGAACTTATAATTAGGCATTGAGATTTCTGGGCAACCCCATAATTTCTCTACCCGCTATGAATATTTTCGATTACTGGATTTATCAAAAAACAAATTAATTCAGCAGAAAATGTAGTCAATCAAAAGAGCCAATGATCAAATGAAACATTATAAATTGCCTCACTTTCTCAAGATTGTAATTTGGCTTCCTCTTCTTCTTCCTCTCCTCGGCCATTTCCTACAAAAATCGAGTTTTCCCACGGTAAACAACAAAAAGACAGAATCTTTCGTACCAAACTAATTGAAACTGAGAACCAGAACCCAATACCTTAGCAGCCAATCGCTTCTCTCTTGGGGTTGTGGGCTCCTTCTTCTTCTCGAAGGCATCATAGGTCTTAACGGGTTTCGACTTGAAAGATTTCGGATCCTTTTTAGATCCGCCAGCGGATTGGAACTTAGCGGGTTTGGATCCAAAGGGCTTGCCTTTCTTGGATAGAGACGAAGAGTCTCGCTTCCGCTTCTTGGATCCGCTCAATTCGTCGATGGCCGCCATTAGAGAGAGAGAGAGAGAAAGAGGACGGCGAGATTCGAAGAACCCTGGGGAGAGAGAGAACGGTAGGGTTTTTGTTGAAGGATTGAGGGTTTAGAAAAGGGGGCGAAATTATGAAGGGACATCGATGTGGGACCGATATTGTGACTGCATGACGTGGCTTTATATTCCTTGGTTGTTGTTCGTGGTAAAAACGGTGGTTTTGGTACTTGTGGGTTCACAATTGTATTATTAGTTTATCCATGTAAGAGTACCGGGTAAATTTGAAACAAACCCCTGAAGTTTTGGGGTTTTGCCCGAAACGCTTTTCCACGGTATGGTAAGAGCAAGGGGGCTAAGCACGAAAACGATACAATAAATTATATAAATTTCATCTTAGTCCCTCAATTCCTTTAGTGCCTGTTTGGATTCGTAGGGGGTGAAGGGAAGTTAAGGGAAACTGAGTGAAGGGAAGGGAAGGAAAAGGAAGGGAAGGGAAGGGAATTCCCTTCCCCTTGGTTACACCCCAATTTGGGGGGTAATAATTTTTATGGTGTGTTTGGGAGTTTACTAAGTGAAGGGAAGGAAAGGTAAACAACGGGAAGGGAAGGGAATGGAATGGAAGAGAATTGTAATATGTTGTTTGGGAGTTGAGTAAGGTGAATGAAGGTGAAAGGAAGTAAATATATGTAAATTTACATAAATGACTTTATACTAATAACACATCAGCCCTTTTATTTATTTTGATGGAGGTAAGAATGTCATTACACCCCTTTACCCTCCTTTACCCTCCTCTACCGCCCAAATCAGGGGGAAAGAAAACCAAGCAATTTTAGGGGGGGGGGAACCAAGCAATTTTAACCTCCTTTCCCCTTCCTTCCTCCTCTCTACCCTCCTTAAAAAAACTCCCAAACAAGATGAAAGCCTCATTTCTCTTCCCCTCCCCCTCTCTACTCTCCATCCAAACATGGCATTATACTATTAGGGGGTGAACCAAGGTGAATGGAGGTGAATTAACTTCACCTCCTAAGTGTTCCCAAACAAGATGAATGGAGGTGAATGGTTCCCCTAACTTCCCTTCACCCTCATTCCCCTCAATCCAAACAAGCCCTTATTGTCTTGCAAAGTGGTTTCTCAGTTAAAAAAAGCTAATCATGATTGGGCTTACCTCCTAACCCAACATTTACAATTACAAACCACCCCTCTCTTTAATAGTGCAAATCTTTATGAAGCTCAACTTTAGGTTAGGATCCTTTTTAATCGTTAGAGAAAAAGCACTCAAGTAAGTTTGGATTTATTTTAAATCGATATTGAGTTTAAACTCACTAATAAAGAGTTGGAACAATTTTTTAGGGGTAAAATGATTACTTTATCACCAACCGTTAGTTTTGTTAGAATATATTCTCCTTAAATCTAATTAACTTGAGACCCTATAAGATTTGAGGGACTAATATACAATTAGTGAGTGTAACAGACTAATATCTAAAAACCGTAATTTTTTAATTTTTTAAATTTTTTTTTTTTGGCTCTCTTCTTAATTTCAATACTAATCTCTTCTCAACCTCTCGGTAAGCACCGGCGTTGGCCCTCTCTCGCTGAGCGCGATGAAGAGGCCAGTACATAGTAAGCACGTCTTCAATTTCTTTGATTTTCTTTTCATTTTTGATGCAAATGAACTGTTCTAATTAATTCTCTATGCTCTATGTTCAATAAAATTTGTGATCTTTGTATTGTGGATCTTGCTCAATTGGAGGTGTGTGAGGACTAAATTGTGGATCTTGCTCTATGTCCAACTATTCACACTTCCAAACAGTAACTTTGGGGGTGTGTGAGGACTAAATTGCCCTTCTCCCTTATCTTCTTTATTTCTTCCTCATTTTATATTACAATTATTATTAATGTTGTTAGTAGTACTTATTAGTAGATTTATAAAATTGTTTCATTAGTATTTGTTATTTTGTAATTCGGATTTAATTATGTTAATTTCGTTTTTTATAATTAAATAATAGTGTTAGTTTGTTATTTCGGGTTTAAAATTATAGTCTTATTTTGTTAATTCGTATTTAAAGTTAATTCGGATATTAATTATAAAATAATATTGTTATTTTATGTTAATTCGGATTTAATTATGTTAAATTGTAGAATTATGTTAATTTGTATTTAATAAATTCGTTTTAAATATGAAAATGTTAACTATAACTTAACAGAAATGTTATTATTATGATTATAAATGTTATAGTATTATAGTGTTATGTTAATTTAGAGTTAACATAAGTAGTTTTAAATAATACAATTTATTAGTTAAAGGTTATTATTGTAAATCCGAATTTAATTAATAATTAATTTCGTTAATATAATTTTTCGGATGAAGTTAATTCGGACTTAATTAAAAGTAATTAGTAGTTAGTATTATTATTGTTGTCAGTGTTATAGTATTTAATTACGAGTTATTAATTTCTTGAAGTCCGGTGGCAACAAAAGGGCATTTTTGGCAATCCAACTCCCAAAATTACTGTTTGGGAGTGGATATAGCAAACATGAATTGGAGGGCACTTGTCATACTAAGTTTCTTGAGCTTTGTATTGATCAGCAAGGCAAAAATAACTTCAAGATCATGTATACTCTACTTTTTATCTGCCTTCTTGTACCAGAAAATTTACTTTTTTTTTGGTATTTTGGAGCTTGAAATTGACGGGGGTCACACAAATTGGTTTTATTAGATTATATACAATGAGGGCTGTATAAATTATTAAGTTATTTTTTTCCTTCATAAACCAAATCCCACATTGTCCGCCTCGATCATTTCTCTTCCAAAGACACAAAAACCATTTAGTATTTTTCATAATTTTATTTTTAGATTGAATGTGTAGTCTAACTCTGTGTTATTGAAGTCTAACTTGTTAGGATTTGAGTTGGTTTCTACTTTCAGTTAATAATATCCTAGACTTTAGGAGGTGTTTCGATATGATCTAATCTCTAGGATTCTGTTTAGCTTTTGATTTCTTCTTGTTTTAGTTAAGCACGTAGCTGTGTGTGATCTTGTTTGTTAAAGGGTGATCTTGTTTGTTAAGGTTTTAGGCTATTTAAAGGCCTGACCTGTTGAATAATGAAGTAAGTAAGTTAATTCCAATTGTGTTTCAGAGTTCCTTTCAATCTGGTATCAGAGCCCCCACTGGGCCTGAGAAAAAAGTGAGATAAGCAGCAGCTTAGAGAGAAACACAGAGAGATGAGTGAAGAGAAGGGATTGACTAAGATTCCTCATTTCAGTGGTCATTATGATCACTGGAGTGAACTCATGGAGAATTTGCTCCGAGCAAAAGGCTTGTGGAGTTTGGTGGAGAAAGGCTTCGAGGAGCCAAGAGCGGGGACCCTGTTGACGGATGCGCAGCAGGCACAACTTGATGATGCTAGGACCAAAGATCATCAGGTCAAGCATTACCTCTTTCAAGCCATCGACAGGATTGTCTTCGAGCAGATTTTAGATCGTCGTTCCGCCAAAACTGTTTGGGATTCTATGAAACAAAAGTTTGGTGGGAATGACAAGGTGAAGAAGTCTCACCTCCAGACACTCAGAAGAGAGTTCGAGATACTAGAGATGAGGAATGAAGAAACCATCACGGAGTACTTTGCCAGAGTGATGGTTGTCTCCAACAAGATGAGAAGCAATGGTGAAGATATGACAGATGAAAAGATCGTGGAGAAGATCTTGAGAACCTTGGTAGAAAGGTTTATCCCTATTGTAGTTTCAATTGAAGAAGCAAAGGATACTTCGACTATGTCCATTGTTCGAGATACTAGAGATGAGGAATGAAGAAACCATCACGGAGTACTTTGCCAGAGTGATGGTTGTCTCCAACAAGATGAGAAGCAATGGTGAAGATATGACAGATGAAAAGATCGTGGAGAAGATCTTGAGAACCTTGGTAGAAAGGTTTATCCCTATTGTAGTTTCAATTGAAGAAGCAAAGGATACTTCGACTATGTCCATTGATGAACTGCAGAGCTCGTTGGTAGTACACGAGCAGAAATTCAAAAGGGTGAGCAGAGAAGATGTTGATCAGGCATTAAAAGTAGAAGATCGAACATTTATAAGAGGAAAATATGCTATCAGAGGTAGGGGTCGAGGAAGGGACAAGGCAATGATGGAAGGTAGGGGTCGAGGAAGGGGCAAGGCAACGGTGGAATGCTTCAAGTGCCACAATCTTGGCCATTTTCAGTGGGAGTGTCCGAAATGGAACAAGGAGGCAAACTACGCTGAGTTGGATGAAGAAGATGATCTGTTGTTGATGTCGTATGTGGAATTGCACAAAGCTACACAACATGATGCTTGGTTCTTAGACTCTGGCTGCTCAAATCACATGTGCAATGACAAAGGTATGTTTTCAAGTCTGGATGAGAGTTTTAAACATTCAGTAAAGCTTGGGAATAACTCTAGGTTGAGTGTTGGTGGTAAGGGTGCTGTCAAGCTTATTTTTAATGGTATTACTTACACTATTGGAGAAGTATATTTTGTTCCTGATTTAAGAAATAATTTGTTGAGTATTGGTCAGTTACAAGAGAAAGGCTTGAAATTTTTGATTGAAAAGAATATTTGCAGTATTTATCATCCATACAGGGGCCTGTTTGCTCAAAGCAGAATGAGTGTGAATCGTATGTTTATCTTGGTAGCAGAAACTCAAGGTTCAAATGCTCAACCTGAAGAATGTATGCACACAAGCTCTCCTGATTTAGCCTATTTATGGCACCAGAGGTATGGGCACTTGAGTCACAAAGGTCTAAGAACCTTGCAGTTTAAGAAGATGGTTCGTGGTCTGCCACAATTTGCAAGCTCGACGACCACATGTACAGATTGTCTGAATGGGAAGCAACATAGAAGTGCCATGCCAAAACAAAGCAATTGGAGAGCAAGTCAAGTCCTGGAGCTGGTGCACACAGACATTTGTGGGCCAATATCTCCCACATCCAACAGCGGCAAGAGGTATGTTTTGTGCTTTATTGATGATTTTAGTCGTAAGGCATGGGCATACCTCTTATGTGAAAAGTCAGATGCATTGTACCATTTTAAGAATTTCAAGCAAATGGTTGAGAAAGAAGCTGAAGTGTTCATCAAGTGCCTACGAACAGATAGGGGAGGTGAATTTACCTCTCATGAGTTTAACAACTTTTGTAAAGAGCAGGGAATTAAGAGGCAGCTCACTACAGCATACACGCCACAACAAAATGGCGTAGCGGAGAGAAGAAATCGAACTGTGATGAACATGGTTCGATCGATGTTGTCCGCCAAGAAAGTTCCAACAACTTTTTGGCCTGAAGCTGTATTATGGACTTTCTACGTCCTAAATCGGTGCCCTACCTTAGCAGTCAAGGATGTCACACCACAAGAGGCCTGGAGCGGAATAAAACCTTCTGTGGATCATTTCAGAATTTGGGGATGTCTTGCTCATGTGCATATACCAAAAGAAAAAAGAGGTAAGCTAGATAATAGAAGCTTTCAGTGTATCCTTTTGGGTGTGAGTGAGGAATCCAAGGGGTATAAGTTGTTCGATCTTGATAAGAAAAGGGTAGTAGTTAGTAAAGATGTAGTGTTTGAAGAAGATAAGATGTGGAGCTGGGGTGATATGTATAAAGAACAAATTTCAGCAGAGTTAAGGTGGAGTGATGATGATGAAGTTTTTGATGGGTCTGGAAATAGAGTAGAAGGAGTGGATGATGTAGAGGGTGGTGATGGGGCTGTAGGTGAAAGAGAAGAAGGTGGGAACATGGATGAAGAGGGTGGTGATGGGGCTGTAGGGGAAAGAGAAGAAGGTAGGAACAGGGAAACACAAAACCCTAGTGCAGTTAGAAGTACAGTTGAAGGGAGGGAGAGAAGACCTCCTAGGTGGATGGGTGACTATTTTACAGGTGAAAGACTGAGTGAGGAGGATGAAGCTCACATGGTGCAAGACGTTTCTGTTGATGATCCTATTTACTTTGAAGATGCAGTGAAAGAAGAGAAGTGGCGCCAAGCTATGGAGGCAGAGATTCAGGCTATTGAGAAAAACCATACTTGGACTCTTACAGACTTACCGGAAGGAGCTAAGAGGATTGGAGTAAAGTGGGTCTACAAGACCAAACATGATGAGCAAGGAGCTGTGATCAAGCACAAGGCACGACTCGTGGCCAAGGGTTACTCACAAAAGGAGGGGATCGATTATAAAGAAGTATTTGCACCTGTAGCAAGACTTGACACTGTGAGAACTATAGTGGCATTAGCAGCTCAGAAAGGTTGGAGAATCTATCAACTCGATGTCAAGTCTGCTTTCTTGCATGGAGAGTTAATTGAGAAAGTTTTCGTTGATCAGCCAAGAGGATATGAGAAGGAAGGCAAGGAACACATGGTGTATCAACTACACAAGGCTTTATACGGTTTGAAACAAGCTCCTAGAGCTTGGTTCAGTCGTATAGAGTCTCATTTTGTCAAAGAAGGATTCTCAAGGTGTGAGAGTGAACAAACTTTGTTCACAAAGCATGGAAATGGAGGTAAACTTATCATCATAAGTTTGTATGTAGATGATTTGATTTACACAGGTAATGATGATGATATGATGCTTGAGTTTAAAGTTTCTATGATGAGAGAATTTGATATGAGTAATCTGGGAAGCATGAGCTATTTTCTTGGTATAGAAGTCTTGCAAAAGGAAGGAGGTATCTTCATTTGTCAAAAGAGATATGCACAGGAGGTTCTAAGAAGATTTGCAATGATGGAGAGCAATGAAGTTAAGAGTCCCATGGTGCCAGGTTTCAAAATTAGCAAAGACAAAGGGGGAATTATGATTGATGAGACTTATTTCAAACAACTTGTTGGCAGTTTGATGTATCTAACAGCAACTAGACCAGATCTCATGTTTGTGACCAGTTTGATAAGCAGGTTTATGTCAAGACCTACTGAGCTTCACTTGCAGACAGCAAAGAGGGTCCTTAGATACTTGAAAGGGACCATGAGCTATGGTGTATACTACAAGAGGAGTGGAGATAATAAATTCAAGGCCTTTACAGATAGCGATTATGCTGGGGATGTGGAAGATAGGAAAAGCACAAGTGGTTATGTTTTCTTATTAAGTTCTGGAGCTATCTCATGGAGCTCAAAGAAACAACCAATTGTGACTTTATCAACAACTGAAGCCGAATTTGTCGCAGCAACTATGTGTGCGTGTCAAGGTTTATGGTTGAAGAAGATCTTGAAAGAGCTTGGACAAGAAGAGGCCTGCATTTACATCAACTGTGACAACAGTTCCACTATCAAACTCTCGAAGAATCCTGTGCTTCATGGTCGAAGCAAACATATCGATGTGAGGTACCATTTTCTTAGAGATCTTGCTAATGAAGGTTCAATTGCTCTTGTTCATTGTGGAAGTACTAACCAGTTGGCAGACATCATGACAAAGGCTTTGAAACTGGATACTTTTCAAAGGCTCAGAAGCATGTTAGGAGTTTGTGATGTTACTGAAGTAAGCTAAAATTGCTTCTTGCATTTTAGTTTAAGGGAGGGTTTGTTAGGATTTGAGTTGGTTTCTACTTTCAGTTAATAATATCCTAGACTTTAGGAGGTGTTTCGATATGATCTAATCTCTAGGATTCTGTTTAGCTTTTGATTTCTTCTTGTTTTAGTTAAGCACGTAGCTGTGTGTGATCTTGTTTGTTAAAGGGTGATCTTGTTTGTTAAGGTTTTAGGCTATTTAAAGGCCTGACCTGTTGAATAATGAAGTAAGTAAGTTAATTCCAATTGTGTTTCAGAGTTCCTTTCATAACTCTGTGTTATTGAGGGGTAATGCGCATTTCATAATTCTAAACATTAGGGTAAATTTTGCATAAAATCCTAAACTTTGTTTTGTTTTGAACAAAACTCTCCTAAACTTGATAAATTATATGAAACCTCCTCAGCTATTGGAATTGTCGCAAATAGCATTAACATGAATGATAAAAGGTCTAAAGAACCCTTATTACTCTCTACTTGCCCCAACCTGAAAACTCTCCCCAGAACTGAGAGTTTCTGAGAGAATTCTTTAAGTTATAATGTTAAGGGAAGTTTTATATGGAATACTCCAAAGTTTGGGGCTTTTTTTTTTCCCCTTGAAAATTACCCTAAAAATGAGGAACATTGGTATATCCTAGATGAATATGCTAATGCCTATGCTTCAAATTTCAGGTACTGGTCTTATTATTTGAAGGACTAGCTGAGGCAATTAGAGATGACGGGCAAATCAATCATAAGAAAACCTTGGCTCCTAGACCTCTTAGTGTTCAGTGTTGGAGTTCGGCAGCGTGGGTGAAAGAGTTGTTGCGCGCAGCGGAAATTTCGGCAGCACTTCGGCAACACAACAAGAGTTAGGTCGCAATAAGAATTCTTGTTTCTCAAAGTGAACAAGAATCTGAAGCCTAATATCTCATCAAAGTGGGATATTAGCTCTTCCTCTCGTCAGCTCTAGGACTGCGCGTCGAGGGAACCTAAAAAGCTATTACAAATCACACAAATAGCGAGACAACCAATTTTACGTGGTTCGGCAAATTGCCTACGTCCACGGGGCAAGGAGGGGGGAGATCTACTAATAGAGGGAGAGAATACAATTAGGGTTTACACAAGAATCTCACAAATAAAACCCTCACACAACACTCTCAAATCCCTCACAAAGCTCTCTCAAAGGGATGCACAAAACCCTAAAAGAGACTACACAAAATCTCCTCAACTACAGCCACAAAAAGAAGAAAACCAAAACTGCTTTGCACTGTTTGCTCTCTGCCGCAGCCGCCAAAAAAACTCCACGAAACAAATCCTTGCACTCCTAGAAACCTAGGAAATCCTGTTATATATAGCTGCGGAATTTATGTTTTCATAGGCCGCATCGAACTTAGCCGCATCCGACTTCTTCACGCGTAAAAGAAACAAAGGCAGGCTCACGTGGGTGGCCCCCACATTCACACAATTCTCCACCTCGGTGAAGTTTTTCAAAAACTGAGCCGACACTAAAGCATCCAAATGTCCCACTTGTTGTGTCCAGTACGAACTCAATTCACAACAAGTCGAGAACCCGAACGAGAGTCCAAACAATCTCACCCCATTAACTCAACTAATCTATACCGGCTGCATCTGAAAGACTGCCTACGTATCCTCTTGCCCAAAGAATCAAGCCGAACGTAGTTCACCCAAATGGCCGCCAACAGCCTCAACAATCACGGATGTGCAACAAGTTTCGACAATGATCAAACTTGTTGTTCGGAACCATCTTAGTGAGCATATCTGCCGGATTATCCTTCGTGTGGACCTTCACTATCTCCACATCTCCATCTTCAAGAACATCCTGAACGAAGTGATAACGAACGTCAATGTGCTTCGTCCTCGCATGAAAAACCTGATTCTTCGCCAAATAGATAGCACTCATGCTATCATAATGAATAGTGACGGACCTCTGCGATATACCAAGTTCCTCCAAAAGTCCTCGAAGCCAAATAGCCTCCTTCACAGCCTATGTAACTGCCATATACTCTGCCTCCGTCGTAGACAAAGTCACCATCGGCTGTAAGATGCATCTCCAACACACCGACACACGGGTCAAAGTGAACACATACCCCGTCGTAGACCGACGCTTATCCAAATCCCCGGCATAATCCGAATCAACATAGCCAATGCATAGCTGCCCACCTGTAGTGTCCCGCTCATAAACCAAACCAACATTGAGCGTACCTTGAATGTACCTCAAAATCCATCTCACGGCGTCCTAATGACCCACTCCTGGATCGTGCATGTATCTCGAAACCATGCTCACCGCCTGTGACAAATCCGGTCTCGTACATACCATTGCATACATCAAGCTTCCAACCGCACTCGCATATGGAATCTTTGACATCAACTCTCGATCTTCAACTGACTTCGGTGAAAGACCAGCTGAAAGCTTCAAATGGGCTCCCAATGGTACACTAACTGGCTTCGTATCCATGCTAACATGGAATCGCTGTAGAACCTTCTTCAAATAAGCCACTTGTGTCAAACAAATTCTGCCCTTCTTCTTGTCTCTGCCGATCTCCATCCCTAGAATGCGCTTCGCCTCACCTAAGTCCTTCATCTCAAACTCATTTGAAAGATGAACTTTTAACTCATCTATAGCCGACCTGGAAGTAGAGACAACTAACATGTCATCGATATAGAGCAACAAATAGATGTACGCACCTTCTTTTAACTTGCGAAAATATACGCAAGGATCAAACTGGCTCCGAGTGTATGAATGACTAATCATAAAACCATCAAATCGCCTATACCACTGTCAAGGAGACTGTTTCAAACCGTATAGCGATTTCTTCAATCTGCAAACTAACTTATCTTTCCCTGCAGCTCGGAATCCCAATGGCTGAGTCATATATATTTCTTCATCAAGATCACCATGAAGAAATGTCATCTTCACATCTAACTGATCTAACTTCAAATCATACTGTGTCACCAAACCTAGCAAAATCCGAATCGAAGAATGCTTCACCACCAGAGAGAAAACCTCATTATAGTCAATACCTTCCTCATGTGCATAGCCCTTCGCAACCAACCTAGCCTTGAACCTCAATGGAGTGCCCTCAATGCCTCCCTTCTTCGTGTATACCCACTTGCAACCAATTGCCTTCCGCCCCTTTGGAAGCTCAACAAGCTCCTATGTATCGTTCTTATGAAGAGATTCCATCTCCTCCTGCATAGCCACCTGTCACGAATCAGCCTCCGAACTCTGCTCGGCCTCTCTGAATGTAGTAGGCACTAACTCATCGATACTCTCCACCGGAAGTGCATACGCAACTGTGTCGGCATACCGTGCTGGCATCTGTATGTTTCTCCTCTGTCTCCGAACCGCAATTGAATCCTGAACCTGAACCGTCGGTTCCTGATCCTGCACATTTGTACTCGTATCCTCCGTGTCACCGTCGTGCTCGCCTGGCGTTACCTCAGTCGGTACCTGCATGGATACTGTACCATTTGGACAATGTGGAGCTGCATCGATCTCCACCACCTGCGATATCTTCTCCGTCGGGTCGCTCTCCACCTGATGAGAGCTGGGAAGCTTCAAGATAGAAGCCTCATCGAATGTGACATCCCTACTCAGCATAATCTTCTTATCCACTGGATCCCAAAGCTTGTATTCCTTGACACCACGCTTGAATCCTACAAATATGACATTCCTAGCTCGAGGTTCCAATTTATCAGTTCTAACATGATAATATGCAGGGCACCCAAATACCTTGAGCTGGTCATAGTCATGTGCTGGCTTTCCCGACCACATCTCCATAGGGGTCTTCCCCTCAATCGCAGATGAAGGCAGCCTATTAATGAGGTGGCTCGCATATGTAAGTGCCTCAGCCCAAAAGATCTTCTCCAAACCACTCTGCGACAATAAGCATCAGATCTTCTCCAGTAAAGACCGATTCAACCTTTCTGCCACCCCATTTTGCTGTGGTGTATGACTAACCGTGAAGTGCCTCTCTATGCCCTCGTCTCGACATAGCTGCAGAAAGGGGTCAGAAGTATACTGACCACCGTTGTCGGATCGCAACGTCTTGATCTTTCTCCTAGTCTGCAATTCCAATCTCTTCTTCCACTCCACAAACAAATCTAGGACTTCACTCTTCTTTGTCATGGTGTACACCCAACAACGCCTAGAATAGTCATCTACAAAAGTGACGAACCAATGTCTACCACTAAGTGATGCAGTCTTGGTGGGACCCCAAACGTCTGTGTGCACGTAGTCCAGGATGCCTCTCGTCTGATGAATGGCAGTCCCGAACTTCACCTTCGTCTTCTTGCCAAGAACACAGTGCTCACAGAACTCAATCTTCCCACTCTTGGCTCCCTTCAATAGCCCCTGCTTGCACAATGCCTGCAGTGACTTTTCATCTGTGTGTCCCAACCTATAGTGCCAAAGTCTGTTCATGTCCGCTTCTGAAATAGCCGAAGCAACCTGGCCAATCTCGGTGCTTTCCTTCAGATAATACAAATTTCGATTGCGGACTCCCTTCATCACCACCAATGATCCCTTAGTAACCTTCGCTACAACGTTTTCGAAAGTCACCTTAAATCCCTTTGCCTCCAAAACTCTAACTGAGATAAGATTTTTCTTCAGTTGAGGAACAAATCTCACCTCCTTCAACTCACGGACTACTCCATCGTGCATCCTAATCCGTACGGTACTGTTAGACCCTAGAGGGGGGGGTGATTAGGGTCTTATGCTAATCTAATCTGATTTTATGCCAATTAAAAATAATTAACAAGTTATTCTAGTAAGTATGAAATACAACAATGTATATGAGCTAGGATAAGCAATATGAACAACAAGATATATCCTAACAAAGAGATATAGGCAATGTATGTGTAAGAATATATAAACACAAGTGTAAACAATCTAAACTAGATAGTGGGTAATATAATCAACAAGCAATATACAAAGACGATATAAGATATGAACATAAAAGTAAGTGCGCCAATGCAATCACAAACAAACAATATGATTACGGAGTTCGGTCCCCACGACCTACGTCTCCGCTCCTCACCTCGAGGAGATCTCCACTATCACAACCGGGTTTTCTATGTTCACCCGAACAACGTTTACACCTCACAATACAATCACACCTCACACACTAAGTGTTGGTCCTAGCCCGTGTCCTCCTCCTCAAGTGCTCGGTTACAACCTCTCCCTAGGCACGTCAACCGACGTCACTCCTCTTGGATTCGACCCCGTCTCTCACCACACACTTCTCTCGGTGTACAAGTGTATTACAAGTGAATCCTCACAATTAGGCACAATATAACAAATGATTGTTCTCTCTAACAAGGTGAGAACTCAATTAAGCACAACTCTAAGTCACAAACCCCACAACCCAAAATTATACTATGAATGTAAGTACAATAAGCTCAATAGGTTGTGTGTGAACAAAGAGATAAAACAATATAAACTCAATATGAAATCTAGCTTATGAAATTAAGAACAAACTTATAAAATGCTAGAATTGAGTTTAAGGAAACTTCTCTATAGATGACAAGAGAGAGGGAGAAGAATGAATGCTCAAACACCAAGGATGATCTCCAGTCGGTCGACCGACGGAGAGCAAAAACACGAAGAACTGTTCTGGACAATCGTCGGTCGACCGGGGCGGTCGACCGATGGAGCTCTCGGTCGACCGCATTGGTCGACCGACCAACTCTCTGCTGCATGCTGACAAAAGAACAATTGAGCGGTCGACCGGTACGGTCGACCGAAAACTGACACAGCAGAAAACTGATATGCTGATTTAAAACACTGTTTAAAAATATCAAATAAATTCCAAAAAATGTAAAACTTTGGGGAATGATTGTAGACATGATAATAGTCCAAAACATGAAAATATGAGATACTTGAATTTTGATGTTTTGACATAAACCAACTATTGAAACTATGTAAAATGTTTTTATAGACTTAGTAAAACATGTATAAACTGATATCGAAGTCTATAAACTAATAAGATAATATTTTTACAAAATTACATATTCTATGCAATGTTTTCAAAAAAACACAATAGTGAATATGAAATATATGATTTCATATTTATAAACATGAAAACTCAAAAACTATGTATGTATATATATAACTATATATATGCATAGGAACCAAAACTTATGTATATATATATAACTATATATATATACGAAGAAACCAATAAATGTGTGTGTATAGATAATTGAGCTTAACGTACTTAACACACATAATATAAATCCTAAACTAAATTACCCAAGCTTGATCTTGATCTTCATTGAGCTCAACTTGGTACACGTTGCGGATAAAGCTTAAACTTGATCTTTAACTTTGAATTGCAAGGCCTCAACCCGACATTCCGCCAACCTCCATTTGATATGATCGTTGAAGCATAATTCCATCCATCCTCCAACACGTTGTTTGCCTAGAATAAATACGAAAACACAAATACTAGACAAACAACATTAGAAGTAAATTATTTGTTAAACATCATCAAAACAAGAAGGCCAACAGGTACCTATCCCACAAACGCCACAGGATTGATCATTTCCCATGACAACAACACCCCCGTCGACTTTCTCAAAAGATGCAAATCAGTCTCGCCTAGGGATCACATGAAAAGTAGAGCCGGAATCAAGCATCCAATCTGATGCATCCACATGGTTCACCTCTGGAGTAATCATTAGAGAAAAGCACGAATCATCGGAATCATCGCCTTTCGCAATATTCACCTCATTGGCCTTCGGACCCTTTTTCTTGCCATTCTCTTTCTCCTTGAGCTTCGGACAGTCTCTCTTCCAATGTCCCTGCTCCTTGCAGAATGCACATTGGTTCTTTGCTAATTGGTGGTGACTTTTTGACTTTGACCTTCCTCTATTACCACCTTTCGGATATGGGCTTCTACCTCTCATCGATAAGGCCTCGCCTGAAGTGCTAGCACGGGAAGTCTCCTTGTCCTTCCTCCTCAAATCGTAATTGGCCAATGCGTTAGTCACTTCACTATAGCTGATAGAAGATCTTCCGTTCAACAAAGTGAGCACGAAGGTATCATATTCCTCATCCGGTAAAGAGCCCAACAAAATAATCGCCTTGTACTCATCCGATATCTTCTCATCAACATTCGCCAAGTCCGACAACAACTTAGTATAGTTGTTCACATGAGCCGCTAGCGAGGTGCCTCTGGACATCTGAAATTTGAAGAGTCTTCACAGCAAGTGCAAACTGTTCTCAACACTCTTTGTGAGATACTTATTGTTGAGAATTTTCCACATCTTCATTGCAGACGTCACCCCAATCACATCATATTTCAGTTCCTGTTCCAAACAAGACCTGATCACCCCACACGCGTTCCTATTCATTTTCTCCAATATCGCCTCATCATATTTAGGTGGCCTCTCATGGACCATGATGGTCTCTTCCAAATTCTGAGCATTGGGCGCATCCTGTACGTCGCTCATCCACAAACCAAAGTTGCTTTTACCGTCATACTTCACCACACTAATTTTAGTGTTCTGAAAACTAACTTGTATTGTACTCGCCATCGATTTGCTGCTTTCACCTTGCTCTCCCATTGCAAACTAACACCAAATTGTAGAGAAAGAACAAATTTAATAGAAATTAGGAACCACCCAACTGAACCCTAGACCAGATTCCAAATAGATCTCCTATCCACACGAGAAAAGCGAAATCTCCAACGGCAACTCCTAATGCTATCTCCACCGAAGCCTAGAACTCCAAGAACCAAGCTTCACACAAAAAATCTTCCTCCACAAAAAAACCCTAGATCTGAAATCTGGGCTCTAATACCACTTGTTACGCGCAGCGAAAATTTCGGCAGCACTTAGGTGGCACAACAAGAGTTAGGTCGCAATAAGAATTCTTGTTTCTCAAAGGGAACAAGAATCTGAAGCCTAATATCCCATCAAAGTGGGATATTAGCTCTTCCTCTCGTCAGCTCTAGGACTGCGCATCGAGGGAACCTAAAAAGCTATTACAAATCACACAAATAGCAAGACAACCAATTTTGCGTGGTTCGGCAAATTGCCTACGTCCACGGGGCAAGGAGGGGGAGATCTACTAATAGAGGGGGAGAATACAATTAGGGTTTACACAAGAATCTCACAAATAAAACCCTCACACAACACTCTCAAATCCCTCACAAAGCTCTCTCAAAGGGATGCACAAAACCCTAAAAGAGACTACACAAAATCTCCTCAACTGCAGCCACAAAAAGAAGAAAACCAAAACTGCTTTGCACTGTTTGCTCTCTGCCGCAGCCGCCAAAAAAACTCCACGAAACAAATCCTTGCACTCCTAGAAACCTAGGAAATCCTGTTATATATAGCTGCGGAATTTATGTTTTCACGGGCCGCATCGAACTTAGCCGCATCCGACTTCTTCACGCGCAAAAGAAACAAAGGCAGGCTCACGTGGGTGGCCCCCACATTCACACAAGAGTTCAATTGAACATGGTAGTGTTTCAGAACGCCACCTTCTACCTAAAATCATTCACCAGGTGTTGCTCAGTGATCTTTGTACAACAGGTTTTTTTTTTAATAAGCGTCAACATCTATTTCCTTAGCTCTGCCATTTTGTCGGATTTATTGCATTGTATAGTTGTTCATTCTTGATAATAATTATAACTTGCGCATCTATTTCTATTGCATTTCTAGTTGTTGCTGAGGACTGTAGATATCAAAACGTACATGTTTCTGCCTTATTTCTAAATGCGTGATATAGTGATGTACCAGTTGCCAATAGCAAGCGATGAAGATGTTAATTACTCTGGACGCAGATAATATATGTGATTTTAGTTTATAATAGCATCTTACATTTGAATGATTGACATAAGCTACATGATTTTAAGCACTGTTGTGGATGATTCAAATACTGAGCATGCAGTCCGAATCAAATTTCTATTGGCTATGCACGGTGTAGTGACAAGGACAGGGTGCATTCGGATTCATCTTCATTTGTTAAACCAAGAGTTCACTTTCACATGGACTCTGAGTTTGCAAATTGGATTTTGTGATCGTGTGCCCCAGCCTGGCAAAAGAAAACAATCCAGCGGGTAAAAGTCAAGTGAACGGGTAAAAGCCAAGGTCCAGCGGGTAAAATCAAAGCCCAAGTCCCTTCCTATAAATATCCGGTCTCTCTCTAGGGTTTGGTTTATGAAAAACAGAGAGCTAGGCAATAGTCCTTTGGATAAAAGGCAGAGTTCTTTATTCTTTTCGGATCTGAGAAGAGGAGAGATAAAAGGAGAGAGTTTTTGAGGGATTTTACAAAATGGAGGTTAATTTCTTTTGGGTAAAAATCAGATCTCTTTTCTTTGAGACGAGCTTGTGGATTGTACAAGTCGTCAGTGTTCTTCTCATAGGGGAATCTCCTCTCATCCCCTCCCGTGGACGTAGGCAAGTTTGCCGAACCACGTAAATCTCGTGTATTTACTGTTTTCTGGGTGTTGACTATTGCTTGTAGGTTTCCTCAATATTCGGTCTTAGAGCTGATGAGAGGAAGAGTGTATAGTTCACTTTGATGAAATATATCACTTTCGATTCTTGTTTCCTTTGAGAAATAAGAATTTCATTATCTATTCTCGTTTCCTTTGAGTAACAAGAATATAGAGGTTGACTTATGCTTTTGTGACAACAAAAGCCAGGACTCTCTCTCAGGTGATATCGCTTCCGCGGCGGTGGGCGTGACTCTGCGCCCAACAATTGGTATCAGAGCTGTTAATCAGATTGGGAGTGGTGTAGCTTCTGGTTTGAGGTGGTGCTCGACAATTTCCTGAGAGAAGCGGATTTATTAATACAAGCGGATAATGGCGTCAACAAGTAAAACAGTTAAAGTGGGAAAATACGAGATTGAAAAATTCAATGGGAAGAATGATTTTTCCTATTGGAGGATGCAGATGAAGAACACGTTGATTTCGCAGAAATTGCACAAAGCTTTGGCGGGAAAAGAGAAGAAGCACAAGGATATGTCTGATGAGGATTGGGAGGAGCTGGATTTGGAAGCACGAGCGTCGATTATCCTTTGCCTTGAAAGGGATGTAGTTTTCTTGGTAGATGGAGAGGAAACGGCTACGGGCGTGTGGTCGAAGTTAGAAACCACCTTCATGACGAAGAGTCTAACGAACCGGATCTATTTGAAATCCAAATTGTATACTTGCAAGATGGAGGAGGACTCATCAATCCGGGAATACATCAACAAGTTCGATAAGATAATATCGGATTTGAAGGACATCGATGTGACTGTAGAAGACGAGGATCAGGCGCTTCTACTACTTTTATCTCTACCGAAGTCTTATGAGAACCTGGTGCAAACACTGATGCTTGTGGGAGATAATTTGACGATGGATGAGACTAGAACGACGCTTCTATCGGATGACCTTCGAAAGATTGTAACCAGTGACATGACTACTGGTGGTAACAAAGAATAAGCGTAGGGATTGTTTGCTAGAGGAAGGAGCAATGAGCAAGGAAAAGGCAAGGGAGGAAAGTCTAGATCTAAATTGAGACCCCTTGCAGGACGAGCGTGCTTCAAATGCGGTGAAGTTGGGCATTTCAAGGTTGATTGTCCTAACAAGAGAGTAGGTGGGAAAAAGAACAACAACAAGACCGAGAGAAGAGAAGGCAATGAAGAGGCGAGTTACGCATCGGAGGAAGGGAGCGATAAAGAATGCTATGTTGTTACGAGTAGAGAGGATACCTCCGGGAAGTGGATTCTTGATTCTGGTTGCTCTTACCATATGTGTTCAAATAGGAAGTGGTTTACTACCTACAGGAGCATTCATGGTGGAACCGTATTGATGGGAAACAACCATGCTTGTAAAACGGTGGGGCTAGGTGATATCAAAATCAACATGCATGATGGAGTGGTTCAAACTCTAACGGACGTGCGGCACATTCCCGACTTGCGGAAGAATCTTATCTCAGTGGGTGCATTAGACTCCGATGGCTGCAAGATTGTTACAGAGAACGGAGTGAAGAAGGTTGTTCGAGGTTCCCTAACAGTGATGAAGGGTGTTCGTCACGGTAATCTATATACTCTCTCGGGTACGACGGTGACAGGAGATGCGGCGGTTGGAACTGATGGAAGTGGTGGAGACCCATGTGAGCACACACGGTTATGGCATAGGCGGCTTGGGCACATGTCAGAGAAGGGTCTAGTTCTGCTTGGTGAGGAGGGTTTGCTGAAGAATCTGAAGAAACATTGCATGGATTTTTGTGAGGATTGTGTGTATGGAAAGGCGCACAGGGTCCAATTCTTGAAAAGCAATCACAAGAGCAGAGGTATACTAGATTATGTGCACACAGATGTTTGGGGTCCGGCTCAGACAACTTCCAAGGATGGTTCCAGGTATTTTGTCTCGTTCATAGATGATCATTCGAGATATGCTTGGATTTATTTTCTTAAGCATAAGAATAAGGTATTCGAGACATTCAAGAAGTGGAAAGCAATGGTTGAGAACATGACAGGCAAGAAATTAAAGACACTGAGATCTGACATCGGTACAGAGTATACAGACGGTGCTTTCAAGGAGTTCTGTGATCAGGAGGGCATTGTTCGACACTGGACAGTTAGGTCAACACCACAGCAGAATGGGGTCGCGGAGAGACTAAACCGAACATTGCGGGAGAAGGCAATGAGTATGCGATCTTATGCTAAATTGGGCAACGAATGGTGGGCAGAAGCGGTGGCTACAACATGTTATATTGTGAACCGTTCTCCACATTCGACATTGGATGGTGATACATCCTATAGGGTGTGGTCAGGGGAGCATGCAGATTATGAGAAACTCAGAATTTTTGGATGTACCGCCTATTATCACGTCAATGAGGGAAAGCTTGATGCGAGGGCCAAGAAGGTGATATTCTTGGGGTATGCAAAGGGCGTAAAAGGCTACCGCCTTTGGTGTACAGAAGATTCGAAGTTCGTGATCAGCAGGGACGTTACCTTTGATGAAAAATCCATGATTGCTAGGGCACCCAAGGATGATGGTGTTGGGACTGTAGGGACTTCAAAGTCCCAGGTTATTGAGATAGAACCTAAAGACCAACCAGGTTCTAGTCATGTTCAAGTGGAAAATCAGGTAGATGATGAGTTTGAGCAGGAGGAGGTTCAGATAGCTTGGCTTCCACTAGGCCAAGGAGAGTATACAAGCAGGTACAGAAGCTGGGGGCTGATCAACCCCTGAAGCACTATGGGCAGGTTAATTTGGTTGAATACGCACTCTCGATGGAGGAAGATGAGCCGGTCTCCTTCAAGGAAGCTATTCGGGATAAAGATAGTGAGAGTTGGTTGGCTGCGATGGAGCAGGAGATGGAATCTCTTCGGAAGAACCAAACATGGGAGGAGGTCCCATTGCCCGTAGGAAGAAAAATTATTGGTTGTAAGTGGGTGTATAAGAGAAAGAAAGATCCTTCAGAGCTCGGTGGTACAAGGTACAAGGCGAGGCTAGTGGCTAAAGGGTTTGCACAAAGAGAGGGTGTGGATTACAATGAGATCTTTTCTCCGGTGGTGAAACACACTTCTATTCGGGTGCTATTGAGTATTGTTGCTCATGGTAATCTTGAGCTGGAACAACTCGATGTTAAAATGGCCTTCTTGCACGGAGACTTGGATGAAGAGATCTACATGCATCAACCTGAGATCTACAAGGTTGAGGATAAAGAGCATCATGTATGTCGCTTGAGGAAGTCACTCTATGGACTAAAGCAATCTCCTCGGCAGTGGTACAAGCGATTTGACTCCTTCATGCTGAAGCATGGGTTTTCCCGAAGCGATTACGATTGCTGTGTTTACATTCGGAAGCTTCGTGGAGGTGATTATATTTATCTCCTTTTGTATGTGGATGACATGCTTATTGCTTCTAAGAGCAGGGTGGAGATAGATAGGTTAAAATCTCAACTTGGTAAAGAGTTCGAGATGAAGAATATGGGCGCTGCTAGAAAAATACTGGGTATGGAGATTAGAAGAGAGCGGGCGAATCGGCGATTGTTCTTGAGTCAGAAGGGCTATATAGAGCGGGTGATCGTGAGGTTCGGGATGCAAAGTGCTAAGTCGGTGACGACTCCATTGGCTTCACACTTCAGGCTTTCAGGTAAACAATCTCCCACTACAGCGGAAGATAAGGCACACATGGAGCGTGTTCCTTATGCTAGTGCAGTTGGCAGTTTGATGTACGCCATGGTGTGTACACGTCTAGATATTTTACAGGCGGTTAGTGTGGTCAGCAGATTCATGACGAATCCGGGAAAGGCGCACTGGGAAGCTGTGAAGTGGGTCCTAAAGTACTTGAAAGGTATCGCGGATACGGGTCTGTGTTTTGGTGGAGATACATGTCAGATTGACGGGTTTGTTGACTCTGATTATGTGGGTGATCTAGATAGACGGCGATCTACTACTGGTTATGTATTCAGGATACATGGAGCTCCAGTTAGTTGGCGATCGATGTTACAGGCTACAGTGGCACTTTCTACTACAGAGGCCGAGTATATGGCCATGGCGGAGGGAGTGAAGGAAGCATTGTGGTTGTGGGGTCTTCTAGACGATTTGGGAATCAGGAAAACGTGAACTTGTGGTGCGACAGTCAAAGTGCGATTCACTTGGCGAAGAATCAAGTTCATCATGCTCGTACCAAGCATATCGATGTCAGGTATCATTTCGTGTGGGATGTCATAGAGGAAGGTGATATTTCTCTCATGAAGGTGCATACGAATGAAAATCCTGCAGACATGTTAACCAAGGTGGTCACAGGTAGCAAGTTTAAGCATTGCTTAGACTTGCTTCATATCAGCCCGTGTTGATTTGCCCGAGAGGGCATGGCCCTTCGGGGCGGTGATGGGGTGAGGTGGAGACTAATTATGATGGAGAACAATAGCAGAACTAAGGTTAGCTTGATCCCGGTGAAGGGTACGTAGGCAGCCGCGGTATAGTGGCGTAGCTGGTTTTGGTCTTGTGATGTTCGCGGTGTTCTTCTGGTGTTCGTCTAAAATTTGAGGTTTATCAAATGATGTACGAGGTGGAGAATTATGATCGTGTGCCCCAGCCTGGCAAAAGAAAACAATCTAGCGGGTAAAAGTCAAGTGAACGGGTAAAAGCCAAGGTCCAGCGGGTAAAATCAATGCCCAAGTCCCTTCCTATAAATATCCGGTCTCTCTCTAGGGTTTGGTGTAATGGGAAGAAAATGCTCGAAGAGAAAACCAGAGAGGCTAGGCAACAGTCCTTTGGATAAAAGGCAGAGTTCTTTATTCTTTTCGGATCTGAGAAGAGGAGAGATAAAAGGAGAGAGTTTTTGAGGGATTTTACAAAAGGGAGGTTAATTTCTTTTGGGTAAAAATCAGATTTCTTTTCTTTGAGACGAGCTTGTGGATTGTACAAGTCGTCGGTGTTCTTCTCATAGTGAAATCTCCCCTCATCCCCTCCCGTGGACGTAGGCAAGTTTGCCGAACCACGTAAATCTCGTGTATTTACTGGTGGACGTAGGCAAGTTTGCCGAACCACGTAAATCTCGTGTATTTACTGTTTTCTGGGTGTTGACTATTGCTTGTAGGTTCCCTCAATATTCGGTCTTAGAGCTGATGAGAGGAAGAGTGTATATTTCACTTTGATGAAATATATCACTTTCGATTCTTGTTTCCTTTGAGAAATAAGAATTTCATTATCTATTCTCGTTTCCTTTGAGTAACAAGAATATAGAGGTTGACTTGTGCTTTTGTGATAACAAAGCCAGGGCTCTCTCTCAGGTGATATCGCTTCCGCGGCGGTGGGCGTGACTCTGCGCCCAACAGATTTGCATTGGCTAAAGGATTCCTATTGATTCCAAGGTTCTTATGTTATTTAAATGGATGATGGATGGAACATAGAGGAAAGAGAAGCAATTGTACACAAAGGAAATAGAGGATGAATTCTTTGATTTTGGAGAGAACCCATGAGTTGAAAAATAGGGTTTAAGTGTTGCTCTATTTTCATGGCTCTCTATTATGTTGGTTCTACAGTCGACAGGCATTAGAGATTGTTTTGAGAGAGACTGAGAGAGTTTATTGGGCTTTTAGATGTAATTTGAGATTGGTGATTGGCAGACTTTGTCTTCACACTCCTCTCAATTTGATAGTAAAGTTATTCTTCTCCTTCGCCCGTGAACGTAGGCTACAAACCGAACCATGTTATGTCCATTTGTTTTCTGTTCTCGACATATCATGCATTTTCGTGTGATCGTTTTTTGTTAATCCTGGGGATTATTTGTAACAAACGATGTTATGAATGATGGGCATTTTGCTGAATTTATTCTCCCTAAAATCCACCAAATTGAGTTAAACATAGACAAGGTTGGGAGTAGAAATAATATGCCTCCATATAAGTCAGAGAAGAGACTCTATTCCAAGAGCTTTCTACATTTCCTATCAAAAATATTCATAAAGAGGTTTAGACACTTTAGGATGAAAGAAGAACCTTATTTTATGTTCTCAAGGCAAAATTTTTTCTTAGATAAAATGAGTTACAGATTTTTGATGTACTTGCTTCATTCTTCCCTAGCAGGACTCATCCCAATTGGTCTATAGACTATAGTTGATGCCTTACCCTCGTATTGTTGTGGAGTAAAACTTCCAGGTGGAAGGCACAAGAGATTGATAAATGGATACAACTTAACCGATGCCGTGATAACAGCCACGATCTCCTTATTTACTTGAGTTGGCTGAAGAAATTACAGAAACTCAGAAGAATCAGTCAAACCAGGCGGCGGTCGACCGGTCCGGTCGACCGCATTCGTGCACAAGGCTTCCTGTGCGTCTGGAAGGAGGTCGGTCGACCGACCCGGTCGACCGCAGATGTTTCGGTCGACCGGTGCGGACGACCGACGGCTCTCTGGATTTTTGGGGCTTCTGCTGGATGGTGATCGGTCGACCGGGCCGGTCGACCGGAATTGATCGCGGTCGACCGGGCCGGTCGACCGATGAAGCGGATATCAGTTTTTCTAGTTTTTTGACCCGTTTCGTTTTGTAATCTTTAAATACCCTAAACCTGATTTGTTAGGGTAACCTTAAGGACGATTTTGAGCAGCCTCCAAAAGAGTTTTGTTGCATCCAATTGTGGAAGAGATTTGAGAGATTAAGTGCTTTGTTTTAGGGTTTAGTCTGAGAGATTTGTAACCCTATTTGTATTCCCTTGATTTCTAGTAGTAAGAACTCCCCCCTCCTTGCCCCGTGGACGTAGGCAACTTGCCGAACCACGTAAATTGTGTGTTCTTGCTGTGATTGTGGTTTGCATATTGTTTGTGGTTTAGTTCGAGTTATTGTTCGTGTTGCCCTAGAAAGCTTCCGCCGCGCACAACAATTGGTATCAGAGCTAGATCGACAACATGGGAGATGCAAGCACGTCAGGTTCGTCTCTAACAAAGGCGATACAGAGTCTGAGCATCAATAACACGAAGATTGATGTTCCGAAGTTCGATGGCAAGATCAATTTTGGATTGTGGAGGTGTCAGGTGATGGATGCTTTGGATGCACAGAATTTGGAGGAGACTCTTGAGTTAAAAGAGAAACCCGCTGAGTTGGAGGATAAGGTTTGGAGAAAGATGAACAGTAGAGCTTGTGGTGTTATTAGGTCATGCTTGACGCCGGATCTTATTTATGATGTTATGAATGAGACGTCGGCGAAGAAGATGTGGGAAACACTCAATGAGAAATATCTTACGAAGAGCATTAAGAATCGGCTTCACTTGAAGAAGAGATTTTACCAGTTCAAGATGAAGAGAGGGGTTTCCATCAGGGAGCATGTCAACAATTTCACTAAGCTACTTTCAAATATGGCCAATGTTGATATTATAGTTGAGGATGAAGACAAGGCGATGCTACTTCTGTGTTTGTTGCCCGAAGATGATTATGGTACGTTCGTTCTCACTATGATCAATGGAAGAACTACAGTTAGCTACAAGGAGGTGACCTCAGCTTTGGTGAACTATGAGTTGAGGAAGAGTGATGGTGAATCCTTCGAGAAGGCATCAGGAGATGCGTTAGCAGTTCGAGGCCGAGATCCAAACCGTCGTCAGTTCAACCGCTCAAAGTCAAAGAATAGGAGTGCCTATAAGAGTGTTGGTAGAAATCAATGTCGGTATTGTAAAGAAGAAGGACATTGGAAGATTGACTGCCCAAAGTGGAAAGAAAAAGCCGGAAAGAATAAGGGGAAAGCTGCACAAGCTTCAGAAGTGAATGTTGCAAAAGCTATTGGTGAGCATTCAGATTCAGATTCTTCAGGCTATTCATGCCCTGCTTTACCGTCGGTTTGCTATGCGGATTCCACGGAGTGGATGATGGATTCGGGAGCTACATATCACATCTGCCCTAAGAGGGAGTGGTTTTCTAGCTTTGAGGAGCTGGAAAGAGGGGATGTCGTGCTTATGGGTAATGATCACGTATGCCCTATTGATGGTATTGGTTCAGTCCGGATCAGGATGCATGATGGTGTAGTGAGGGAATTGAAGAAAGTGAGGTTCGTGCCGCAGTTGACGAAGAACATCATTTCCCTTGGGACTTTGGAGGCAGCAGGATATCGAGTGATCTTAGAGGATGCTACAGTGAAGGTCACGAAGGGTTCTATGGTGGTGATGCGAGGTGTCAGGGAAAACTACCTATACTACTTGAAGGGCAAGACAGTTACAGGGGGTCTGGCAGCTTCTATCACTACAGAGGAGGACACTACCACCTTATGGCACATGAGACTTGGACACACAGGAGATAAGTCCCTACAGTCATTGGCTAAACAGGGGCTATTGAAAGGTGCTAAGACCTGCAAGATGGAATTGTGTGAGCATTGTGTACTTGGGAAGAAGACTAGAGTGAAGTTCGGCACCGCTGTTCATAACACCCAAGGTACATTGGATTATATTCACACGGACGTTTGGGGTCATTTCAAGAACACATCTCTTGGTGGGGCTAACTATTTTGTCACTTTCATTGATGATTATTCCAGGAGGAATTGGGTATACCCGATGAAGCATAAACATCAGGTCCTGGATATTTTTGTGGAGTGGAAAAAGAAAGTGGAGCTGCAGACAGGTAGAAAGGTGAAGACTCTACGTTCAGATAACGGTGGAGAGTACAAGAGTGATCCGTTTCTGCAGTTTTGCCGGGATCACGGCATTAGAAGACACTTCACAGTTCGAGAGACACCGCAACAGAACGGGGTGGCTGAGAGATTGAACCGTACCTTGCTGGAGAAGGTGCGGTGTATGATGACGCAGAGTGGATTGCCTAGATCTTTTTGGGCCGAGGCGTTGGTTTATGCGAGCCATCTTGTGAACAGGTTGCCGTGCACTGCGATAGACGGGAAGACTCCTTTGGAGCGTTGGTTTGGTTCGGTGGCTAGTGACTATGAGTCGCTTCGGATATTCGGGTGTCCAGCTTATTATCATGTCAGTGATGGCAAATTAAATCCGAGAGCGAGGAAAGCAGTCTTTGTGGGATTTAGGGATGGAGTCAAAGGCTTCAAGTTATGGGATCCACAGGACAAGAAGATAGTTATTAGCAGAGATGTCACATTTGACGAGGCGTACATGATGAGGCCTCGAACCCCTCAGCAGGTGGAGGGAGACCAGACAGGAGAGATATCGCAGCAGGTGGAGGATGATGTGACTCCACCCACTCCAGAGAACACTGTATCCATTGAGGCTCCTACAGAGGTGACACTGGGAGGAGATGAGATGACAGATGGGCAGATACAGGATACAGTAGATCATGGGACTCAGGAACAGGGTCATGTTCAGAGGACCATTGCAGCAGATAGACCGAGGAGAGAGATTCGTCGGCCAGCTAGGTATAATGATGTCATGGTCGCATATGCATTATCAGTGGAGGTCGTTGATGATATGGTTCCAGCCACATTCAGGGAGGCAGAGTCTAGCCCCGATTCGATCAGGTGGAGGGAAGCTATGGAGGAGGAGATGCGGTCTCTTCAGAAGAACGACACTTGGACACTTGCACATCTACCTAAGGGTAAGAAAGCTATTGGTTGCAAGTGGGTATATGCAAAGAAGGAGGGATCTTCTATTGGGGACATTCGGTTCAAAGCCAGATTAGTTGCCAAGGGATATGCACAGCTTGAGGGCATTGATTACAACGAGGTATTTTCACCCGTTGTGAAGCATTCGTCGATTAAGATTTTATTGGCATTGGTGGCACAGCTGGACTTAGATTTGGTCCAAATGGACGTGAAGACGGCCTTTCTACATGGAGACTTTCAAAGCTGCAGGAAAGGAAAATTTGGTTTGTAAGCTGAAGAAGTCTCTTTATGGTTTGAAGCAGTCACCAAGACAGTGATATAAGAGATTCGACGGCTTTATGATTGGCCGAGGGTACACGAGGAGCCCATATGACCCATGTGTTTATATGCACAAGCTACAGGATGGTGAGATCATATATTTGCTTTTATATGTTGATAATATGCTTATTGCTTCCAGGAATTCTTCAGCTATTCGAAAGCTGAAAGAGGAGTTATCATCCGAGTTTGAGATGAAGGACCTTGGAGAGGCAAAGAAGATATTGGGTATGGAGATCGAGCGAGACAGGGTGAAGGGGAAATTGAAGCTTACACAGAAGAGCTACTTGCAGAAGATGTTGAAGAAATTCAGCTTTGATGGTAATGCAAAAGCAGTTAGCACACCATTGGCTCCCCACTTCAAGCTTTCAGCGTTGATGTCACCTGTTTCAGTTGAGGACAGAGATTATATGTCGAAAGTCCCATATGCTAGTGCAGTAGGTAGCTTGATGTATGCGATGGTGTGTACGAGGCCAGATTTGTCACAGGCCGTGAGTATGGTATCGAGATACATGCACGACCCCGGGAAGGGTCACTGGGAGGCCGTGAAGTGGATTCTACGGTATGTTCGAGGCACCGTGGATGTTGGTTTAGTATTTCAGAAGGATGAGAAGGATGGGCAGGCTTGTATTGGATATGTGGATTCAGACTATGCTGGAGATCTTGACAAACGCCGGTCTACGTCAGGTTATGCTTTTACATTGGCAGGTGCACCTGTATGTTGGCGTTGCACGCTTCAGTCCACAGTGGCTCTCTCTACTACAGAGGCAGAGTATATGGCAGTAACTGAAGCTATTAAGGAGGCTTTATGGTTGCGTGGATTATTGGAGGACTTGGGGATCGCTCAGGAGACTATTCAGATATATTGTGATAGTATGTCGGCTATCTATTTGGCAAAGAACCAGGTTTATCATGCGCGCACAAAGCACATCGATGTCAGATTCCACTTTGTACGGGACGTCTTGGATGATGGAGATGTCATATTGGAGAAGGTCCACACAAATGACAACCCTGCAGATATGTTGACCAAAGTTATTTCAGGAGTGAAATTTGGTCATTGTTTGAAGTTGTTGAACATCCTTCAGTGCTGAGGCCGTTGGCGGCCATTTGGGTGAACGACGTTCGGCTGGATTCCTTGGGCAAGAGGATACGTAGGCAGTCTTTCAGATGCAGCCGGTTTGATCAGTTGTTTCAGATGGGGGGGGAGATCGTGTTCCAGCTCGAGTATTGTTCCTGGACTTGTTGAGGAACTCGGTCGACCGCAGATGATTCGGTCGACCGGTGCGGTCGACCGACGGTTCTCTGGATTTTTGGGGCTTCTGCTGGATGGTGATCGGTCGACCGGGCCGGTCGACCGGAATTGATCGCGGTCGACCGGGCCGGTCGACCGACGAAGCGGATATCAGTTTTTCTAGTTTTTTGACCCGTTTCGTTTTGTAATCTATAAATACCCTAAACCTGATTTGTTAGGGTAACCTTAAGGACGATTTTGAGCAGCCTCCAAGAGAGTTTTGTTGCATCCAATTGTGGGAGAGATTTGAGAGATTAAGTGCTTTGTTTTAGGGTTTAGTCTGAGAGATTTGTAACCCTATTTGTATTCCCTTGATTTCTAGTAGTAAGAACTCCCCCCCTCCTTGCCCCGTGGACGTAGGCAACTTGCCGAACCACGTAAATTGTGTGTTCTTGCTGTGATTGTGGTTTACATATTGTTTGTGGTTTAGTTCGAGTTATTGTTCGTGTTGCCCTAGAAAGCTTCCGCCGCGCACAACATTGGCTTTCTTAAATAGAAATTCGTCACATATTAATAGAAATTCGTTTCTTATAATAATTTGCTCATCCCACTTTGTGCGTGGAGATAATGAAACTGGTTCAATTCGCACAGCCTAGCCAAAACCGAGTTAGGATTAAGCCTGGTCCAGTTTTATTCTAACCGGGCTAGCTTTGTTCCATGGGGGACGAACCAAAAGAAAATCACTTTTAGGTCCGAATTTATGTCTGAAAAACCTGAATCAATCTTGGCCTAATTTATGAGCTTGCCAAACAGGCCCTTAAACTATCCTCGCCCTCATCTTATTGAACTTGTAAGTTGCAACAATGTTGTGATTTCAAATCTAACTTTGAATAACTCGTCCAATTGGAGCACAGTCTGCTAATATTTTTAGTTTTCGGTATTATATACCCACAAAGTTTGTACATTGTTCTGTTAAATTTTTTCCGCGAGGGGAAATGGTAATAATGGTGTCTTTTGTTTGTGATGCAGCGAGCAGAGGTTCAGAGGGCGTAGTACCATTCATTCTCCATTTTGATTATCCGTTCACAGAGTGGATTGTACCAGGTCATTGTTTACTTCCATTTGCTTTATTTTCTAAACTTTTAGGTATTGTATATGTTACAACATATTTGTGATTCTATCTCAAAAGACACAAATGTGAATACACTACTGAAAACAGCTTAGTGAAATTTGTGATATTGCTTACAGACGAGAGTGGCTATCTACATTTGTTGCAACAGTGGAAGTGCCAGCTTCACCCACCCTTGACAACCAGGAAAAATTTAAACTGAAAATATTGTAAATAAGAGCAAAAAGGATTATGGATACTGAATAAGCAACAGCAGGGTTATAGCCGAAAGCTAAACTGAAAGATCTTGTTCGTTCATGAAATTAAAATCCTGTAACCCTTACTACAGTTTGGGGGTTTTGGTGTAGTGAAAGGTATTTTAACAAGTTACCAGAACAATACAAGTTCAATTTCTACAACACACTTAAAAGCGGATTAAAAGAAGATATCTTACTTGAGTCCACATTTCGTTCCAGTTTTGGCCCGTGAGAAGAATGCTCAACCTGTGGGGGTTGAACTTAAACCTCTACTCTCATCATGGCTTCGGAGTTTAGAGTTCTAG
>NC_033801.1:121951049-121958808 GCF_001876935.1 Asparagus officinalis
GCAACAGCAGTGTCATAGCCGCAAACTAAATTGAAAGTTCTTGTTAGTGCATAAAATTAAAATCCTCAAGTAAAAACTAAAAAGAATGACGCTGAATTTGGCATGTTAACTCCTTTATTCTTTGAAAGAGTGAATCATGCTGAAATTAAATGATTTTTAATGGAATCTTGACAGGTTACATTCATAATTTTGCTTACTACCCTTCCATAATCTTGTAAAGGTACAAACCATAAACATAAAACTTTGATTATATCACAACAGTAAACATGATTGTCTGGTTAGGTAACATGTAAAAGCCACCGTAATAACTTCAAAGCTTTACGAGTAAAAGGTGAACTTTTTTAGTTTTTACTTGATCATGGCAATTCATCCTTCAGACCTATCCCAAATTTAATGTATCAACAGCCGACATAATAAATCAATGGTCAGCCACAATGCTCTTAAAAGTGCCTCTGCAAGTCATAGGCATTACTGGGTCAAACTCTTCATTCAATCTGTAAGAAGAACAAAAGATTTGGTAGTTGGTGGTTGATATAGACTATTGCTGCATTTGGTTTCAAAACCGCACAAGATTATGTTTGCAAGGGTTAGTTAGCAGTCAAGATTTCTACGCTCTCCCGTCATGTTCATTATAACAAGAGCGTGTAAACATGGGATGTTGTGCACAGCGGAAATTTCGGCAGCACTTCTGATGCACAACAAGAGAATAAGATCACAACTAAATCCATGTTTCACAAAGGAAACAAGAATCGAAAGTGATATATCTCAATAAAGTGGGATATACATTCTTCCTCTCATCAATTCTAGGACTGACTTGTCGAGGGAACCTAACAAGTTATTACAAATCACAGCAATACAATAAATTTTACGTGGTTCGGTAAGTTACATATGTCCACAGGGCAAGGAGGGGGGATCTACTATTAGAAAGAAAAAGAATACAAATATGGTTTACAATCTCACAAAGTCTCACAAATAAAACACTCAAACAACTCCCTGTTTTTCTTCTTAAAAAAATAGCCGTCAAAAACCCTTTTTCTCCTCTGTGGTTTTTCTATTCACGCCGCACTCTCCTCTGCGATTTTCCCCTGCTTGCACGAAACCCTAGGAGAAAGACGTTCCTATTTATAGTTGGCCAGCACGCGTTGGAAAAACACGGTCAATTCAACGCGTCTATCGGAAGACGCGTCGTGGGGTGTGGCCCCCACGCTCCTACGAGAAAACATGTCTCGTGGGGTGTGGCCCCGCGTAGGGGTGTGGCCCCATGCCCGCGTTCACAATTCTCCACATTGGTGAAGTTTCTCAAAACTGAGCCGACACCAAAGCATCCAAATGTCCCACTTATTGTGTCCAGTACGTCGTGAAGTTAATTCACGATAACTGACTCAATCCACAACAAGTCGGGAACCCGAAATAGAGCTCAATCAATCTCCCCCCATCAAAACCAACTAATCCAACCGGCTGCATCAAACATGACTGCCTACGTATCCTTTTGCCCAAGGAATCAAGCCGAACGTAATTCACCCAAATGGCCTCCAAAAGCCTCAACACCGAAGAATGTTCAAAAGCTCCAAACAATGACCAAACCTAACACCTGAAATAACTTTGGTTAACATATCCGCAAGGGTGTCCTTTGTGTGGATCTTCTCCAATATAACATCATCGTCATCCAAAACATCACGAACAAAGTGGAATCTGACATCAATGTGTTTCGTGCGTGCATGATACACCTGGTTCTTTGCCAAATAGCTAGCCGACATACTATCACAATATACCTGAATGGTCTCCTGTGATATCCTCAAGTCCTCCAATAATTCATGCAACCATAAAGTCTCTTTTACAGCTTCAGGCACTGCCATATACTCCACCTCTGTAGTAGAGAGAGTCACCGTAGACTGAAGTGTACATCTCTAACATACAGGTACTCCTGCCATTGTAAAAACATAACCTGAAGTAGACAGGCGCTTGTCAAGATCCCCCGTGTAATCTTAATCCACATAGCAAATACAATCCTACCATGTCTTTTTATTCTTCTGAAATATCAAACTAACACCCACGATACATTTGATATACCATAGAATCCACTTCACGGCCTCCCAATGACCCTTCTCGGGATCGTGCACGTACCTGGATACCATGCTCACGGCCTGTGATAGACCTGACCTTGTACACACCATAGCATACATCAAGCTACCCATCGTACTGACATATGGAACCTTCGACATGTAATCTCTGTCCTCAACTAAAACATATGACATCAAAGCTGAAAGCTTGAAGTGGGGAGCCAATGGAGTACTCACTACCTTTGTATTGCCATCAAAGTTGAATTTCTTCAACATCTTCTGCAGATAACTCTTCTGTGTAAACTTCAATCTCCCCTTCGCCATGTCTCTCTCGATCTCCATACCTAATATCTTCTTCACCTCTCCAAGATCCTTCATCTCAAACTCGGATGACAGCTCCTTTTTTAACTTTTGAATAGCCAAAGAATTCCTAGAGGCAATAAGCATAACATCAACATATAGTAACAAATAGATGTACTCACCATCCCGTAGCTTATGCATGTAAACACATGGGTCATATGGGCTCCTCGTGTAACATCGGCCAATCATAAAGCCATCGAATCTTTTGTACCATTATTGCGACGATTGCTTCAATCCGTAAAGAGACTTCTTCAGTTTGCACACTAATTCTTCCTTTCTTGCAGCTTTGAACCCTTAGTTTGTGTCATGTAGATTTTTTTTTCTAAATCTCCATGTAGAAAGGCTGTCTTAACATCCATCTGGACCAAATCCAAATCCAGCTGTGCCACCAATGCCAACAGAATCCTAATCGACGAATGCTTTACAACAGGTGAGAATACCTCGTTGTAATCAACACCCTCAAGTTGTGCATAACCCTTAGCAACCAATCTGGCTTTGTATTGAATGTCCTCAATAGAAGATCCCTCTTTTTTTGCATACACTCACTTGCATCCAATAGCCTTCTTACCTTTCGGTAGCTTTGTAAGTTCCTAAGTATCGTTCTTCTGAAGAGAATGCATCTCCTCCTTCATAGCTTCCCTTTACCTGATCGAATCAGAGCTAGACTCTGCCTCCTTAAATGTAGAAGGAACCAAATCATCAACAACCTCTGCTGATAAGACATATGCAACCATGACATCATTATATCAAGCTGACCGACGAATCACTCTTTTGGGTATGTTTGCTACAATGGACTCTTGAACATGACCCTGCTCCTGAGTCTCACTATCCACTGTATCCTCTATATGCTCAGCTGTCATCCCATCTCCTCCTAGTGTCACTTCTGTAGGAGCCTCAATAGATACAATGCTATCTGGAGTGGGTGGAGTCACATCATCTTCCACCTGCTCTGATATCCCTCTTGTCTGGTCTCCCTTCACTTGCTGAGGAACTTGAGGCCTCATCATGACGCCTCGTCGAATGTAATATCTCTGCTAATAACTATCTTCTTGTCCTATGAATCCCACAATTGAAGCTTTTTACTCAGTCTCTAAAGCCTACAAAGACTGCTTTCTTTGCCCTCGGATTCAATTTACCATTACTGACATGATAATAAGCTGGACACCAAAATATCCGAAACGACTCATAGTCATTAGTCACCGAACCAGACCAACGCTCCATAGGAGTCTTCCCCTGTATCACAATGCACGATAACCTATTCATGGGATGGCTCGCATAAACCAACGTCTTGGCCCAAAAAGGTATTGACAATCCACTCAGTGTCATCATACATTACACATTCTCCAGCAAGATACGGTTCAACCTCTCAGCCACCCTGTTCTATTGCGGTGTCTCATGAACTATGAAGTGCCGCCTAATGCCGTGATCCCGGCAAAAATCTAGAAACTGATCACTCTTATACTCTCCTCCATTGTCCAAACAAATAGTCTTTATCTTTCTACCTGTCTGCAGCCCCACTTTCTTCTTTCACTCCACAAAAATATCTAGGATCTCATGTTTATGCTTCATAGAGTATACTCAATTTCTCCTGGAATAATCGTCAATGAAAGTGATAAAATAGTTGGCCCTACCAAGTGATGTGTGCTTAGAAGGGCCCTAAACATCTGTGTGAATGTAGTCTAATATACCTTGGGTATTATAAATAGCGGTGTCAAACTTTACTCTCGTCTTCTTCCCAAGTACACAATGCTCACACAGCTCCATCTTGCAGGTCTTCACACCTTTTAATAACCCATGTTTCATCAATGTCTGCAGGGACTTATCACCAGTGTATCCTAAACGCATGTGCCATAAACTCGTAGTGTTATCCTCTTTAGTGAGAGAAGCTGCCAGACCCCATGTAACTGTCTTGTCCTTCAAGTAGTATAGCTTGTTTTCCATGACACCTTGCATCACCATCATGTACCCCTTCATAACCTTCAGAGTTGCATTATCCAAGATCACCCGATAGCCAGCTACCTCTAAAGTCCCAAGTGAAATAATATTCTTCGTTAACTGCGGCACGAACCTTACTTCCTTTAACTTCTGAGTCACCCCGTCACACATGTTGATCCGAACTGTACCAATACCACCAATAGGACATAGGTGATCATTACCCATAAGCACGACATCCCCTCTTTCTAACTCCTCAAAGCTGGAGAACCAATCCCTCCTAGGGCATCCCCTTTTTCCAACTCCTTAAAGCTGGAGAACCAATCCCTCATAGGGCAAATATGGTATGTAGCACCAGAATCCATCATCCACTCCGTAGAGTCAGCGTAACAAACTGACGGTAATGTTGAGCATGAAAAGCCCGAAGAATTCATATCTGAATTGTCGTCACTAGCCTTGACAACATTCACTTCCAAAGCTTGTACAATTTTTCCTTTATTCTTCCCGCCTTTGTCCTTTAACTTTGGGCAGTCGATATTCTAATGTCCATCTTCTTTACAAAAGCGATATTGATTCCTACCAATACTCTTATGGCCACCTCTATTCTTCGATTTTGAGCGGTTGAATTGGCAGCGGTTTGGATCACGGTCTCGAACTGTTAATTCATCTCCCGATACATTCTCGAAGGGTTCATCATCACTCTTCCTCAACTCATAATTTACTAACACTGAGGTCACCTCCTTATAACTAATAGTAGTTCTTCCATTGATCATAGTGAGAATGAATGTACCATAATCATCCTCCAGTAACGAATACAAAAGTAGCATCACCTTGTCTTCATCCTCAATCATGATGTCCATATTGTCCATATCTGAAAGTAGCTTCGTGAAGTTGTTTGCATGCTCCCTAATGGAAACTCCCCTCTTCATCTTGAACTGGTAAAACCTCTTCTTCAAGTGAAGCCGATTCTCAATGCTCTTAGTAAGATACTTCTCATTGAGCATTTCCCACAATCTCTTTGCCGACGTCTCGTTCATAACATCATAAATAAGATCTGGTGTCAAGCATGACCGAATAACTCCACAAGCCCTACTGTTTATCTTCTTCCAAACCTTGTCCTCCATGTGTTCGGGTTTCTCTTGTAACTCAAGAGTCTCCTCTAAATTTTGTGCATCCAAGGCATCCATCACCTGACACCTCCACAATCCGAAATTGATTTTACTGTCGAACTTCGGAACATCAATCTTTGTATTATTGATAATCAGACTTTGTATTGCCTTCGAAAGAGACGATCCCGATGTGCTTGTTTCACCCATGTTGTAGATCTAACTCTTCAGCTAAGAATCCTTCAGCGAATCATTCGAACAAGCCCCAAGCCAAAATCTGAGCTCTGATACCACTTGTTGTGTGTAGCGAAAATTTTGGCAGTACTTCTGGTGCACAACAAGAGAGTAAGATCACAACTAAATCCTTGTTTCACGAAGGAAGCAAGAATCAAAAGTGATATATCTCAACAAAGTGGGATATGCACTCTTCTTCTCATCAGTTCTAGGACTGATTTGTCAAGGAAACCTAACAAGCTATTACAAATCACAACAATACAACAAATTTTACATGGTTCGGCAAGTTGCCTACGTCCATGGGGTAAGGAGGAGGGAGATCTACTATTAGAGAGAAAAAAATAAAAATAGGGTTTACAATCATACAAAGTCTCACAAATAAAACCCTCAAAAAACTCCCTGTTTTTCTTCTAAAAAAACAGTCGTCAAAAACCATTTTTCTCCTCTACGTTATTTCTATTCACGCCGCACTCTCCTCTGCGATTTCCCCTACTTGCACGAAACCCTAGGAGAAAGACATTCCTATTTATAGCTGGCCCGCACTCGTTGAAAAAACGCGTTCAATTCAACGCGTCTATCGGAATACGCGTCGTGGGGTGTGGCCCCCACGCTCCCACGAGAAAACGCATCTCGTGGGGTGTGGCCCCACGCCCGCGTTCACATGAGACATATTGATTGATTGATTTTTTTTTTGCATGGGATTTTTTTGTTGGATGTTTTTTTTTTTTTGGTTTTTTTTTGGGGTTGAGCTTGCGTTTAGCCACGATATTATAGAACTTACGAAATCGTATAGAATTCCTTAGACCTCTTAAACAGTTGAGTAGAGATGAACTTGAGTACAACAAACATAGTTGGGTTAAAATAAAGAACATGAATTTTTGGATAGATTAAGAATTATAGTCTTAAAATTCAATAGTCAATTCAAAAACCTTTAACAATGATATATATGTCACTAGCTGCAAGAGGTCAGTTCTTTAATTGAGTTAACACTCCAGCTTACTCTAATGCTTACTAAGAACAAATACGCTATATGAGTCTGAATAAATACAAAAAACAAAACTTTGTATTGGAGTATAAAAGATGCGACCGTCCATTTTCCCTTTCAAAACTATACAAAGGAGAACATAAGGGGCTGTTTGTTTGTATGTTTTTACCATGTAAAAGGATGTAAAGTGTAAAAAAGTGGGTCCTAATGTCAGCTTTCGTCACTTTCAATTGTTTGTTTGTAGTTGTGAAAATAGTGTAAAGTGATTTCATATGCTGATGTGGCTTGTAAAGTGATTTCATAAAAAAAGATATGATTTTAGGAGAAAGCTGACATTGAAGTTAGGAAAAAATAATAAAAAATAATTCCAACCAATATGAATATTTGAGTAGGGACCACTTTTTACACTTTCCAAACAAACAATTAAAGTTACATTTGCAAACCAAACAAGCAATTTATGATTCCAATGGAATCAAAAACAAACAAAGAAAAGTATAAAAGTAAAATTGATGAGGTGGACAACAATTTTTCAAGTTGTGTCATAAATACACAACTTTACCAACAACAACCAAACAGCCCCTAAACACCTCTCCTGTTTTTATGATCCACAGACAGATGTGATCAGTTCTTTTAATGAAATCTGGCCCATTAACAAATGCAAGAGGACTTTTATGACCTTCTGGGTCTTCTTGGGGTCGGTGGTTCAGTGCTCCATTACTCTGTCTGGTCGCCAATTATGTACAAGGAATGGGAATTTTGCTAAGATGATGGCTGCATTAAAATATATCCAATAATCCCGGTCCATTGCATTAATGAGTATTAAGAGAATGTCAATCATTAGAAAATTACTTATGTACTGATCAAACGGTTGACATCTCTATGGTGCATCTTCAACGTAATGGGTGTGGTGTAGGACTGGCAGAACAGTTGATGGAGCCTGGGGAACGTTTTGGATGGTCGGCGGTCGACCGCGAGATCGTGGCGGTCGACCGCGTTCGTGCACGGGGCCTCACTGTGCCTCTGGATCTTTGGCGGTCGACCGTGATGGTCGACCGTGTTTTCTTCTGGAGTTGGTGCGGTCG
>NC_033801.1:121958818-121969936 GCF_001876935.1 Asparagus officinalis
GCCCGGCGGGCCGCCCCCCCCGGCCCCCCCGCCGAAGCGGTTTGGGCTGAATCTGGGTTCCAGACCCGTTTCATTTTGGATTATTATAAATAGCTAAGGTGTGTTTCTAGGGTTTGGAGTGCAAGGGTTTTGAGCTGAAATAGAGGGGTTTTGTTGGGCTTCTATTGTAGGAGCATTTGGAGAGATCAAGTGTGATTTGAAAAGGGTTTTTTTGTGAGATTTGTAACCCTAGTTGTATCCCCTTGATTTCTAATAGTAAAAACTTCCCTTTTCTTGCCCCGTGAACGTAGGCATTGTTAGACCCTAGAGGGGGGTGATTAGGGTCTTATGCTAATCTAATCCGATTAAATGCCAATTAAGATTAATTAACAAATTATTCTTGCAAGAGAGATATTCAATATGTTACAAACAAGAATAAGCAATATGAACTAAGGTAAATATCCTAGCAAAGAGATATACTATGAGATATATGCAAGGATATATAAACAACACAAGGGTAAACAATATGAACTAGATAGTGGATGATATAGATAATGAGCTAATGACAATGACGATATAAGATATGAACATAAATATGAAAGAACGTCAAAGCACACTCAAACAAGCAATATGATCACGGGGTTCGGACCTTCCGTCCTACGTCTCCGCTCCGGTGTACAAGTGTATTACAAAGTAAATCTCACAATAAGCACAATATAAATCAAATGATTTGTTCTCTAAACAAGGTGAGAACTCAATTAAGCTCACTCTCAATGTCACAAACCCACAACCCTAAATTATACTATGAATGTAAATACTATAAGCTCAATAGGTTGTGTGTGAACAAAGAGAGAAAAACAATATAAACTCAATATAAAATCTAGCTTATGAAATTAAGAACAAAACTTATAAAATGCTAGAATTGAGTTTAAGGAAACTTCTCTATAGATGACAAGAGAGAGGGAGAAGAGTGATTGCTCAAACACCAAATGATGATCTCCACTTGCTCTTGTGAAATTGTCTTCACAAACCAAAACACTCAAATGCTTAAAAGCTTCTTAAACCAAACTTAAACAAACACTAAACAAGTTTAAACCCTTATTTAAAAACTTCTTTAAAAACTTCTTAGCCAATTTAGAAGAGATCAGCAATGGGGTATTTATACCCTCTCACAACTCAGCCAAAAACCCCAAGCAAAAAGACAAAACAGCCCCAAGGAACGCTCAGAAAATAGCCGTTGAAAAAAGCAACGGTCATATAGTCGGTCGACCGTCGTCGGTCGACCGGAAAATTCGTCGGTCGACCGAAAATTTTCATCGGTCGACCGGACCGGTCGACCGACAGGCTTCTGTCGCCCAGAGAACTTTTGACCTCAGGTTCGGTCGACCGACCGAATACTGATACTCAAAAAACTGTATATCTGGTTTTAAAACGCTGTTTAAAAATATCAAATAAATTCCAAAAAATGTAAAACTTTAGGGAATGATTGTAGACATGATAATAAACATGCTACAATGACTGGTTTCGAAAAAGGACTTCCCAAATGAAAAATATCATCATTTTTCAAATATGTTCAAAACCATGAAATGTTTGATATTTTGATATTTTGACTTAAACAACATTTTGAAACCTTATGAAATGATTGTATAGACTTGATAAAAGATATAACATGTTGTTATGAAGTCTATAACCTAGAAATATCATATTTTCATAAAATTGCATATTCTATGCAATATATACAAACCACTAAATATGATTTCATTAAATATAACTTGTTAAAGACGAAATCATATATAGGCACATAAACGTGAAACAAAATAGTATTTTCCAATTTTATTTATTTGTTTCATATATAAACTCGAAACCTATTAAACCAAAAAACATATATGTATATATATAACTGTATATATACAAAACCAAAACCAAAGCGTGTATGTGTGTATATGATTGAGCTTAAAGTACTAACACACATAATATAAAACCTAAAACTAATTTACCCAAGCTTGATCTTGATCTTTATTGTAGCTCAACTTGGTACACATACGGATGAAGCTTGAACTTGATCTTTAACTTGAATTGTATAGGCTTCAACCCGACATTCCGCCAACCTCCTTTGGATATCATCGTTGAAGCTCTATTTCATCCATCCTCCAACACGTTGTTTGCCTAGAATAAATACAAAAACATAAACACTAGACAAACAACATTAGAAGTAAATTGTTTGTTAAACATCATCAAAATAAGAAGACCAACAGGCATCTCGTCGAACCACGTTAAAACTGGTGTTGATTATTTGTGCTAATTGAGTTGGTGTGTTTGGCTTTCTCTCTCGGCGATTTGGTTTTGGATCTCAGCATCGGGGGTTTCCCCCAACAAGTGGTATCAGAGCTCCGGGCAACGCTTGGGCTTTTTGGAGGAGTAGATCAGTTGGAAAGTTCATCTAGAGCTTTGGTTGGTGTTAAAGGTGGGATATTTATGGTAAAGTTTTTCTCTTTTTCAGTTGGATCGATTTCTTGTTTGTTCCGCAATTGTTATTGGATGTTTTGAGATATATGGCCGGGAAAGGATAAAGGTGGGGAGAGTTCTTCTAGTGTGAAAACCGTCCAAAGTTTGAGTATTCATTCTATAAAGATAGATGTGGAGAAGTTCAATGTCACAAATAATTTTAGACTTTGGAGATATGAAGTCTTGGATGCGCTAAATGCGCAAAATTTGAAAGATACATTGGAGTTGGACGGGAAACTGGATGGCATTGATGAGAAGGTTTGGAAGAAAATGAATAGAACGGCATGTGGTGTGATTAGGTCTTGTCTTACTCAAGATCTAAAATATGATGTGATAAATGAGACTTCGGCAAAGAAGATTTGGGAAGTCCTAGAGGGCAAGTATTTGACGAAGAGTGTCAAAAATCGCTTGCATTTGAAGATGAGGCTTTATCGCTTACAATTGAAGAAGGGGACATCCATTAGTGATCACATGAACCACTACACGAAGCTTCTTGCGGATTTGACGAATGTAAATGTCATGGTTGAAGATGAGGACAAGGCGTTGCTATTGTTGAGTTCCTTGCCCGACGAGGAATATGAGACCTTCGTCCTTACTCTTATTAATAGGAATACATCTCTTTCGTATAGTGAGGTCACCGCGGCACTTGTGAATTATCAACTTCGAAAGAAGGAAAATAAGATTTCTATTGAGCTGGTAGCGGGGGCATGAGTCGTAAGAGCTAAAAGTCCAAACCGTGATAGGAGGTCACAGTCTAGGGGGCATATCCTATAGTTGGTAGGAATCAGTGTGCTTTTTATAGAGAGGATGGACATTGAAAAGCCGAATGCCTAAAATTGCAAGCCGGGAAGAATAAGGGAAAAGCTATTCAAGCTTCAGAGTTGAATGTTGCCAAGGCTAGTGGTGATATTTTAGATTCGGATTCTTTGGGCTATTCGTGTCCAACTCTTCCGTTAGTTAGTGTTGCCGACTCCACCGAGTGGATGTTGGATTCGGATGCTACTTACCACATATGTTCTAGGAGAGATTGGTTCTCCAGCTTTCAGTAGTTGGAAAGAGGGGATGTTATGCTCATGGGCAATGATCACAAATGCCCTATTGGTGGTATCGATACCGTTCGGATTCGGATGAGTGATGTGATGATTCGGGAGTTGGTTGAAATGATGTTTGTTCCTTAATTGAAGAAGAACATCATTTCACTTGGGGTATTAGGAGGCAGCAGGCTATAGGGTGATCTTGGCTGATGCATGCTTGAAGGTCACATTGGGGTCCATGATTATGATGAAGGGCATCAGAAGGAGCAACTTGTATTATTTGCTTGGGAGCACGGTGATTGATAGAGAGCTGACAACTTCTTTGGTTAGACTGTGGCATTATTTGTTGCTGGGATATATGATTGGTTATGTCATGCATAGATTGTTGAGGAATGTTATGTCCTGTTGATTGAAGTCCTTTGAGTACGTTGGGATAAGCGAGAAGACCGCGGTGGAGTTTGGCACTTCTATTCATCGATTGAGGGGTCTTATTGGAAGTGTTCAGTTAGGCATTAGGGGGCCTTCCAAGGAGGCATCATTGGGATGTAATCGGTATTTTGTTTCCTATGTTGGGGATTGTACTAGGTATTTATGGGTTGCGACCAAGTCCCGTTGGTATGAAGCCCTAGTAGTCCGCAACAGTTGAAGGAGGTGTATTGGCAGAAAGGTTACCCATCGTACTAGTTCTAGTAGGGGTTCTTTCTTGCATTCATGCCGAGCTCATGGCAGTTGGAGACATTTCGTAGGAGAAGAGACATTGGGGGCGACGAGATGAGATGGCGGATTCGGTGAGCTGTTCCTTTCTGAAGAAGGATCGGCGTTGGTTGTCGAGCAGTGGATTTGATATTTGGGCTCCGACATGTTTGGACCATCTTATGAGGTCGCCGACTGCTGCATTGAGAGTTGTTAGATCTAGTGGAGCTGTTTCAGACTTTAGGTTGTGTCGGATGTTTGGCTACCCAGTACTTGGTCACATCGTGGATGTGAGATTGGATCTTATTGCACGATTGGGATTCAGAGGCTCTTTTGGCTATCAGTTGAGAGCTTCCGAGTTTGTTTAGAGCAGGTATGTCACATTGGACTCTCGGCAGGTAGAGAGTGTAGATCAGATTAGTGGGATATCATAGCGGGTGGAGGGTGATGGTACTCTATATTGGGTGGAGATTACTTCACATACTCCAGGTCATTCTGCATTATTTGGGATTCCAGCTGATATGACATAGTTTGGGGATCATAATGTTCAGGATACAAATGATGAGTTGGTAGATTCGAGTGCAGCTGGTGGATGTACCTTGGATATGGTCATTGGGTCACCTCAGGTGGAGGTGTTTAGATCGTGTCAGTTCGGGGTCATTGGTGAAGCTATCAGCCGCAGATTGGGTGTTGATGTTGATGAAGAGTTGAGAACTCTTCTTTTGGATTGAGAGCCTTTGGAGGCCATTGGGTGAACTACGTGAAGGCTTGATTCCTTGGACTAGAGGATACGTAGGCAGTCTTTATGATGCAGCCGATTTGGTGAGTAGAAACTATTGCTTTGGGTGAGTGTTCGCACTCCCGTATGGGTCTCAACTTATTATGGATGGAGTTCGTTGTCATGAGTCTGTTGCCATGACGTACTGAAAGCAACAAGTGAGGTATTTGGTGTGGTCAGTGTCGGTTCAGTTTTGGGAGAACGTTCGCCGGGGTGGAGATTTGTAGGACTGGTAGAACAGTTGATGGAGCCTGGGGAACGTTTTGGATGGTCGGCGTATCACCTGTGGAAATTGCTGGCGGTCGACCTCGTTCGTGCACAAGGGCCTCACTGTACCTCTGGATCTTTGGCGGTCGACCGTGGCGATCGACCGTATTTTTCTTCTGGAGTTTGGTGCCTGCTTCTGGAGTTGCCGGACTTGCGGTTGACCTGACGGGATCGACCGGATGCCCTGCCTTGCGTCGACCACCACGGTCGACCGCCCGAAGCGGTTGGGCTGAATCTGGGTTCCAGACCCATTTCGTTTTGGATTGTTATAAATAGCTAAGGGGTGTTTCTAGGGTTTGGAGTGCAAGGGTTTTGAGCTGAAATAGAGGGGTTTTGTTGGGCTTCTATTGTAGGGGCATTTGGAGAGATCAAGTGTGATTTGAAGAGAGTTTTTTGCGAGATTTGTAACCCTAGTGTATCCCCTTGATTTCTAATAGTGAAAACTCCCCTTTCCTTGCCCCGTGGACGTAAGCATCTCGCCGAACCACGTTAAAACTGGTGTTGATTATTTGTGCTAATTGAGTTGGTGTGTTTGGCTTTCTCTCTCGGCGATTTGATTTTGGATCTCGGCATCGGGGGTTTCCCCCAACAAGTGGTATCAGAGCTCCGGGCAACGCTTGTCTAGATACCTTCTCCACCGTAGCTTGCTGATTTTAAGCAAGGCCAATTGTAAGGAGCAGGCGATATTTTTAAAGGAACTTCCTCTACTGATTTTGATATCTTGTTATCAATCTGTTTCTTTTCCTTTGAAAGCAATATGTTTGCTATAGTGATTAATTGATATGTATAAAGCTGACAAGATTAGGAAAAGAAGGCTGCCAAAAATTAGGCTTCATATCAAGAAATGATTGGTGACACTTCAATCCTATAAACAGCATATGATAAAGTCAAGTGATCCTTACAAAAATGCACCTACTTGATTTTTTTTTTTTTTTAAGTCTTAAGTGATCCATACGAAAATGTGTTGTGCGCGCCGCGGAAGCGTGACAACCAAACGGGCGTGCTTCGAGAACCAAATCAAACAAACGTCGAGATAAAGGCCAAACAAATCAAAACAACGGCACAAATCCAAACACAATAGTTTTACGTGGTTCGGCAAGTTGCCTACGTCCACGGGGCAAGAAAGAGATGAGGTTTTCACTAATAGAGAAAGAGTACAAACTGAGATTACAAATCACTCGAAGGAACAAACTAATCTCACCAACAAACTCTTAATCTCTCCAAACAAAACCCTAAACAAATAGCTCAGAAAATACCTTTTTTCTGTGCTCCAAATATCCCTAATTTTTCTTCTCCACCAATTTTCTCTTCCAATTATTCCATATATATAGAAATCCTAAAATCATAAACATACTAGGAATTCTAAACCAAAACCAAATCAAATTAGGAATCCTAATAACCTATTACCAAAATAGATTAGGAATCCTAATAATCTCATGTTACCAAAGTAGACTAGGAATCCTAATAACCTCATGTTACCAAAATAAATTAGGAATTCCCTATCCAACAAAATGCACCTACTTGATAAGATCAAACGTATTGTGGATGGTCCTGACCTTTAATTAAGACCCTTCATAAATTTTTATCAATACACTTTCAGCCACAAACAACTTCCAAAATCTAATACGACGCTTTTTTCTTTCCCCTTTGGCACATAACACAAGCTGTTGGAACATTTATTACCTGCTTTAAAACCTACTTGTTGGCTTGCACTTTTCCAGTGAAGTTTTTTAATCAAACTTCATGCTCAGATCCCCTTCAAATATATCCCACACAAACTCAAAATAATATGAAGTTCATATGTAAATGGTCATGTCTAAGATAGTAAATATTGGGACAAATTGAATTCATCTTTGAAAATTTTGAACATAGTTCAGGTTTTAGATTGTTCAAATATTTGAGTTACAGTTCAATCTGGATTTTACAGATATAATTAAGAATTTTACATCAAATATCTTGTAATAAGCATAAATCATCACTGTTAAGCACAGCTTTCCTTTCATATAAAATTATTGTCTTAGTATATTCATCCTTAGGACTTATCATTTATATAACAGATAACTGTGTATAATCACGCAGAAAAATTATTCCCAGCTCTTGACAATCACATAACCAAACAACACATTTTGCTGCAACCAACAAAGTTCTCTTTTATGTAAATAGCGTCCTTAATCATAATAACCACGCTACATAAAATCATAATAATTATCCAACAATATCTCTCTTGAAATAAAATCTCCCTCCATCCCTCCATAAAATCTTACCCTCCAATACACTATGGCATATATAATCTTAAAGGAATTATAAGTTAATTGTTGCAATTTTGGGCACATGAACAGGGAACTCATCAATAACATCCATCCATGGATATTTCTCCTCAGGCTCGACATCCTTCAGAGCTCTCCAAACCAAACTGTTGCACTTGAAACCCGACCCGAATCCAATCTGCCAAATTCTATCCCCCTTCTTCACCCTCCTCTTCGCCTCGGTGTATCCCAATTCATACCTGTCAAAAAAAGTTATCTCCTGTTATTCATACAATCGAAAAAGATAAAACTACAAGAGTCAAGAGAAATTTTTCACTGAGCTAGGGGGTCTCATCTGGCAGTAAGTTCAAAACAATGGCACTACAGGTAGTCTATCCGCAATTATCTAACAGTACCATAGAGAGCTGCTCGACGTGTTGCCAAACCGATACAAAGTCATCCTCGACGGTTCCAGGTGCCATTCATCAAGCCCCAAATTCTTCTCTAACTCATCCAATATCGCTCTTCCACCAGCATGAATGCAGAAATGCTCGAAAGCTTTCTTGAAATCGGGCACGTAAGGTTTACTACCCCTCCTTTTAAGCAGCTTTCGCTCGATCAACGAGAGTAAAAATCTTAACTGTTCTGATATTGGTAGTACTCTAGGTCCTAACGTCGTGATATTGGCTTTGAGCGCGTCTCCAGCGACGGTCATGAGATCTTTGGAGAGCGAAACGCCAACTTTACCCTCGTCGTCCTCCTCTTGGGTGACGCAACTGTAGGATGCGTCGTCTGAGCCCTTGTGGGTCCGGATTAGGTCGGAGAGGACGTACTTAGCACGGTGGGCATCGGAGCGGTGGTTGGAGAGGAGGATTGCGGCGCCTCCGATGCGAAAGAGGCAGTTTGTGACGAGCATTGAGCGCTGGTTGCCGTAGTATCCGTTGAGGGTTATGTTCTCTGTGCTCACTATTAATGCGTAGGACTCAGGATGCACCTAAAACATGTACAAGAAAAATCCAGGGTTAAAAACTTAAAATGGCGCGATATGTTCTTATCTTTTGTTTTCAACATGAGCATTTTGTTCTCTTTGCTGTAGTTTGTATCCTCACTTTTGTTAGTGTGTGTTTGGATTTCAATGGGGTTAAGGGAAGTTAAGGGAAACTAGGTGAGAGAAAGAAAGGGAAGTGAGTTCTCTTCCCTTTGGTTACACCCTAATTTGGGGGTAACAAATTTTATACTATTAAGGGGTGAACTAAGGGAACTAGGGTGAATAACTTTACCTCCCAAATGTTCCCAAACAAGTTGAATGGTTCCCCTAACTTCCCTTAAACTATAATATTTCCTTATCATTGAGGGTTAATTGCGGATAGAACCCCTATAGTATCGCTGTTTTGGACTTACTGCCCCTCTACATTCTTTAGCCTTAGGGAGTCATTTGTCAATGAATAGTTTTCTCTTCTTAACTTGACGGTAAAAGAGTCAAAACATTTTCATTCGGGGGGCCTACCTGCAAACATGATACTAGAGGGATAGTAAGTTCAGGACAAAGGTTCTGCAGGGGAACCATCTGCAATTAATCCTACTAATAACACCCATCATTATTATTATTTTTTTACTTTTTACCTTGTCATTATTGTGTTGTGCCCCTACCGTATTGATGGTACTCAAACTACTCATGCCCGCATTCTAGCTCAGGATAAGCAAAGAAAGGTCTACCCGTGAAAGCAAAATGTAAATATTGACAAATCATAGAACATTAATGTTGGATGTTGCTACAGGGACCCAAATAAGGGACCCAAGACATGAGACATGTGAGGTGTCACCATCCGGTTGCATGATGCACTATTCATGAACATTAATACCTCAAGGACCCAAATAAGGGACCCAAGGCATGAGACAGGTGATGTGTCACCATCCTGTTACATGATGCACTGTTCATGAACGGTGCATCATGCAGCCGGATGGTGACACCTCATATGTCCCATGCCTTGGGTCCCTTATTTGGGTCCCTGTAGCAACACCCATCATAGAATAATGAATCTATTCTAAGAAAAATCAAATCAAATAAAAGTTTAGCGTGACTGACCTTAAGAAGTTGTTTAGCTAGCTCAACGGAGATGAGCCCAGCACTGCATCCCATGCCACTAAGATTATGGCAAATGACATCCTCTCTAAGCTTATACCTATTCAAGATCATCTCAGCGAGAGACGGTGTGGGACTGAACAAGCTACAATTGACAATCAGTATGTCAATAGCCTTAGTCTCAATCCCAGTCTTTGCGAGCAACTGATCCACAGCCCCAAACATCACCATCTCCCCCTCCTTCCTCGCCTCCGATATCCGAAGATCCGGTGGGATCGTCGCCACCGCTGGCGGGAAGTACGTAGACTGCCCGACCCCTGACCGCTCCAGTATTTTCTTTTGGAACTGCACGTTGGCATCGGTGAACATGCCGAGCACTATGCTCCGTTCCACAAAGGCCTCGCGGGTGTACTTGCAGGATTCCTCGGGCTTGTAGCACGAGAAATCTATCATGTACACCGGACGAGGCCAGCACCACAATGTGGCTCCAAGAATACATAATCTCATCATATTGGATATGTTTGGTTATAAAAATGATCATGAGAGCGAGGAGTAGTGGCATGATGCAGCCATGCTTTGCATAGCTAGGCATGGCTCAAAACAACTTGATTGAGAAAAAAAGGGGAGACGAGAAACAAAGGGCGTACCAATTTGGAGACTCGGTGAAGAACAAGGAGATATTATAGGGGTTTGGAAACGTGTGGAGTTTGGAGGCAGTATGGGAGGCTTTAAAGGGATTATTGAGTGACAAAAATACACCAATTATAACTTTGTACAGTGGAAGATGGCGTTCATAAATGTTGTGATTAATGATAGCATGTGATTGACCGGCTCAAAGATACTGTGCTCTTTTAAGATCGGGTGACAGATGAGTTTGGATTTATAGCGTCCACTGTTGGAAAAATCATGGGGAAACACTACTATTAATCACCATCACATATTGTTTGGTAAATAATTGTTATTTACCTTGAAGGAAGAGTTAAATAAATGTGAACCAGGGGGATAACGTTAGTGTATGCTTGAACTAAAGCACCACAATTAGGGGTGTCCATCCGGCCCGGCTCAGGAAACCGGGCCCGGGTCGGGCAAAACCGAAGCCCGGACCCTGGTCGGGTCCGGGCCCGGGCCTGAGAGGGCCGGGCTTCGGGCCGGCCCGGTTTTTTCCTATTTTTTATTTTTTTTTAATTTAAAAAAAACAATAAATTATAAAATATACATAAAAATTACAGAAAATAACATAAATTTTTTTAGTAACTTGAAATGACATAAATTATAAGTACAAAAAATTATAAAAATAAAAAATGATAAAAATAATTTCTTTATTAATAATCAGTAAATCCTTTACAATTATAAATTTATTTCGAAATTTGTCGCATCACAATAGATGAGTAAATCCCAATTAGGTTAGCACTTACTTACCCATATCACTATCATTTGCAACGTTTTTTGAAATAATTCATTACAAATTTAAAGGTAAGAAATAAAAATTACAATTTGATGAATATTATCTAATCTTTATATCTATCTGCTAGT
>NC_033801.1:121970349-121984469 GCF_001876935.1 Asparagus officinalis
GTACAGCAGGACGTTTGATCGACGACCACACGGACATTGCTTAGATCTGTATCCTGTACAAGCGCGTGATGCTCTTACAAGATTGTGTGGAGTTAGCAGAAGCGAACACAATGGCATCGATCAAGAATTGCTAATAATTAAAGATAAATTTGAAGAGCTGGCCTCGTCCGGTGTACATGATAGATTTCTCGTGCTACAAGCCCGAGGAATCCTGCAAGTACACCCGCGAGGCCTTTGTGGAACGGAGCATAGTGCTCGGCATGTTCACCGATGCCAACGTGCAGTTCCAAAAGAAAATACTGGAGCGGTCAGGGGTCGGGCAGTCTACGTACTTCCCGCCAGCGGTGGCGACGATCCCACCGGATCTTCGGATATCGGAGGCGAGGAAGGAGGGGGAGATGGTGATGTTTGGGGCTGTGGATCAGTTGCTCGCAAAGACTGGGATTGAGACTAAGGCTATTGACATACTGATTGTCAATTGTAGCTTGTTCAGTCCCACACCGTCTCTCGCTGAGATGATCTTGAATAGGTATAAGCTTAGAGAGGATGTCATTTGCCATAATCTTAGTGGCATGGGATGCAGTGCTGGGCTCATCTCCGTTGAGCTAGCTAAACAACTTCTTAAGGTCAGTCACGCTAAACTTTTATTTGATTTGATTTTTCTTAGAATAGATTCATTATTCTATGATGGGTGTTGCTACAGGGACCCAAATAAGGGACCCAAGGCATGGGACATATGAGGTGTCACCATCCGGCTGCATGATGCACCGTTCATGAACAGTGCATCATGTAACAGGATGGTGACACATCACCTGTCTCATGCCTTGGGTCCCTTATTTGGGTCCCTGTAGCAACACCCATCATAGAATAATGAATCTATTCTAAGAAAAATCAAATCAAATAAAAGTTTAGCGTGACTGACCTTAAGAAGTTGTTTAGCTAGCTCAACGGAGATGAGCCCAGCACTGCATCCCATGCCACTAAGATTATGGCAAATGACATCCTCTCTAAGCTTATACCTATTCAAGATCATCTCAGCGAGAGACGGTGTGGGACTGAACAAGCTACAATTGACAATCAGTATGTCAATAGCCTTAGTCTCAATCCCAGTCTTTGCGAGCAACTGATCCACAGCCCCAAACATCACCATCTCCCCCTCCTTCCTCGCCTCCGATATCCGAAGATCCGGTGGGATCGTCGCCACCGCTGGCGGGAAGTACGTAGACTGCCCGACCCCTGACCGCTCCAGTATTTTCTTTTGGAACTGCACGTTGGCATCGGTGAACATGCCGAGCACTATGCTCCGTTCCACAAAGGCCTCGCGGGTGTACTTGCAGGATTCCTCGGGCTTGTAGCACGAGAAATCTATCATGTACACCGGACGAGGCCAGCGCGTAAAGTATATAGCAGCGACAGAAGCAGCAAGGAAGCAGCACACCACAATGTGGCTCCAAGAATACATAATCTCATCATATTGGATATGTTTGGTTATAAAAATGATCATGAGAGCGAGGAGTAGTGGCATGATGCAGCCATGCTTTGCATAGCTAGGCATGGCTCAAAACAACTTGATTGAGAAAAAAAGGGGAGACGAGAAACAAAGGGCGTACCAATTTGGAGACTCGGTGAAGAACAAGGAGATATTATAGGGGTTTGGAAACGTGTGGAGTTTGGAGGCAGTATGGGAGGCTTTAAAGGGATTATTGAGTGACAAAAATACACCAATTATAACTTTGTACAGTGGAAGATGGCGTTCATAAATGTTGTGATTAATGATAGCATGTGATTGACCGGCTCAAAGATACTGTGCTCTTTTAAGATCGGGTGACAGATGAGTTTGGATTTATAGCGTCCACTGTTGGAAAAATCATGGGGAAACACTACTATTAATCACCATCACATATTGTTTGGTAAATAATTGTTATTTACCTTGAAGGAAGAGTTAAATAAATGTGAACCAGGGGGATAACGTTAGTGTATGCTTGAACTAAAGCACCACAATTAGGGGTGTCCATCCGGCCCGGCTCAGGAAACCGGGCCCGGGTCGGGCAAAACCGAAGCCCGGACCCTGGTCGGGTCCGGGCCCGGGCCTGAGAGGGCCGGGCTTCGGGCCGGCCCGGTTTTTTCCTATTTTTTATTTTTTTTTAATTTAAAAAAAACAATAAATTATAAAATATACATAAAAATTACAGAAAATAACATAAATTTTTTTAATAACTTGAAATGACATAAATTATAAGTACAAAAAATTATAAAAATAAAAAATGATAAAAATAATTTCTTTATTAATAATCAGTAAATCCTTTACAATTATAAATTTATTTCGAAATTTGTCGCATCACAATAGATGAGTAAATCCCAATTAGGTTAGCACTTACTTACCCATATCACTATCATTTGCAACGTTTTTTGAAATAATTCATTACAAATTTAAAGGTAAGAAATAAAAATTACAATTTGATGAATATTATCTAATCTTTATATCTATCTGTTAGTCTCAACTCTTCAAATTTATCTTTAATTATAGCAATCTGATCGATGCCTTGTGTTCGCTTCTCGTACCTCCACCAATCTTGTAAGCACATCACCGCTTGTACAGGATACAGATCTAAGCATGTCCTGTGGTCGTCGATCAAACGTCCTGCTGTACTGAAGGCGGATTCCGAAGCTATCATCGAAACCTGCACTGATAGTAAGTCACGAACCATGGTGGAAAGTATAGGATATGAAACTGATCCATATACTCTCCACCATTATAAAATATCTAAAGCATTTCCTTGATATTTAATTAAGGAAGCAGAAAAATATTCATCTAATTCAGAAACCTCTAATCATGAACCAATTCCAGATCCACCAGTTAGTTTAGCTACCATTGCATACCTATCAAAACTTACACTTTTACTTCGACCTGTGCTCGAAGCCGAAGGCGCTGAAGCTGTAGACTGTTGTGCAGCTACACCATGTCTAGCTGCATACTCATCATATAATATTTGAAAATAATTTCTAATAGATAAATGATGAGAAATAGCAGTAAGGGTGGAACCATCATCTAAGTCTATAATATGTCCACCATACAATGACTGTAACAAAATTCGAAGACCAATATCCTTCAAACATGGATCAATAAGAACCCCCAAACCAAAAATATGAGAAATAGGCATAAAATACTTATTAAATTTGCTCTCCATTTGAAAAATTATATTTTTAAAAATATCATCCATACGATATTTGTCAAATTTTTTTGAATATTTAATATTTGTGAAGCAGCTAAAGTAATAGTTGGATAATAACAACCAAATAATAACATAGTAGCATCATAAAAAACTTGTAACATCTCATTTAATTTACATATAATTGTACATCCATCTTTACTTATTCCATAAGTGCTACCAGAGCTAGAACTAGAAGCATAAAAATTTAATCATTTATAATTTCTTTATATTCTATTTCTACACTTAACATTGCATATGTGGAATTCCACCTATGGTCAACATCTTTTAGAATTAGTCTAGGCTTATAAATTTTTTTATAACATTGTTTTCATCTTTTAATTCTCATTTCAGAAGCATTATGCATATTAGTAACTGTTCTAACCTTTTCTATCATGGGTTTAATTTCAAAAAATGCACTCTGAACAATTAAATTTAAAATATGGCAGATACAACTAACATGAAAAAGGTCACCGTGACATGGCAATGACAAAATTGTTTTAATAAAATCAACAGCTACATTGTTATTACTTGTATTATCTAGTGAAAGAAAAAATATTCCTTGATCAATTTCTAGTTTCATAAGTTCTTCAATTATTAAATTTGCAATATTAATACCAGTATGTGACTCTTCAATTGCAATAAAAGAAATAACTCTTTTAAACATTTGATAATTTTCATCAATTTAGTGTGTTGTGATACATAAATAACCAGTTTGTACTCTAGATGTCCAAATATCAGAAGTTACAGAAAATTTACAGTTTAAATTTTTAAAATAAAAAATTATTTTTCATTGTTCCTCCTGATAATATTTTAAAATATCACGTTGACAGGTTTGACGAGAAAATTTTGTAAATGCATGATAAAAACCATCTCTAAACAAATCTTCAAATTTATCATTTTCTACTAATTTAAAAGACAGGTTTTTAAGAACAATAAACCTAATTACGCATTTTCTAGCTCGGGCAGCGTCATAATTCCAACTACCGAGGGTACCAGAAGAGGAGGATTGGCAAATCATAGACTGTCGGATATCATCTTGAAGATTTTGACCTTTGTTGTGTTTTTTATATGGCGTTTGAGATAGTTGGTACCGCTCTTATGATGAGCTTAGAAAACTTGGCCGCACAACGCACATTTTGCCTTCTGGGAGATGATTCTACCGTGTTCATCCTTGGTGACGTCTATCTTCTCAAAAAAATTCCACACATCAGATCTCGGCCTTTTAGGAGCTCTTGGTGCAGTAGATTCGTTGCCATCAGATTCAGGATTAACACCAGTAGGAGGAGGAGGAGTTGTTGTAGGATGACTCATTTCTGGATCGGTAGGAGATAGGTGTTGCTCTTCATAATCAGATCCTTAAGCCATTTGATAGAAGTATTAGAAAATATAAGAGATTATAAGAGAGTATAATATTGTATAAGAGAGTATTAGAGAGAAGTAGAAGAGTTTTGGTGTGAGGAGAAGAAGTAAAAACCCCTTCTATTTATAGAGGCAGCCCCCTAGGTAAATAACCAAAAAACCCTCATATTCTAGTCGTTTTTTACCGTTTAAGGGGTAAATCGGTCAAATATGACCATTTGGTCGGGCCGGCCCAAAACGGTCAGATTTTTGATCATTTTGGCCGGCCGGCCCAGCCCGGTCATATCCGGCCAACGGTCACAAATTAAGACTAGTTGCGTCGGGCGGGTCGGGCGTCAAGCCTGGCCCGGACCGGCTCATTTTCGCCAACCAGTACACAATTGTGACCGTTGGGTGCGGGCCAGGCCACAGCCCAGCCCGCCCCGGTTTTTTTCCTATCAAGCCGTTCACCCTAGGGCTGATCGTTGTGCCTGCCGCGCCGGGCCAGGACCGGCGCCGGACCTGGCATTGTTCCGGGCCGGGTCCGGTTCCGGGCCGGGCGACTTTGCGCCGACTCGGGCCCAGGTTTGGCCCGGGTTTCCGGGCCGACCCCGGGCCCGGGCCGTGGGTTTTTTGGACATCCCTAACCACAATCATAATCCCTTTAAAAGTGGGAGTTCTGGAAAAACTTTCCTTACTCAGTTTGTACACATAATCATTTTTGATATTAACATTATTATACTAATTATAATTGGTTATCAACTGAAGCTATTAAGTCAAAATTAAACTTTCGAATTAAAGCTCTCTCCATCCAAAACTAATTAATAAACATTTGATCTAATTAGAAATGGTTGACAACTAAAGAGTAGGAAGAAGCTTACAGGACAAGCATTGTTGTTAATGTATAGAATCACACAGTCAAATGAAAGTAGGTTAAGTTGACGGATGTTCTCTAACTCTCCGAATGTATGATCTTTGGGCACGATGTACTTCCCTCCACGGGTAACAAATCGTAAGAGGGCGGGGTGTGATTCTCCGGTTGTTCCTTCGACGATCAAGCCAATGAGTTGCTTGTGTGGAGAAGCAAAAGGAACTACGGTAGTTCTTAAGTTTAGAGAATGGTGGAAAAAGCTTACCCTGTAATGGAAAATAGTATATCCTTTTATAGTATTGGAAGGAGGGTAGAATGATATCTTCGACCGGGCATAGGCTGGCGACCAAGTCAGCTTCAACTTTACAGGTGTCGACCGACGAGTGGATAAGATGTTGTAGGCATCTAAAAATGCCTATAGGTATCCACACACAGCTCGAGACAGAGAGAAGGTGATGAACGTCATTATCTAGGTCTAAGAGGATTATCCAATCCCGGTGAACACATAAAGCGAAACGGCAAACCGAATAGCCTATGCACTCACCGGCCACCTCCAAGTGGCCCGTGTACTCACCAGCCACCAAATCGGTGAACCAAGTGGCCTACGTGCTCATCGGCCACCTCCAAGTGGCCCGTGTACTCACCAGCCACCAAATCGGCAAACCAAGTGGCCCGCACGCTCATCGGCCACCAAAATAGTATACAAATCAATGAAACGACGAAATACACGTAACGACGGAACGAGCCGAACTCTAGAAAACCACGAAAGCCTCTGGCGACCGGGACACGTCGAAATGATCCGGTCAGACCAGTGGTTCGGCCACAGGCCAAACCACCATTTTGATCGAGCCACCATTTGGTGGTTTGGCCGAGACCGAGCCACCATTTGGTAGTTTGGCCAGGCCGAGCCACTTCGGTGAATTGGCCAGAATCAGTTTTTTTGGTTCTTTTATGGATTCTTTCAGGATTTGGGCGTTCCAACTGATCTGATACAGTGGTTATGCAGTTGTTAACTGAAGATAGAGGGGATCCCTCATTTTGATCCGAAAAAACCCATCAACCAAGCTTATAAATGAGAGCTCGAGTGTTCATTTTTGAGTGGCGAGAAGATCAAGAGGGCGAGGTGCTGCCGGTTTCTCGAGTGCATAGCCATGAATTTCAGAGAGGGTTAGCTAGATCTTGGCGATCTCCTGTGCATGAATAGTGGAGTTCGAGAGATCTGAGACCTGTCCCCCATTCCTTCGGATTTAAGCATGGTCTTAAATCTCGAGAAGAGTCGTGATCTCGCTTGGTCGAGATCACCGCTGTAGCGATTACTTTCATGAAATAAGAGCTTTGATCACCAATCTGTCAATCGGATCTGATCCGCGACGGTCCACGGATATTAACGTCCCCGGCACAGGCAAAGTTTCCACGCAAGCAGCGGGTGATAAACGTCCGTTGTGCTGTTTGATAAGAGTTGTAATCTTTATTTTCATTGTGTAAAGGAGATCTTATAAAAAGATCGACTTTCTTTCTTTTTGAACTTATTGTAATGGCTGAAATTGTAATGAGTTCGTCACTAATGAAAATATCAACTTTTGACCCAAACAGATGTCACTTTGGTGTTTAATACGAAGTGACGGGGGGTGTGCGGTGCTGACGCGGTTCGTTGTGTCATAAATATGATTGGAGGCAGAGGAATGATGGCGCTCATAATGCATTTAAAGGCATTTATGGCGAGGTGATTGGTCATCAGTGCACAGGAAGGGGTTTCGAGGCTTGAGACGTTTCATCATCTTTGTACTTATCAGGTGGTCGAGATTACCGCCTTTCGAGTCACTCTCGCTAGGTGTCGGCCGATGAGTTGGCCGAGTGGAGTGTTTAAGTAGTCGATTCAGCCGGGGGCCGACACATAACATTTTTCGGGTCATCGACATGTGACCTTTTTCGAGTCGTCCTCGCAAGATGTCGGCGTGTCAAGTCGACCGTGGTGAGCCTCTAGCTGTCTTGAGGTGCTGACTTGATTATGTATATTGTGGATTACTTGTGTGCCATTGATTTGAGATTATTTTCCATTACTAAAATGACTATAACAGTTGTAAACATAATATGCATTGCACCTGTAAATATTAACCAATTGATTGATACCAAATTATAAAATTAATTAATTAATTAATAACAATTGGTTGAATAAAATATTTTTACATTAGTTTCTTAAAATCTTTCATATTTTGAAATTAGTCCATCAAAGTATTATAAGTATTATTAGATAACTTAGTTCTTAAGTTATTTTAAAATTAGTCCTTCAAATCAATGATATAATTAGCAATTCTAGGAACTAATTTCCCTCTAGTTGTTTTTTTTAACTTTAAATTGGTGAAACTAATATCAAAATAACTTTATAATTAGGGATGTAATAATTATTCTAATGATTTGATGAATTAATTTCAAAATAATAAGAATAGAGCAACAGAATAGTTAAAATTGGTTAGCTTATGGAGAGATTTTTCTTGAATATTGATAGGTTTTCTTATTATATGGTCATTAGGGATTACCATTAAAGATTTTTCCCCTTTTCTATATTACTACATAAGAATTTTATGCCTTTTTTTCTTATTAGATTTGAGGCACTAAAGAAACTGGTTGTTATACGAGTGACTAATTCTTTTAAATACTTGGTTGCTTACATTGCTCACGCTCGCAATAAAATATAATGTGAAAGTTGTACGTACATAAATATAAGTATTAATAAAGTTTATAGATAATATTACATCATCAAGTAATGATTTAAATAAAACAATTTTACGATCAAATTATATTAAAGAAATAAACCAAACAATCATAAATTGAACCATGTGACGCAGTGCGGAAGTGATAACCTCGGAATCCACCAAGGGGTGTTATCTGAATGCACAACGAACTATCTTCAAATCCACGAAGAACTTCGAATCCACAAAGAAAATATTAAAAGAGAAATTTTATTTATGAAAAGTTATGCCTCCAAGGCTTACAATTTTTAGCTTAAATAGAAAATAAACAAGACTTCTAGTAAGACTAAAATTACAAAGAAATAGAAAGTATCAAATTCTATCATTAAATAGACTCCCTATAATAGAGAAAACAAATCATGAATTAAAATTAAATTTGTTTTCTAATCTAATTTGACTCTAATATTGAATTTATTTCCTAATCTAAATAGACTCCCAACTTTATTACTAAAAATAAACTAAAAGCTGATTATTTTCGGATTTTATTCAAAACTAGGTATTACTAATAATATTTTAAAATTTTGACAATTTGGTTGGCTCCGTCTTGTTGAGATAGGCGATTTACATATATAATATGTCAGAATTTGCCTTCCAGATTGAAAAATATGATTGTTTTTTTTTGTGAAGGTCAATAATATGTGTAAATCTGTATTTAGCTCATGATTATCCGGATCCTCCATGAAATTGTCTGTTAAACGTCCTACATTAGTCTCCCCTTGTTGAAAGAAGCTCGACCCCGAGCTTATATTTGTTAGAATAGTAACTTCATTATTAAATAATTTTTTTCTCTTGCAACGATCAACATCCGTCTTGTATTTAGCGTGATTTTCTCCATTTGTTCTTTTACCTCCTCTGCTAGGACCTCTTCTATATCAAACTTGTGTATGAATCTTTCCCATGATATGTGTATGTAATTGGCACCATGTGGCTCTGTAGTTGATATGAAAAACTCTTCCAAATATTTTCATTGTTGCTTCCTATATTCTAGTGTCAATGGTGTCATCTCATCGTTATTAAAATTATTGATGATCATTGCTTCCAAAAAAAATTCTCCCTCATACTTCATACATAATTCTTTCATCTTCTTTGCCTCGGGCTCTCCACCAAGCAATTCACACATACCATTAATTGTCTCACTCTTTATTTTATCATTCTCCTCTATCAGGACATTGTTAATATGTGCAATATCGCTCATAACCTCTCTGAAAATATCATGCATAATATCCATCTTCACTATCATATCCCCATCAGCATCATGAATCTCATGCACAATGAGTGTTTGTACTTTAGGAGGAATTTTGGTAGGGGCAGCTTCTTCTTTTTCAGTTACAACCAAGTCATAGACCTCTTGGGATTGCTTCAAGTTTTTTCCTAAAACCTCGTTGTTTGTCACCAAGAGTCTCTTCTTCACAGTAGTCTTTATCTTAGATGGCTCCTTCTCCGTAAGAGGCATAAGTACAATTTTGCGTCCATCCTTCTTAAAAATATAAACATTGTCTCTACTTCTATGGTAGATCCAATATCGAATTGCAATGGCCTACCTAAAATCATATGACAAGTATCCATCTCGACCACATCACACAACACATCATCAACATAGCTCTGATCGATAGAAAAAGGTACCCGACACATCACTTTGTCTTGCACATCATTGCCCTTATGAATCTAGTCGATCTTGTGGAGAGGTGAGTGTTTCTCTGTCTTCAAATCTAACCTATTCACCATACGCCGAGACACAAGATTCTTTCTACTGTGACTGTCAATAATAACATCACAAACCTTCTGCATCACAGTGCATCTCGTGTGGAAGATATTATGGTCTGGAGGTGGTTCTTCTTTCTTTATTGTTTCTTTAGTGCTCTTCCCAACTCCAAGATCTTGCTTAGGATCATTGTCGCTGTTGAATTCATCTTGTGGATTCGGATCATGTCGTTAGCAACCATCAACGCATTATCAAACTCCTACTGTGTTCAGACGCTCTACTATCGACGCAAGTCACTCTATAACATCCTTCATCTTATTAACATTAGTTTTTAACTCATCGAACTTAGTTTGAGAAATAGGAGCTTCATTACCTGCCATCGGAAAGATTGAAGGATTAGCTTTTTAACTAATCCTTCAATCTTTTTGCTGCCGAAAGAGGATGAATTGGTGATCCTCTTTGTTGATCTCTAGATCCGAAAATACTCAAAGATCCAAAGATCGCAAAAAGCTAGCCGATCCAAAAAATTTCCTAAACTTTGTTGAGAGTTTTAGTATTTATAGGGGGATTAAGGGAAGTAACCGCCCCTTAAATCTCTCCTTGATGAGGGTTTAATGGGGTGTAACTACCCCCATAAATCTCTCCATGATAGGGTGATGATCTCCTCAAATTGTTGGGAGAAAACGGTTTCTAGAACTATTCAACTCATGTTTGAACGAGTCAAACGCCAAAACTGACGTTCTGGGCCCGAACTCTACGTTTTAGACCTGAAATACATAGTTGGGTATTTCTAGTTAGCTCAAAATGCAGTGGCCGCACTGCTTTAAGAGTTTGAGACGCAGAGGTCGCACTGTGTTTTGCTTCTGGGCGTGAACTCTGTGTTCGAACACAGAGTTTGCAAGCTGTGTTAGCGGCTGAGTTTGTGCTGCGTTTGGAAGTTGAAGACGCACAAGTTGTGTTGCTTTGACTTTGGAACGCAGCCGCAAGCTTTGCGTTTCAAGCTGAGAAGCGACCATGAGCTCTGCGTTTGGACTTGAACGTTGGGGATGAATCTCTGTGTTTTGATGTTGTAACGTAGGGATGACCTCTGTGTTTTGATGTGAAGAGACCATCAAATTGTGGTCTCTTTTGCTAGAGTGTTGCAAAGACCGTCATCTTATGATCTTCATCTTGGCTCCTTAAAAATATAAAAGTCGTCAGATTAAAACTCCCGATGTTAATTGTGAAGGCTGTTAAACTAGAGCTTTCATCAGTTATTACGAAGATCGTCAGATTGTAACCTTCATCGATCTACATGAAAGTCTTCATTATAGCCTTCTGGAAGTCGTCAGATTATAACTTCCATCATCGGTGTTTGATGGGGATAAGTTATCTGTAGTAATTTTTAGACAGCCTACAAGACTCCATCTCCTCCTGCATAACCTCCTACCACAAATAAGCCTCTGAACTCTGTTCAACCTCTCTTGATGTAATATGAACCATCTCGTCGACACTCTTCACCAAAAGTGCATATGTAACGACTGTGTCCGTATACCTCGTTGGCAACCGTATATCTCTCCTCGGTTTTCAAACCGCAATCGAATCCTGAACCTAAGCTGTCGGTTCCTGATCCTGCTCTATCATACATGTATCCTCCAAATCATCACCGTGCTCGTTTGGCATCACCTCAGTCGGCAATCTAATGATTACGGTCCCATATGAACTCTCTGGAGCTGCATCAATTTTCACCACCTGCGATATCTCCTCTGTCGGGGTGCTCTCCACCTGATAAGAGCTGGTAGGCTTCAAGAGCGAAGCCTCATCGAATGTGACGTCTCTACTCAGCATAATCTTTTTCTCAACCGGATCCCAAAGCTTGTATTATTTTACACCATGCTTGAATCCCACAAATATGGCCTTCCTAGCTCGAGGTTCTAATTTATCAATTCTGACATGATAAAATACAGGGTACCCAAATATCTTAAGCTGATCATAATCGAGTGCTGGCTTTTCCGATCACATCTCCATTGGGATTTCTCCATCGATCGCAGATGAAGACAACCTATTAATGAGGTGGCTCGCATATGAAAGTGTCACATCCCAAAAGATCTTCTCCAAGCCACTTTGCGATAATAAATACCAGACCTTCTCTAGTAAAGACCGATTCAACCTCTTTTCCACTCTATTCTGCTACGGTGTATGACTAACTGTGAAGTGTTTTTTTATGCTCTCGTCTCGACATAACTGCTGAAATGGGTCTGAAGTGTGCTTACCACCATTGTCGGATCTCAATGTCTTAATCTTTTTCCATGTCTGCAGTTTCAATCTTCTTCGCCATGGTGTACACTCAACAACGCTTAGAATAGTTATCTACAAAAGTGATGAACCAATGTCAACCACCGAGTGATGCCATCTTGGTGGGACCCTAAACATCCGTGTACACATAGTCCAAGATGTCTGACGTCCTATGAATGGTTGTCCGAAACTTCACTTTAGTCTTCTTGCTAAGAACACAGTGCTCACTGTAGGCGTTAAAAAATGCTTACAGACATCCAAATACTGCTCAAGGCAAAGAGAAGACGATAAACGCCATTTTCTTAGTCAGAGAGGATCATTCAAAGGAAGCAAAACAATATGGAAGAACAATATACACATCAACAGGCAACTCAGAGTGACGTGCCTTAGGCGCGGCAGCTTGGGGTGGCGCGCCTTAGGCGCGGCAGCTCGTGGTGGTGCGCCTTAGGCGCGGCAGCTCGTGGTGGCGCGCCTTAGGCGCGACAGTATGTGGTGACGCGTGAATTACAGGGGTGCCGCGGCGGTTACAAAGCAGTTATGCGATGATTTTTTGAAGTCCAAGTGGCAGCATATCAGAAATGGAACGTGTGCTGATGTAGACAAGCAGTTAAACCACGAAAAAGGTGGTTAAAGGTCGTGGGTGAACAGTTTTAAGCACGATGGAACGTGGTAATAACCGCTCCTTTGGCCGCGGCAGTGTTGACTGGCGCGGCCAAAGGGATGTCATGTGGTTAGTTATTTTATTCTTGTTTCCACTGCTGTGCACTCCTACCCCTATAAATATCTTTTTAGACACGAAATAAAGACAGAGAGCAGATTGGAGCAGAAAGGGCTTGAGCTTTTGGTGATTTTGAGGAAGAAAGATAGAATTTTCACCCTTTGATAAACATCACTTGGTGATTCCTAGAGATCTAAGCTCAGACTTGATCTTTGGAAGAGTGAACATCTTACATCAATAAGATATTCGCTTTCAAATCCTTACTTCTATAAACGAAAGAAGGATCTCCAAACCCCTTCACGATCTGTGATTTGGTGGTCCACGAGCCAAAGCACTCCCGGCACAGGCAAAGTCCCACAAAACAAGAATCGATAAACGATTTTTGTGTTATTTTCTCAAGAGTTATAATTTTTATTTTATTGTGTAAAAAAAGTCTTATAAAAAGACTATCTCTTTCGAATTTGTTGTAATCGATTAAAGATATAATAAATTCCATAACAAAATCAGCTTTTGACGAAAACAAACTGGCGACCACAGTGGGAGCCAGCGGCCTCGTTGCCGAGGTCGCAGTGTCGCAACCGATCAAGATTGTGGTTAACGATGAGATTGAATATGAGTTCGATCAAGCGAAGTTTAAGGAGTATCTGTCATCCTCAGCTTCAAAATCTTCCTCACCTCGTAAGTGCAGGAAGATTTCATCTTCCAGAAAGATTACCCAGTCTTCAACTTCGGCGAAAGCTACATATGAAGATTCTTGCCCAGTTGTTGCTAAGGATTCTACTTGCAACATATTTGCTCCAAATGACCCTTCACCGATTCAGGGGTCTTTAAACCAAAATGCGCGGGCACTGACAAAGAGGGCTCGTCAGAGACAACGTCAACGTCGTGCTCGTCAATTGGCAAAGGCCTTACAACAAACTGACGGAGTCCATTACTATACGGACTTAAAGTCGATGAAGAAAAAAGTAAACCAGTTGCCCCAAGGGCAGAACACTCACATTTCTACACAACTTACAATGGAGGAATGGACCCTCGTCAAAAGAGTACGTTCAACTCTCAAAGAACGTATACAAAAGTGTCATATAAACGCCGCTCGTAATCGTGCCCTTCGTCAACAAACACAAGGAAACAAGAAGGAAATGGTGTCTGGAAAACCACCGAAGAACTATAAAGTTTGGGTTCCCAAAAACGAAGATGCCCAAGAGAGATGGAAGAGCTCAATCTCCAGCCGCGGCAGCCCATACTGCCGCGACAT
>NC_033801.1:121984479-121987897 GCF_001876935.1 Asparagus officinalis
ATACTGTCGCGGCACTTCATACAACCGCGACAGTCATGGCTGCCGCGGCCAAGAGAAGGTTAATAAGGTTTCCACTTCAACTCCGTCAGCATCCGCTCCTGGTCCATCTAACACGACTGTGTCTGCTGTATCACCAGTGAAGCCTTGGGTCAGTCCTGACCTGCCGAAGTTTAAAGTCACTATGGTGGATCATCTCGGTCCTTTGTCTAACGATCGAGGCAAAACTCCAATCAAAGAGCATCCGGATCCAGCAAATAAACCTTTAGTGGTTTCTTATGCAGGGGGTCGTAAATACCCTCCTGTCAGAACTGCACAAGTCCAAAACGTTAAAGTGCCAGTTCACTCTCGTTTAGGACCAATGAAGACTACATGCCCGCAAGGGGTGGATTTAAGAATTCAACCTTGGATCGCCCAGAGGCGACGACTAGTCATCCTGTGCATGTTAACAGGGTTCAAAAACAAAAGATGGGTTGCTCAAATCACAATAATGATGAGTTGTACTATCAAAACAATAACTCAAGAAAAAGAATTGTCCGAGAAGATGAGTCTCACTGCGCCTACGAGAGGCTCATTAAGGCAGTATTGACGGAATGTGGTTGCTCCGAAAATAGGCCAACAAGAGTTTTTGTATTTCAAAGACTTTCCACCGAAGCGTCAAAACCTAAAATGAGGCGTTTCAACAAGAAGAAACCTGCAATTCAACAAGATGAGTTCCCTGAGGTCACCATTAATATGACCGGCAGAGGAAAACAACAATTAGTCAACCCTGACCTGGATTTCTCTCCGGGAGGGAGAGTTGAGTGGGGTCTCTCTCAAAGGATGTCGCGGTTACAACGAAGAGCCAGTCGACGTCGGGACTACAAAAGAATGCACGAAGGTTTATCTTCAGATGAGGAACTGTCAGACACTTGTTCTGCTGTCGCTTCAGACGACACCACATCTAGTATTGGGCAGATCAGAGAATCATTTACAATCACACCAGATCAACTAGCACAGATACTACAGGAATCGTTAGCTAAACAACACGAGGAAATTAGAGCTGAAATCAAAACCGAGATGGAGTTGACAATGCAGCAGATGCGAGATTTGCAGGCTCAACAACACCAACCGGAATCAAGCCAGAAGGCGGAATCCAGTAAGCGTAATGCTATACATGTACGTATAACTGAGGTCAAAAATGAGGAAGATGAGACCATCTTTGCTGATCATCCTCTGGATAAAGACAATTCCGGAAGCGGTCCGACCAAATCATCCACCCAACCTCCTCAAATTTACTTAAAGAAGAGTGAGGAAGAAGACAAGAAGATGCAAGATCTTGAGAGCAAAGTCAATGCTCTGATGACGGCCCAAGAAGTAAAGAAAACGGGCATTCCATACCCGTACCCAAGGGAGTGGGATCTGATTCCTTATCCCCAAAATTTAATTTGATTAACTTTACTCCTTTTGATGGCAGGGGTTCACCCACTCAACACTTGATCTATTTCAAGTCGCATCTCGGCGCAATATCCGGAAACGAAGCCTTGATGGTCCGGTCATTCGTAGGAACCCTTCGTGGGACTGTCTTCGATTGGTACCGACGTCTAAAACCTAGGAGTATCACTAGCTAGGAAGATATGGAAGGATTGTTCCTCACCAATTTCTTCGACGACGACACTGAAGTCTCTATTGGCACTCTATTGGATGAGAAACAGAAAAATGGGGAGTCAGTTGATGTCTTCGTCAAACGGTTCCGAAACAAAGCGGTAAACTGCCGAGATCCACTCACAGAAGAGTTCATCCTACAGACATGTCACAATAACTTGTCATTAGATGTATTAGAAGTAATGGGGGTTGTGCCCTCTAAAACTTGGAAAGAATTGAAGGTGAGAGGTGAGCAAGCTGAACGCTTTCTCAAGAGGAAGAATTTGGAGAGGGGTCAGCCACCAGCTAATACTCAAAAACAGAACTTTAATCCTCGAGGCAGAGGAAGAGGGTCCGGGGCTGCTGTTGATGCACATCAAACATCACAATAGCCACAACAACAACCACAGCAGTCATCCTTCCAATTAGCACCGAATCAGAATCAACAGCCTCCGAGGCAACCTAAGACTTCAGAACCCAGATTCCCTAAAGAGTATTCTTTCAAGGATGATGAAGTACCAGTTATCTTCAAATATCTATTAGATAACAATAAGATCAAGCTTCCACCGGTCACAAACCAAGAAGAAGCGAAGAAAACTAATGATCCGAAGTATTGTGCATATCATAGAAGGGTCCATCATCCCACTAAGGCGTGTTATATTTTAAAAGACAAAATACAAATCTTAATCGATGTTGGTATCGTGACACCGAAACCAAAGGAGAAGAAGGTAGGTGCAAATGCAGTGTCTATTATCTTCGGATCGGTTCCTTTATCTTGGTTTCAAGCCGAACCAGTATCAAAGGTCAAGATGCAGACCATCAACGATGACCCTCATTGACAGCACCAAAAAGGGCTTGTATCTCACACAACCCCCAACCGCAAAATCCTTTGGGTTCATCCGGATTTGCTTGAAGATGAACAGTGGAAGACATCCACATCAAAGAAGAAATTAAACGGCAAGGGAAAAGAGAAATCCTATTATGGAGCCTCGGCAATTCCTGAGAAGAACGACGAAGAAATTTCAGCTTTACCGCTTTCTGAAGAAGAGCAAGAATCTTTGGCTACAAGAGGTGAGAATGAATATCATTATAAATATCCTGAAACCTCTAACCCAAATGCTAAAACTCTTACGAAGCTGGGGGTAGTTGCAACTCCTCCTGTAGCTGCTGGGAAGCCGTAACAACCGGCTAAACAAAAAGAAAAGGAACCCCAACATAAAGAGGTTCAAGTTCTGAAGCAGTCTTGTTTCAATCGACCGATTGGACGAGATAAACCGAAAAGCTCGAATACCCCATACCGTTTCGACGTCATGGCTCAGTTGGTTAATATCCCAGCAAGGATCATATTGTATGAATTACTGCGTCTTTCAAAGGATACCAGGGAAGCTTTGCAGGAAGCCTTAGCTGATTCTGAGGTATTTCTTACCCAGATTAAGCCGATCTCTGATGAGCCAGAGTCGTCAATTCAACACTGCAACTTAGCCGCCAACAACATTCCAGAACCAGGCTCGAACTCCATCGATAAGGCCTCCACAAGTCATTAGCTAGTTATTGGGATTCCCGACATATAGCTGGTCGTATCCGAATTGTCACGCAAATCGGCAAGGAAAGTAAGGCTCGATTTTGCATATGTTTCTTGACCGGAAAACATTGTAGCCTGGTCGAATGTTCATGAGCCAGTGAAAACTGCCCATGTTGAGAGAAGTCCTATTGGTCCTAGGCATTTCCTCATCAATGAGCATGTCATTATATGCACTAGAAAATCGGGGAAAACATTTATAAAATTCCCCAACACTTG
>NC_033801.1:121987907-122012412 GCF_001876935.1 Asparagus officinalis
TCACTCTGTCAGGCCATTGTCGGGAAGGATTCAACCACTTACATCCTTATAAAAGCTGTAGCAGCGGAATCTCTGGATCGGATACGTCGGGAGCTGACATCATGTTAGTTCGGTGGAGGACCAACCATGCCATCAGATATGTATATGGTAGCTCAACTCTTGACAGGGGAATCTTACTCGAAGGCTCAGGACCCACTTTTGTAAAGGTGTTGGCCAGGTTGCGCAGACCGCTATGGATGTCAGCAATCATGGCAGAGAGTAAAGATAATCTACCTCCGACGGCTAATTGCACAGCTGGAAAGAGAACTTCAAGAGGAAGGGCCTCTGAAGATTGATGCGGCACTACACACTTCTTTAACCATATGGCCAAATAGCCAGAGAGAAGAGTCGCAGGTTTCATCCTCTTTGTAGTTTGCCACAAGAAAGTGCTGAATTTCGACCCCCTTGGAAAACCACCTTCGGATGATCCGGTCGTATAAGACTGAGCATTAATCTTTGTGATCAATTTGTTAACATCGGAAGGAGTCAAAGTGGGTGATTCACAAACGGCCTCACCAGTCGAGCTCTCGAGATTCTGGAACAAGTAATCGGCGAACTGCTTTAGACTAACTTGAGCCGCCTTCTTACTCTTTACCTCGATCCTGGCTATCGCTGTTTGGTAATGACAAGTTAATTCCCAGAGAATGTCGTGAGCAGCAGAACCAACCTTCTTCATCCTCGTAAGCTGACGATTGGTTGGAAAATATTCTTGATAAGGAGTGTTCCCCAGTGGCAATCCGGACACTTTCATCATCTCGTGGAGTGGAAGCCCTAACTCCCCATACTTAGTGAGGAATGTATTGGTCTTTGGATTATAAGACTCGAACAAGACGAGAAAGTGATCTACACTTATCGGGAGACCATGCATGCTGGCTCGGATTGGAGCGTATAATCTCAAGTTCGCTAACTCTTGACCCCAACGATTGAGTACGTAGTTGGTCATCCTAGACCATCATTTGTCTGGGAGCGAATGAACCCATCCATAACATCTGAACTTCGGGAGGGGGAACTCTCTACCGATCCGAGCAAGCCTATTCTTCACAGTATTAACATTTATCATCAGTTCATTCTGAGGTCCGTTATCTAGTCCAAGTACCCCCCGGGATGAAGACCACGAATGATGTGCCGACCACTGGAGCCAGAAGCACTAATGTCCCTACCAATGAACCCGCAGTGAACGCGTTCATGGTCATCTGTCAAGTGCCACGACATCTTCCTCGAAACAGTTAAATTCCTTAGTTGCAGAATTGAGTACTGTCGAGGGAATGGGGGAAGGAACAGAAAATTCCCTTCATGTTCATTCAACCAAGCTTCAGGACCACAACAAATATTATCCGGATCTTCAATCGAATCCCCGAACAGATAGTCAGGCTTCTTTAGCAGCTCAGTAGAGTCTTGAATCGGGGTTAAAGGCGAGTCAGTCAACAAAGCACGCAGAGTGCGACGACTTCCTTCATGAATCAGTCCAAGAATGCTATCGTCACAACCCTCATTAAATTGACGGGCCTCTCTAACCAGAAAGTCGCCGTTGAAGGAAGCATGAAGGATACCACTCTGGTCTGGGTCTTCTCTATCAGAAAAAACTACTGAAGAAAAAGGCACTGCAGACAAATTTGGAAAACAATTGGACAAAGGATAGGTTAAGAGAGCAAGGCAAAATGCTCTAAGTAGCCGCGATGGTATTCACTGTCGCGCGTTACTGCGACAGTGTATGCTGTCGCGCTCAGCCGCGACAGTACGTGCTGCCGCGGTAACTGAACAGCAACCCTTGGTTTCAAAGAACCACGAGTTTGAGCCAACTTTGTATTTTGGCCGTGGTACACGTCTTGATTAAACAAGACATGTGTTCATAGCGTCTATCCCCTCGAAGGAGGATGTCAACTCTTCCCGGATGCCTCTCAAAGGAGACAAACGAGTTTATTAGATCAAAAGCATCAATTTTGCACAGAAAAGAAGTCAAAAAGTTTACCTCCAAATGATGTAGCGGCAGCCTCAACCTCCTCAGACGCCTGGGCTATAGACTTGCCCTTGGGAACTCTGGATCTCTTGGGTGACATGGTTTTTTGACCTAGAAAACACAAAGAAGTTAGGGTTTTCGAGTAAAATCCCAAATACAAAGCCAAAATAAACCCTAGACACGTGAAGGGTGTGCCATCCTACCAGAAAACGAAGAGGAGCAAGCTTGGAAAATTAAAGAATCAACAGGAAGCTGGAAATCAACAGGAATAGCCGAAACCCTAGATCTGGTTTGAATAGAATCACCAAAATCCGAAGAGATAGAGAGGAGGAAAACCAAAGGACGCTTATATAGGGTATTTTAAGGAGATTTCGAACTCAAAACAGCGTGTAAAAATGATCCGAAAAGGCCCGACATCAGCCTTATAACCCGACTGACCGAAACTGGGCGCGACAGTCTACACTGGCGCGCTTGGCAGTCTATGTGGGCGCACTCGAGCGCGGCAGTATAAGCTGGCGCGGCAGTTGATTTCGTCACGTTAGCGCGCCACAATCAAATCGGATGCGCAGAAGCGCCATGCATACACAATGATCCCTTGAGCTCCGATGAGTATATGAGTATAAACTGCATCTCCTTGAACCTCCCAACGACGATTCTGATTCAAGACTTTGACAACGGACACGCGATAAACGCAGCACTAGAAAGATTTTAGCTATTCTACAAAGCAATGAATAGACTAAAGAAGTCAGGGATTGAATCCATTCATAGACCATTCCACGCAACTTCCCCAACAAAGTACTGAAGGAATTGCAAGGAAAGCTTATCATATCCAAAGTGTCCCAGACTCTTCTCTAAAATAATGAGTCTGAGATACTTTGGAGGGGGTATCTGTAGGCATCAAAAAATACTTACAGACATCCAAATACTGCTCAAGGCAAAGAGAAGACGATAAACGCCATTTTCTTAGTCAGAGAGGATCATTCAAAGGAAGCAAAACAACATGAAAGAACAATATACACATCAACAGGCAACTCAGGATGACGCGCGGCGCGACAGCTTAGGGTGACGCGCCTTAGGCGCGGCAGCTCGTGGTGGCGCACCTTAGGCACGGCAGTTCATGGTGGCGCGCCTTAGGCGCGACAATATGTGGTGACGCGCGAATTACAGGGGTGCTGCGGCGGTTACAAAGCAGTTATGCGATGATTTTTTGAAGTCCAAGTGACAGCATATCAGAAATGGAACGTGTGATGACGTAGACAAGCAGTTAAACCACGAAAAAGGTGGTTAAAGGTCGTGGGAGAACAGTTTCAAGCACGATAGAATGTGGTGATAACCGCTCCTTTGGCCGCGGCAGTCCACACTGCCGCGCCAATAGCCACGGCAGTGTTGACTGGCACGGCCAAAGGGATGTCATGTGGTCAGTTATTTTATTCCTGTTTCCACTGCTATGCACTCCTACCCCTATAAATACCTTCTTAGACACGAAATAAAGACAGAGAGCAGATTGGAGCAGAAAGAGCTTGAGCTTTTGGTGATTTTGAGGAAGAAAGAGAGAATTTTTCACCCTTTGATAAGCATCACTTGGTGATTCCTAGAGATCTAAGCTCAGACTTGATCTTTGGAAGAGTGAACATCTTACATCGATAAGATATTCGCTTTCAAATCCTTACTTCGATAAACGAAAAAAGGATCTCCAAACCCCTTCACGATCTGTGATTTGGTGGTCCACGAGCCAAAGCACTCTCGGTACAGGCAAAGTCCCACAAAACAAGAATCGATAAACGATTTTTGTGTTATTTTCTTAAGAGTTGCAATTTTATTTTATTGTGTAAAAGAAGTCTTATAAAAAGACTATCTCTTTCGAATTTGTTGTAATCGATCAAAGATATAATGAATTCCATAACAAAATCAACTTTTGACGAAAACACTCATAGAATTCAATCTTCTCACTCTTGGCTTCCTTCAATCGCCCCTACTTGCACAACGCCTGTAGTGACTTTTTACCTGTGTGTCCCAATCTGTAGTGCCAAAGTCTGCTCATGTTCGCCTCTGAAATTACTGAAGCTACCTGGCCGATCTTAGTGCTTCCCTTCAGAAATATAGATTCCTACTACAGACTCCCTTCATCACTACCAAAGATCCCTTAGTAACTTTTGCTATATCGTTCTCAGAAGTCACATTGAATCCCTTTGCATCTGAAGCTCTAATAGAAATAAGATTCTTCTTTACCTGAGGAACAAATCTCACTTCATTCAACTCACGAACAACTCCGTCGCGCATCCGAATCCTGACGGTACCTATCCCACAAATGACATAGGACTAGTTGTTTCCCATGACCACCACACCCCCATCGAGATTCTCTAAAGATGCAAACCAATCTCATCGGGAAGTCATATGCTAAGTAGCATCAGAATCTAGCATCCAATCCAATGCATCAGCATGGTTAACCTCTGGAGTAACCAATAGAGAAAAGTATGAATCATCTGAATCGTTATCACTCTTAGAAACATTTATCTCGCTGGCCTTCAGACCCTTCTTCTTGCTATTCTCCTTCTCTCTGAGCTTTGGACAATCTCTTTTTCAATATCCTTGCTCTTTGTAGAAAGCATACTGGTTCTTCACTAATTAGTAGTGGCCTTTTGACTTTGACCTACCTCTGTTGCCACCTCTCAGATAGGAACTCCTACCTCTCGTCGATAAGACCTCTCCTGAAGTGCTAGCTCTTGAAGATTCTTTATCTTTTCTCCTCAAGTAAAAATTCATCAACGCATTAGTCACTTTACTGTAGGTGATGAAAGATCTACCATTCAACAAAGTGACCAAGAATGTATCATACTCCTCATCGGGTAAGGAGCCTAATAAAATAATCACCTTATACTCACCTGATATCTTCTCATCCACATTCGCCAAGTCCGACAATAACTTTATGTAGTTGTTCACATGATCTACAAGTAAGGTACCCCTAGACATTTGGAATCTAAACAATCTTCGCAGTAAGTACAACTGATTTTTAACACTCTTCGTAAGATACTTGTTGACTGATTCTCAACACTCTTCATAAGATACTTGTTGTTGAGAATCACTCACATCTTCATCATAGACATCATACCAATAACATCGTACTTCAACTCTTGTTCCAAACAAGATCTTGTAGGCATAAAAAATTGTCTATAGGTTCTCACATATAGCTCGAGATAAAAAAAAGACGACGAATGTTACTATCCGAGTCAAGAAGGATTATCTAAGTCAAAGGAGATCATCTGATATTGTAGAGAAGCTAAAAAGCACACAAAATAAGTCGGCGAAGCGTACGAGTCTGTGAAGCATGCTAAACGATAAAGGAACAACTCAACCAGGAGTTGTGCTTTATCCACAAAAGGATAAAGTACCATGTGTATCTCATCTACTCTATGAGTAGTGTTTTGTCTATAGAAAGTTGTATATCTCTTCATCAACTTTCCAACGCATCTTGGATCATCTCATTCCGAGATCGGACAAGGGAGTTAGAGCCAAATACCCGAGACAACACAAACTGTCTCGGAAGTGCGAGACAGACTTCACTGTCTCGGATTGCGAGACAGTCATGACTGTCTCTCACCAAATCTGAAGAAGGTCAAAAGAGAAAAGTTGTAGATCTCTTTGTTATCTTTCTAACGCATCTTGGATCATCTCATTCCGAGATCGTACGAGGGAGTTAGAGCTAAAATATCCGAGACAATACAAACTGTCTCAGAAGTGCGAGACAGACTTTACTGTCTCGGAATGCGAGACAGTCATAACTGTCTCGCACCAAATATGAAGAAGGTCAAAAGACAAAAGTTGTATATCTCTTCGTCATATTTCCAACGCATCTTGGATCATCTCATTCCGAGATCGAACGAGGGAGTTAGAGCTAAAATACCTGAGATAACACAAACTGTCTCAGAAGTGCGAGACAGACTTCACTGTCTCGGAATGCGAGACAGTCACGACTGTCTCGCACCAAATCTGAAGAATGTTAAAAACCAAAAGTTGTAGATCTCTTCGTCATCTTTCCAACGCATCTTGGATCATCTCATTCTGATATCAGACGAGGGAGTTAGAGCCAAAATACCCAAGATAGTACAAACTGTCTCGGAAGTGCGAGACAGACTTCACTGTCTCGGAATGCGAGACAGACTTCACTGTCTCGGAATGCGAGACAGTCATGACTGTCTCGCATCAAATCTGAAGAATATCAAAAGAAAAAAGTTGTAGATCTCTTCGTCAGCTTTTCAATGCATCTTGGATCATCTCATTCTGATATCAGACGAGGGAGTTAGAGCCAAAATACCCGAGATAGTACAAATTGTCTCGGAAGTGCGAGACAGACTTCACTGTCTCGGCCATAGAGTTGGTTACAACACGTTTTTTGACGATTTTTTGGCTTCATAACTACTTGAGATCAACCATAAATGTGGGAAAATGGTTACAAACTGAATGGAGACCCACTAACATCATAAAAGGATGGTATTTAGGTATTGGGATAATGGTTACAAAAGGGGGCTGATTAGAGAGCATCCGGGGGGCTGATTAGAGAGCATCAGAGATCGAGCACTTGATTGAGCAATCCAGAGCAGAGAGAGCAGACTTGAGTGTTTGGTGTGATTCCTTGAGATTCGAGCTTTGACTTGATCTTAAGAAGAACGGTTGTCTTACTTTGATAAGATCTTCATTTCAAATTCTCACTTCGATAAACGAAGGAAGAATCATTAAGCCCCCCTCACGATCTGTGATTTGGCGGTCCACGAGTCAAAGCACTCCCGGCACAGGCAAAGTCCCACAAAACAAGAATCGATAAACGATTTTTGTGTTATTTTTCAAGAGAGTTGTAATTTTCACAATTTTTTATTGTAATTTTCTGTAAACAATCTAAGTTTAATGGAATTATCAATGAAAACAACTTTTGACAAAAACAAACTGGCGATCACAGTGGGAGCCAACGGTCTCGCTGCCGAGACCGTCGTGTCACAGCCGATCAAGATTCTAGTTGAATCCTCGGTCGAATACGAGTTCGACCAAACCAAGTTTGAGGAATATCTTTCATCACCCTCTTCAAGATCTTCATTGTCTCACAAGTATAGGAGGATCTCACTATTGAAGAAGACTTACATGCCAAAGAAGGCCCAAAGTGAAGACTCTCACCCAATCGTTGTCGAGGCCTCCCCTTGCAACATTATCCCGGTAATCCCCGAAGCCGGAAGCTCTGCTCACAATGATTCTTCCTAATTAAGGAATCGTTCGGTCGAAGTTTGCCAACTCTGACGAAAAGGGCTCGTCAGAGGCAACGCCAACGCCTCGCTCGTCAAATGGTTAAGGCCTTGGAACAAACCGACAGAGTTTGTTATTATCTGGACTTAGAGTCGAGGAAACAACAAGTGGTTTGTTCAACTCAACGACAAACTACTCACCTTTCTGTACAACTCACGACGGAGGAATGAACTCTCGTCAAAAGGGCTCGGTCGACCCTCAAAGAACGTATACAAAAGCGTCATGCAAACGCTGCTCATGCTCATGCTCTCTTACAACAAAGATGAGAAAGAAACAAGGAAACGGTGGCCAAAGAACCGCCAAAACTCTGCAAAGTTTGGATTCCAAAGTCTGGAGTTGTGCAAAATCAGTATTCGGAGCCCGTTAAGACTCCGCACCCACAAGGGGGTGGTTCTAAACGTGTGACTTCCGACATAACCTTGGATTGCTCAAAGACAATAATAAGTTGTCCTAAGAATGCCAACAAGGTTTTACATCCTCAGAAGAAGACATGTTCGTCAAAAGACATCGTTATACCTGGGAGGTCATACCAACAGACGATAGGATTCTCCAGTAATCATACTGATGAGTCATACTATCAAGCTGGGGTTGTGAACAAAACTCGAAAGAGGATTGTTCGAGAAATGAGCTCGTTGTTTCTGTATGCGACTCATTAGAGCAGTACCGTCGAAATGTGACTACTCCAAACGAGAAGCCATCCCTCGAAGAGTCTCAGTGTTCCAGAGGCTTTTCACCGAAATATCAAAGCCTAAGCTGAGATATTTCCACAAGAGAAGATCAACTGTCCAAGATGGTGAATTCCCTAAAATCACCATCAACATGGCTGATAAAGGAAAATCTAAGCGGCGTTCAAATGAATCAAACCCAAACTTCTCTCCGGGAGGAAAAGTCAATTCAAGAATTGCCCAACGGATGTCTCGACTCTAGTTAGCAGCTATCAGACGTAGAGATTACAAGAGAATGCATGAAGGAATGTCCTCGGAGGATGAACTCTCGGACACTTATTCTGTGATCGCTTATGATGATACAATGTCTAGCACGGGACAAACCAAAGAAGTGTTCACAATCACTTCTGATCAGTTTGCTCAAATGCTTCAAGAAGCTCTAGCCAAGCAACGTGAAGGAATTAGAGGTGAGATGAAGACAGAGATGGAGTTAGCTATCCAACAAATGGGAGAATTGCTAGCTCAACGGCCTCAATCTCCTGAGTCCAGTCAGCGAGCTGAATCCAGCCGCCACACTCAGAATATTGTAGATAACAGTAATCCAGAAGTGGATGAAGTTATTATGGCTGGGGGGCCCCCCCCACGCAATAACACTGGGGGTGGTTCAATGGATCCTTCCAATAACGATATTGGGGGTGGTATGAAGTTATTATGGCTGGTACACCTCCCAATGACAATAACACTGGGGGTGGTTCAACGGATCCTTCCAATAATAATATTGGGGGTGGTTCAATTTCAGCTCTTAATAACACTGGGGGTGGCCCAATTATTTCTGCTCAACATCACTCAAAGAGGGATGAAGATAAGGACAAGAAAATGCAAGACCTTGAAAACAAAGTCAATGTTTTGATGTCCGCTCAGGAAGTAAAGAAGACGGGTATTCCGTTTCCCTATCCAAGAGAATAGGATTCAATACCGTACCCGACAAAGTTCAGTCTGATTAACTTCACACCATTTAATGGGAAGAGCTCGCCTACTCAGCACTTGATTTATTTCAAGTCTCATTTGGGCATGATCTCTGGAAATAAGGCTTTAATGGTCCGGTCATTCGTTGGCACTCTTCGTAGGCCCGCCTTCGATTGGTACCGACGTCTCAAGCCAGGGAGCATCAATTGCTGGGATGACACGGAAAGTTTGTTCCTCAGCAATTTCTTTGATGATGACACCGAAGTGTCAATCGGAACCCTTCTGGATGAGAATCAAAAGACGGAGAGTCAATCGATAATTTTATCAAGCGCTTCCGCAACAAAGCAATGAATTGCAGAGATCTTGTTACAAAGGAGTTCATCCTGCAAACATGTCACAATAATCTCTCCATCGATGTCCTGGAAGCCCTGGGGTCGTACCATTCACCACTTGGAAAGAGTTAAAACTACGTGGCGAACAAGCTGAACACTTTCTTAAAAGAAAGAAAGTTGAGAGAGGTCAACCGATGACATCCGCAATTCCTGTGAACGCGACTCTCGATCCAAGGTTCCAAAAGGAGTATTCTTTCGAAGATGATGAAGCTCCAGCCATCTTGAAATACCTCCTCGCCAACGACAAGATCGAGTTACCACCTATTAAAGATCAGGAGGGAGCTAAAAGGATTACGGATCCAAACTACTGTGCATACCACAGAAGGGTTCTTCATCCCACTAAGGTTTGTTTTGGACTCAAAAATAAAATCCAAGCCTTAATTGACTCCGGTGTCATAACGGCAAAACAAGCCAAATAAAAATGACCCCATACTCCATCGGGTACACGAGTATAAACTGTTTTCCCTAACTCCAAAGAGTATAAGAGTATAAAATGTTTCTCCCTTTACTCCGACAGGTATACGAGGTTAAACTACTTCCCTTATTTTCAATAACGGGAAGTTCCTAGAGAATATTACTCCTAATATTCTTAAGGATAACCCAACAATGTGGCCGAATATAATTGGATTTAGATTCGCCAAAGAGCTGGGGGGTAGAATACCTCAATTCATTCCAATGGAAAGTTCCTGAAGAATACTACACATGATATTTTTAAGGATAACCCAAAACCGATTAATTATTCAAGGTGAAAACCAATCATCAGAATAATTTATTCTTAATCATGATTAAGAACCTCCCACTGTAGCTATTTAATCATTTCCAAGATGATTAAAACCTTTCTACAGTGACTTTCGAAATACCACTCTTTCGTTGAGATAAGATTCAATGACTTCATTGGTCAATCTTCCCTTACGAAACTCCCACAGAGTAATTATGGAGCGCTTAATGATTCACGGTCCTCCACCACAAAATCCCTCACTGATCAAATTAATTAACGGTGAGTCCACCAAAATTCTTCACTATTGAATCCATTCAAACCCCCACTGTGCCTAAGCCTTTAACACTCCCACTGTTGAAGTCCTGACACGACATCCAAAATTTTAATCAGCTGATCCATAGCGATTATCAAACCCCTTCGTGTTAAGTCCTTATCGCTTGACACCAAAAACTCCCATCAAGTGTTGTGTACAAGTTAACATTCCCATCGTTATTTGTACCTCGCTCCCACTTCTTATTTGGTCAAACCTTCCTACAGTTAGGACCAAAGCCAAAATCCCTTCTCGATTCCTTCCATGAACGAGAGGTCCACAAATTGAACGATTAAACCTTTAAACAATTAGAATCATCTCACTGCCTATTTGGTCAAACCTTTAAACAGTTAGGACCAAAGCCAAAATCCCCTCTCAATTTCTTCAATGAACGAGAGGTCCATAAATCGAGTGATCAAACATTCCTACAGTTAGGATCACCTCGAAACTCCCACTTGGTCAAACCTTACTACAGTTAGGATCACAGCCAAAATCTCATTTCGATTCATTTTGCGAACGAAAGGTCCAGCTTTGAATTGGATAATCAAACCTTATGACAGTTAGGATTATTCAAACCAATCCAGATTCTCTAAGTGGAGATCCCACTTCGAGTTTCCTTTGCACCAGGAGATAGAATATAAAATTCTTCCTCTCCGATTTCGGGTTTATCTCTACCAACAAAAAAGAGACCACGGAGATAGAATATAAAATTCTTCCTCTCCATCATCAGGTTCATCTCTACCAACAATCTTCCTCTCCATCATCAGGTTCATCTCTACCAACAAAAAAGAGACCAGGAGATAGAATATAAAATTCTTTCTCTCTATCATCGGGTTCATCTCTACCAACAAAAGGGAGACTAGGAGATAGAATATAAAATTCTTCCTCTTCAGTGTCAGGTTCATCTTTCCACCAAAAAGATGTAACCCATCAACATTTCCAAATCCATGTTTGATGCATGGGGGACTCTATCTCGATCCCTTATTAGAGATAAGCCTACGCCTAATACGCGTTGACGGGTGGTCCGTTCCCGTGAAAACGAACAAGTCTATGTATTCAACATCATAGCACCAAGTCTAAGAGAGTTTATTCTCTTAGCATAACGTTACATGCAGAACGGACTTAAATATTCTGCATGCTAGCCCGATTCAAACGGTAATCGGTAAAGGCTTCTCAAACCCTTTGATGGCTGAGGGTTTGCCAAAAATCCTATAAATACGATAATCACTGACGCACCAGCTTTATTAGTTGGTCTCGTGACTTGAGTATCTGACAAACTTAGGATAAAATTCATATCTGCAGATGAACCGACCTGAACAATTGGTCCTGCAGCCTCAACACTCAAGACCGCTATGCTCTAACGTTTTAAGAGTTTAAATTGTGCAGACTCCAGTAAACACACGAGGATAAATTGTGTTAATGCCTGCCAACGCGTCAATGATTTTTGCCAAAATAAGGCTAAGGAAAAAAGTCCAATGGATGATCTCAGGGGATTCAATTGCGATCCAGATATGAATTCTTAATGAAGAAAATTAGTTCAACATCAGTTCAATGACAAGAGCTAATTCACAAATCAAAACATCAGTTTCAGTTCAAGACTTTGACAACGGTCAAGCGATAAACGCAACACCGGAAGAATTTTAGCTATTCTACAAAGCACTGAGTAGACTAAAAGATAAAGAAGCCAACGAATTAATGGCCAGACGTATCATATCTAAATTATTCCAGCCTCTTTTATAAAAGAATGAGGCTGAAATACTTTGGAGGGGGTATCTGTAGGCATAAAAAACCGTCTATAGGTTCTCGCATATAGCTCGAGATAAAAAAAAGACGATGAATGTTACTATCCGAGTTAAGGAGGATTATCTGAGTCAAAGGAGATCATCTGATATTGTAGAGAAGCTAAAAAGCACATGAAATAAGTCGGCAAAACGTACGAGTCTGTGAAACATGCTAAACGATAAAGGAACAACTCAACCAGGAGTTGTGCTTTATCCACAAAAGGATGAAGTACCATGTGTGTTTCATCTACTCTATGAGTGTTTTGCCTATGGAAAATTGTATATCTCTTCATCAGCTTTCCAACGCATCTTGGATCATCTCATTCCGAGATCGGACGATGGAGTTAGAGCCAAAATACCCGAGACAACACAAACTGTCTCGGAAGTGCGAGACAGACTTCACTGTCTCGGAATGCGAGACAGTCATGACTGTCTCGCACCAAATATGAAGAAGGTTAAAAGACAAAAGTTGTAGATATCTTTATCATCTTTCCAACGCATCTTGGATCATCTCATTCCGAGATCAGACGAGGGAGTTAGAGCTAAAATACCCGAGACAACACATCCTGTCTCAGAAGTGCGAGACAGACTTTACTGTCTCGGAATGCGAGACAGTCATGACTGTCTCGCACCAAATATGAAGAAGGTCAAAAGACAAAAGTTGTAGATCTCTTCATCAGATTTCCAACGCATCTTAGATCATCTCATTCCGAGATCGGACGAGGGAGTTAGAGCTAAAATACCCGAGACAACACAAACTGTATCAGAAGTGTGAGACAGACTTCACTGTCTCGGAATGCGAGACAGTCAAGACTGTCTCGCACCAAATCTGAAGAATATCAAAAAACAAAAGTTGTAGATCTCTTCGTCAGCTTTCCAATGCATCTTGGATCATCTCATTCTGATATCATACGAGGGAGTTAGAGCCAAAATACCCGAGATAGTACAAACTGTCTCGGAAGTGCGAGATAAACTTCACCATCTCGGAATGTGAGACAGTCATGACTGTATCACATCAAATATGAAGAATGTCAAAAGACAAAAGTTGTAGATCTCTTCGTCAGCTTTCCAACGCATCTTGGATCATCTCATTCTGATATCAGATGAGGGAGTTAGAGCTAAAATACCCGAGATAGTACAAACTGTCTCGGAAGTACGAGACAGACTTCACTGTCTCGACCATAGAGTTGGTTACAACACATTTTTTGACGGTTTTTTGGCTTCATAACTACTTGAGATCAACCATAAACGTGGGGAGATGGTTACAAACTGAAAGGAGACCCACTAACATCATAAAAGGATGATATTTAGGTATTGGGACAATGGTTACAAAAGGGGGTTGATTAGAGAGCATCCGGGGGGGCTGATTAGAGAGCATCAGAGATCGAGCACTTGATTGAGCAATCCAGAGTAGAGAGAGAGCAGACTTGAGTGCTTGGTGTGATTCTTTAAGATTCGAGCTTTGACTTGATCTTAAGAAGAACGATTGTCTTACTTTGATAAAATCTTCGTTTCAAATTCTCACTTCGATAAACGAAGGAAGAATCATTAAGCCCCCCTCACGATCTGTGATTTGGCGGTCCACGAGTCAAAGCACTCCCGGCACAGGCAAAGTCCCACAAAACAAGAATCGATAAACGATTTTTGTGTTATTTTTCAAGAGAGTTGTAATTTTCTCAATTTTTCATTGTAATTTTCTGTAAACAATCTAAGTTTAATGGAATCATCAATGAAAACAACTTTCGACGAAAACAGATCTTATTACCCCCACAAGCATTCTGATTTATCTTTTCCCATATCGCCTCATCATACTTCGGTGGCCTCTCATGAGTCATAATAGTCTCTTCCAAATTTTAAGCATTCGATGCATCTTGCACATCACTCATCCACAACCCAAACTTGATCTTTCCATCATACTTCACAATACTGATCTTCGTATTTTGAAATGCAACCTGAACTGTACTCACTGCAACCTTGCTACTTTCACCACTATCTCCTGCCATTGCTTGCTAACTCCGAGTTGTAGAGGGAAGATTCAAACTTGATAGATTTGTGAAATTATCCAACTAAACCCTATATAGGATTCCAACATGATCACCGAACCACACGAGGAAGGCGAGATCTTCAACGAAAAACTCCGCAAAGCTATCTCCATCGAAACCTAGATCTCCAATATCCAAGCTTCCAACAACGAATTTTTCTCCACCCAAAACAAATCCTAGGTCTGAAACCCTAGGCTCTGATACCAATTGTTGCGAGTCGATGGAAGCGTGCTCACAAATCAAACACCTACACGAGTCGGCGAGCAACGGGAGGAGAACAACCAACGAGTACAATTCACAAATGAACGGTACAAACCAATCACAAATACAGAGATTTACATGGTTTGATAAATTACCTACGTCCACGAGGAGAGGATGGGGAGTTTTTACTATATGGAGGAGAAAAACAATGGGTTATAACTCTCAAACACTCAAAATAACCCTAACCAACAATCTCTCACTCCCTCACAATAATCTTCCTCTCAAAGTTCTCAAAAGACTCACTTTTCTCTCTACCAATCTCTTCTAAAACGTTCTACATATATAGAAACCCTAAAACCAAAATAGACTAGGAATCCAATAATTAAAAAACCAAAAACCAAAACAGACTAGGAATCCTGTTTGGCCAAATAACCTGCTATCTAACAATTATGAGTTGCAAATTTTTTGTTATAACTTGCAAACTAAGTGGTTAAGCATATAATGTAGTTTAAATTAAATGTTTAAATGTATTTTTCTATTTTTATTGGCTATAAATCCAAAGTTCTAGTGCAATTTACGTGAAAGTCATACGCTTCCAAAAAAGATTTTTACCAACAAACCCAAAATTTTAGCTCCACATATTTTAAAAATCTTACCCATATCCAAAATTACTCTTAGTTCCAAAATATTTTTCTAAATTGATTTTCAAACTCACTTGTATTTTAACTCTTTGGTATAGAGTGTAAGTTACTATATTACACCGTAACTTTTATAGTTTTCTCTAAGTTGTTATGTATGCAGTGTATAGTTTTAATCAAATGCTTATACTATTTGTTTGGCTTTTTTCAAGCTAATGTCATGGTATCATGGACATATTTTTAATATATAAACCTAAAGTTTTATCCCTATTTAATTTTATAACCATCCACCTCCAAAAAAAAATTATCCATAAACCAAAAGCTTTACACCCATTTAATTTTTAATCCACTCGCTTTTAAAATTAATCTTAAACACAAAATACCAAACAAAGTTATTTTTAACTCACTTTATATTTCAACAACTCGATATATGGTGTAAATTATTATTTCTTGTTATTGCTTGCTATAGTTTTTCTTAAATGCTAGATATATATGGCGTGTTTTAAAACCAAGTACTTTTAGTTGTTTTCATGCAAATATCACGACATTGCGTGGGTCAATTTTGATCAATATACAAAAACCAATTTGAAATTTATGTCGAAGATATGTGACTTGTATCTTAACTAGACCTTGTTAGAATATAAAATACGAATCTCAATTCTTACCATAACTTTGGAGTTTTGGTGCAATGTTTAAGGACTTTCACGTGGTTTCAGAGCAATCCAGGTTTAAATCTGAATAACCCCAAATTTAATGCAAATTTTATAAAAACTAGTTTAATGCATGTGCTTTGCACGTGGACATGTTGTTGTATTTAATATGATATTGTTTAATAAATTATATATAAACCTTATACAAAGTTATTTAATTGCGCTATGATTAAAAACATTTAAGTTATACTATAATTAAAACTTATACTATTATTAACATATATTTAATATTTATTTAAATTAGCTTATTATTATATTATTAAATAATTTATTTAGGAATATAATTATTAAATAATAATGTAATCATAAGTTTAAGTAACACTATTGATATAATTAAACCATTTATATTATTAAATAGTTATGCTATGGACATATATTATTACAATATTACTTAAATAATGGTAGTAAGTTTAATATTATATGACTTTATATTGTAAAGAATATTACATTGCTCGATAATTAATATCATTTTAGTAATAAAAAATTGGATTGTATAAATTAAGAATACTATTATTTAGGAAAAGTACTTTATATAAAAATATTGTATCCTTGAAAGTTATGAGACATTTACTTTCCAACAAAAAGTGAATGACTCATAGATTTTAAAATTTTGATATTTTTATATAAAGTAACTTTTCTAAATAAAAATATTTTTAATTCATAATGTCCAATTTTTATTACAAAGATGATATTATAATATCGAAAAGGGTGATATCCCTTACAATGTAAAGAATCGACCCCTATTTATACTATTATTAATAACTATAATTATGTACAATATTTTATTAAATAAATAATTTTACTATTTTATTACAATTGATAATTCTTTTATAATGAATTATAATATATTTATTAACTTTATTATCATTATGAATTATTAATATGTTCTAGCGAGTGACCAAATATTTTGGGAAAAAGAAGAGAAAAGTATATGTCTCATAAATCTCATGGATCTAAATATTTTGGGAAAAATGTGTACAGGCCCCAAAAGCAGAAACTTCATGTGACGAGGCCCCTCATAGTTTTCCCCATGTGAATCAACCCCTTGATGTGTGACACTTTGTACTGTAGCTCTTTTTTATCAATTATTACATGCCAGCAAAGCTAAAATCCCCAAATTATCCTTATCATCTCTCCTCAATCTCTCAGACCCAGCAATTATATCATCTTTCTCTCTCATCTTCTCTCTCTCTCTCTAAAACTAAGAGTTTTCTCAAGCTCGTCAACCTGGCCCTCGCCCTCCTCGCCGTTGCCGCCTCCGCTCAGGCCCCCAATGCTCCCCTCGAGTTCGTCGCTGCCTCCCCTCCCCTCACCCGTCCTCGTCGCCGTAGATCGCCGCCGCTCTCCCGCCATAGATCGTCGTCGTCGAGACGCACAGAGCATTAATCCATTAGCTAGAAGAAGAAAGGAAAAAATGTTTGACCAGCTACAAATAAATGAACGATTTAATTTTATAAAATAGTCAAAAGTTGTCCCCATTTTTCCACTTTCACGAGACATCCATGCCTTTTTGGAGGAAGCTGAATTTACAATAAACCTAATGTGCGCAGTTTTTTTGTATTTTAATTTCGAACAAATTTTTAAAATAGACAATTTTTAAAACTTAATTAGCAAAATAGGCTGAAAAAATATTTAATTACCAAAAATCGTTGTAAGCTGGGACGGTAGTTATAAATCGTTGTTATAAATGAGGATACAATCATGTTTTTATAAATCATTGTTAATTATATTTAATAATAGTTATACCTAATGATATGTTATTTCTAGATGCTATCGTGTTAGTTCTAGTAGCCCTCGAGTTAGTTCTAGCTTCTATTACCCTAGTTCTACCTTGTATACAGCCAGTTCTAGCCCACACCATGCTAGTTCTAAACCAAGCCCGCGTTTTTGACAAGCAAACTTGTTAATTCTAGCTTCTACGTTAGTTCTAGCTTCTATTACCCTAGTTCTAGTTTGTATATAGCCGGTTCTAGCCCACAGCTTGCTAGTTCTAAACCCAACAAGGTAATATCATTTACGACATAAAGAAGTAACCCCTATTTATACTATTATTAATAATTATAATTATGTGAACTAATTTATTAAATAAATGACTTTTACTATTTTATATCATTAATAATTATTTATAATAAATTATCATATATTTACGGATTTTGTTATCATTATAAATTATTAATATATTCTAGTGAATGACCAAATAATTTGAGAAAATGAAGAGGTGCATAGTTAATGAGAGGTTGTGGATCATTAGTTTTATAAATAAATGATATAATTAGCAAGGAAAATTAAAAGTTTTGACATGAGTATTCTCTTTTATAAGTAGTATACTAATTGGCATTCAGAGATGGCTTTTGTACTCGGGATTCGGACATCCAATCATGACAACAAGCGGAGATAATCCAAATCTTTTTGTGCGATGAAAACGAAGAATTTGAATTGGAGCAAAACTTTTAACTTTTGCGTACGGTCTATTTCAATCATCAGGCTAGGGTTCAGACGTGCAAATATGGGCCACATGCAATTCACCAGAGAAGGAAAACTTACTGGCGTGGCTAGAGAGTAGAAGCAAATGTAAATCAAGCCTCAGGCCCACTTTGGTTATTTTGCCCATTGAATCCAGTCGGTGAGTGAGCCTTCCCTTGTTTTGGGGAAGAAAATGGAGTGTTTCGTTAGAGGTTGGCAAAGCTCATTCAAGTTTTCGGCAAGGACAGCTCTGAGGTCGGCAGGGGTTTGAACCCAAACAAATATGCAACTTTTAGTGCTGTCTTTAAAAAAAAAAAACTTATAATGACTGTTTGCACATAGATCTCGCTCCTTGCCGACATGTTGTGTCACTTATAACCTTTTAAGTTAAATATTAGATGAATAATCTCTTATAGCTGAGCTAACCGCCTGTTGCCCTCCGCGGTTCCTCTTTGTTATGGTATGCTATTTTTAGGAAAAAAATTTGTAGGATAGATGATGTGGATAGTAAAGAAGGGAGGGAGGGTCTGAAAATATAGACATTCTATTTGTCACAAATCTCTAATGATGCTCAGTTTTAAATACGGTTTGCCTGACATAAACTACTTAATGGGTAATAATTGATGCAATGTGGTAGTGCGGAGAGTTTATGAGCAATTAGCCCTAAATCTAAAGAGTAGTATTATATTGCAAAACGAGAAGGGGGAAAAAAATCTCATAGAAGTCCTCTGTAAAAAAAAATCATGACTAATATGTCTCACCGTCAATCCTAAATTATTATAATTAGTATACAATGTCAATATAATAAATATCAATCAAACCACAGCACCATTATACTTGTTATTACATCAAAGTAATCACCAACGCTAATCTTCTTTATATATATTTTAAATTCCTATTTCATCTTCGTTAGAGGGCCATGTATAAGACTTTCTTTCCCTTCTAGATTGTGGATACTACTCATCATGAGCCAAGAGACTTGGTTGGATTTTGTATGCTTTGGCAGTTTGGCCTAGAGATTGTATCGAAGGGATTGGATAAGTAAACAAGCTCAAGTTGTTGATTTGTTGCCTATAAAAGAATAACCAACTACATTAAATCTACACATTCACAAAGAAGGGGAAACCCCCGTTTCTCTCTCTCTCTCTCTCTCTCTCTCTCTCTCTCTCTCTCTCTCTCTCTCTCCATTTTTCTTTATTTTTTAATTTTTTAAAGGGGACCACATACATGAGATAAAATGTGAAACGTTATAATTGGAATTTAAGAAAAAACTTAGGAGGCCCACTTATGAAAGTAAAGTATTGTATTTTAGAAATTGGGTTTAAAGACAAATATAAAAAGTGAATTGGATTTAAAGATACAAGTAATAATAATGATTGAGTTTATAGGTGTAAAATTGAGTAAACAGATAAGCCTAGAAATAAAACTCCCCAACTTAAAAGGTTCTGTGGTTAAGCCAATTTCATTACAGCCCGGCCCATTGTTTGACAAACTTGGGCCATGGGAATTTCTTAATGGGCCTTATTAAGGTAATCAGGAGAAGCGTTTCTCTGGGATTGGGATCCTCTACTAATGAATCCTCTACTAATATTTTCTAATAAAGAGATCTTGGCCTTTGATTTGTCAATCAAAGGCCAAGATCTACTCATGAGCAAAAGTAGGGGGACCCCTTACTTTTGCTCATGATGAGATCTTGGTCTTTGATTGATAAATCAAAGGCCAAGATTGTATTAGGAGATATTAGAAAGGGTCCTCATTAGTAGAGGATCTCAATCCGTTTCTCTGGGCCCCACGACAACAAAATCTATAAAAATCCCTCCCCGTTTAAATTCTTTTCCCGATTCAGGGATTCTCCCAAAACCTCCCTCTATTCGTCTCCAAAACCCCTCTAGGGTCTCAACAATCAAAATCTCTAGGGTTTCTACTGCGGCCTCTATCGATCAGCGATGTCTCTGCGTGCAAGCGAGAGAACGGAGGTCCGCCGGAATCGGTACAAGTTCGCCGTCGACGCCGACGAGGGCCGCCGGCGACGAGAGGACAACATGGTGGAGATTCGAAAGAGCAAGCGAGAGGAGAATCTGATGAAGAAGCGGAGAGAGGGAATGCAATCGCAAGCGTTCTCTCAGGTCTCGGCGATCGAGAAGAAGGTAATCGGTGGGTTTGTTTGTTTGTTTGGGTCTTGGATTTGTGATTTTAGGTTTTTTGAGGTGTTATTGGGGTTATTTGATGATTTCTTTGGCTATGCGTTCAGTTGGAGAGCTTGGCGGTGATGATGGCGGGAGTTTATTCGGAGGATCCGAAGGTGCAGCTCGAGGCGACGACTCAGTTCAGACAATTGCTGTCGATAGGTACGGCATTTGTTGAAATTTGATCTTCTTGAATTTGTTTGTTTAGCTATTGATTGGTTATTATTGTTATTTTTTATTTCTAGTTTATGCATTGAACTGATTAATCATGATTGTTATTTGGCCTTGAGTTAAGTATAAATATTGGAATGAAGTGATAATAAGTTTCTGTCCATAGGGGTTAGTTCATATTCGTTGATTGGGTTATTGATGAATTTACTATAAACATTACTTTAATGAGGAATTCATTTATAAATTGCCATTTGTTCATATTCATCCATTGGTTGGATTGTTGATGAATTTACATTACTTTCATGAGGAATTGATTTATGTCGTACTATTAGTTCATATTCGTTTGTTGATTGGATTGTTGATGAAATAGCTATGTATGTTGCTTCCATGAGGAATTAAGTTATTTCTTAGTATCAAGTTCATATTCATTCATTGGTCGGACTATTGATGAATCATTGTATACATTACAATTAAGAGGAATTAATTTATGCCTTACGTAGAGAAGTTCTTGCCAATATTTTGATGTGCTGTTCATTGGCTACTAGACCAGGGAATATCAGTGGTGTTTTGTTGAGCTTGAGCTTATACTTTTAATGTGGATTTTGAAAGATAGTTGAAGTTGTTGATATTTGTTTGTGTTTGGATTTTTTTCCTTTTACCAGAAAGAAGCCCACCAATAGAGGAGGTCATCCAGTCTGGTGCTGTTCCTCGTTTCGTTGAGTTTCTTATTAGGGAGGAATTCCCCCAACTTCAGGTCTTGTTGGTTTTATATTTGTGAATTTTGTCCTCATAAGTTTTGTTTCTTTTAAACTAGATCTTAATGTTTGTTCAGTTCGAAGCTGCTTGGGCACTTACAAACATAGCCTCTGGTACATCAGAGGACACCCAAGTCGTGATTGATCTTGGGGCTGTTCCAATATTCATAAAGCTGCTTGGTTCCCAAAGTGATGATGTCCGTGAGCAGGTATATGAGTTATCTTTATTGTGCTATTGAATTTCCGCTATCTTTTAGTTTATACCCACAACATTCCTGAATAGGATGGTGTAGCATTTTTAATCTATATTTAAGAAATTCTGTCAGATGGCATGTGGTTCTGACGTTCTATATCTACCCATAATGTTCCTATACCTATAATTAAACTGGATTGTAACAGTTTTTAATTTATATTTAAGTACTTTTCTCAGATCCTGTTAGCTTTGGTTTCTTAATGATATAAACAAGATGTAATCTGTCAGTTATGCAGCTTTTATCTAGTGTGATATATTGGCTTCTGTAGGAGTTTATTCATCACGATGCATAGTTTAACTTTTGTTGGTAATTTGGAGATTGCAAAATCGTTGTGATTTTGCTTGTCGTTTTGGGAATTTGTACTGTTTGTAGTTCTGCTTATATTGCTTGTTGTTTATTTTTTGTAGTTTTGCTTCTATTGTCAATATGCAGTATATTATACTGTGACTTTGTACTCCCGACATAATTTTGGTTTCATATATAGTTTTCCTGACAGTGATACATTGATGTATGTGTGGGCATTTGTGTGATGCTGATGGGTTTTCATTTAAACTTTACATTTGATGCAGTTATCTGATAATGTTTGGTTTTTTAAGAGGCAATAAGGAATGTGATCTTGTTTTGATCTTTTTTCCCCTCTCTCTATTACAAATTGCAGGCGTTATGGGCATTGGGCAATATAGCTGGTGATTCACCAAAATGCCGTGATCTTGTCCTTGCAAATGGGGCACTGAACGCCCTCCTGGCTCAGTTAAATGAGTATTCCAAGCTCTCAATGTTGCGGAATGCAACATGGACTTTGTCCAATTTCTGCAGGTGGAAGCCTCAACCAGCTTTTGCGCAGGTGTTTTGTCTATTTTATGATTTTTTTTTCTATATATGTAGTTTTGAATGTGCTAAAAATGTCCATATAAATGCTCTTGGTTGTATTTTTATGCAGACACGACCAGCTGTTCTGGCCCTTGCATATCTTATTCAATTGAATGATGACGAAGTTCTGACTGATGCATGTTGGGCACTTTCTTACTTGTCTGATGGCACAAATGACAAAATCCAAGCAGTAATTGATGCTGGCATTTGCCCTCGGCTTGTGGAACTGCTTTTGTATGTACTAGTCTCTGTTAAGTTACAATGTTTGGATTTTTCAAGGTATCTCTTATGAGCCCTGATGCTCTTGATGATGGCGTGTAGGTTTCATTCACATGTGGTGCTTATTCCTGCTCTGCGTACTGTGGGTAACTTAGTTACTGGGGATGATGTACAGACGCAGGTATAAAATAAAAGAAACACCACTAATTTTATGCACTGGTTATTGTCTGCTTGATTTAATAGGTGAACGCATGTTTAAGGATCTAGTAATGCTATGGGTCTTGTTTGGGTGGTAGACATATGATGTTTTCACACAGCTATTCTCATCTCAAATGAGTATTTTATTAATTCTAAAGGCACTATCACTTTCGTGTATGCTGATTTGATCTTCTTTTGATGGTAAATGTTCAAGTTCATTTTTTATATGTGGCTAACCAATAAACCGAATATAGAATTAAGTTGTGATGTTTACATCTCTTTGTCTGTTTGCTATTTTGAATTAATAAAAAGCAAATGTTTTCACTATGTGCTTGTTTGTTTAGTCGGTTATTGCTTGCTTAAAAATTTGTGCGTTTAGTGCAGTAGTTTGATCCTTTCTATATGCTGTAGAGAACCAATTGGTATTACGATGTTCTGTTTTTCTTTCCTTCATTGTGTTCTCCTCTAGAATAGAACCACAATTGTATATGGTAAATATTACTTGAAACAATGCATGTTGTGGAGAAAGCACTTAAAGATCACACTTTATGAGGTTTTGTAGAACACGCATGAGCTTTTCACTTATCCGAGAAGATTCTCTTAAACACTTGAACAATGAAATTTCATCATTACATTTCATATAATTAGCTTATATATATCCTTTTAGTTTTATTCCACCAATCTGTCTGCTATGTGATGATATCTTAATATGTTATATGCTCAGCTCATTATCGATCATCAAATACTTCCTTGTCTTCACCAACTTTTAATGAACTCCCACAAGAAAAGCATCAAGAAAGAAGCTTGCTGGACCATTTCAAACATAACAGCTGGAAACAAGGATCAGATACAGGTATACATGAAAAAGATTAGATACTGCTCTTTTGTTGATCGGGATTAGAATTCCGTGGTTTCTTGCATTCCTAAAAATAGAATTGTATTGCATTTATGTTATTTGGGTTGGTGCTGAGCTTTTTTAATCTGGACTCTTACTTCCTTGTGGTTTGGTAAACAGGCTGTGATTGATGCAAATATTGTCGGTCCTCTTGTTCAATTACTGCACACTGCAGAGTTTGATATTAAAAAAGAAGCAGCATGGGCAATCTCAAACGCTACATCGGGTGGTACACATGATCAACTAAAGTATGTATACTAGCATGACTTTTATGTCAATATGTTTTGTCACTGATTTATGTTTAGCTTTAACATATTTTTCTGCTTTACTATGGCTACAGGTTTCTAGTGAGCCAAGGGTGTATTAGACCCTTGTGTGATCTTCTCGCTTGCCCAGATCCAGTAATTGTTAGTGTTTGTCTTGAAGGACTTGAAAACATTCTGAGAGTTGGTGAAGCTGAGAAAAACAAAGGAATCACTGGAGGAGTGAATCCCTATGTTCAGCTTATTGGTGACGCTGAGGGTGTAGATAAGATTGAGAATTTGCAGAGCCATGATAACAATGAAATATATGAGAAGGCTGTGAAGATCCTTGAAACCTATTGGTTGGAGGAAGATGAAGCTGAAATCACGTCCCAAGGGGATGATGCTCGAACTGGATTCAACTTTGGCCACTTGGAGATTCAACTTCCTTCTGGCGGGTTCAACTTTGGTTGAATGGTAAGATGGATTTAGATGATTTAATCGCTCAATTATTAGTTTTTTTGACTACATGCATCATTACTAT
>NC_033801.1:122012422-122030949 GCF_001876935.1 Asparagus officinalis
AAAAAAAAAAATAAAAATAAATAAATAATCTTAAACCTGTGATTTTTCTACCCAAAAACCGAATGACTTCTGTATTGATTGGTTTAAGGGAAGAGTATAATTCTAATCCTCCCGTAATTTGACTTGACCAATCTAAATCACAATTGCAGACATTGTGAAGTTTAACGTTTGGAGTAGAAAAATCCGAAGTTAAGACTATGGGGGAAGTTCAATAGATATCAAGATTTGGGGGTATGTTACCAAACACCCTACTTTATTTTTACTGAACCTTGCTGCAGTTTATAATTCATGTAGCATACAAAACTGTGTCTAGTAGTTGGAACTGCCATTGAGTTTATTCCTGCTTGTCAGTGTATAGTTCTGATAATCCTTTGGGTTCATTGTCAACAATACAACCAAGAAAAACTCATTTCGCTTGCAACCTAATGGGATGTTTTATTGTGTTCACCGTGCAGGTTCTTTGTTCTTGAGATGCTGAAGGATCTCCTCGCTAAGAGTTGTCACGTCGTTTTGGGTCCTGTATTAGGTGTGGGTCAAGTTTGGGGGTCGGGTGTGTTGGGGTTTGGTACATAAAAAAGATGATGAATGCCGCTGATGGATTGTTAGTTGAGCTGAAGGGGTGCATGAATGATGCGTATCCTGCTCCAAAAGTTCATCTACTTTCAGTTCATAACTGTTTGAAAGAAAGTGGTGAAACAATTTGAAGTCAAATATGTTGTTACAGGTGACTACGAGCTTTTTTTTTCTGAGGTCCTATAAAAGATTTTTATTCATGGTTACTATATTTGTTAAAAATGTTCTTATACCATACAAGAGCATACGATTTAGCTTCAAGCTTTTGAAGGAAGGGAAAAAAAACGAGTACTTTACTGTCGCAACTCCATTCGCCATAAGTTCCGCAAGTGTTCCTATTACTTTCAACCCACTGTAGTTTGTTGTTTTGATCTATACTGCCTTTTTAGTTCTACTAGTATGCAATACGTGCGTTGCACGTGATGCATATTAAGAGACAACATGATTCAAAATTCATAATGTTTTCATAATTATGCATTGAACTTATACACAATATACAAAATGAATGCCAATTAACCATTATCATTACATTACAAACCAAAAAAATATTCAATTAGCATAGCAATATACATACAATGAGAGTAAACATAGCTTTATTGCTGAAAGTCAATAATTAAAAATAAATAAAATTTCTTACATACAACAAGAAGTTAATAAATTTCCAACAATATACATGTTTTATAGAAGAAGCATCCCTCTATGCATACATAAGATCACATACTCGTATTACCGGCAATATAATCCCTCAAAGAAAGCACCATATTGCACTATATTTATGCAAACCCCAAAAAGCTCTGTATTGTTTCTTGGAAGATAAACTATAGTTGCAATAATAAGTACAAATAAAAGTGAAGCAAAATTATACAGTACAATGTCTTGGAAGATAAACTATAGTTGCAATAATAAGTACAAATAAAAGTGAAGCAAAATTATACAGTACAATGTCAAAGTTGTATCTCCATTTTCAAAGAAATAAGTACAAATAAAAGTGAAGCAAAATTATACAGTACAATGTCAAAGTTGTATCTCCATTTTCAAAGATGGGGTTGTTGGTGCATATCTTTCCACGACTTTTTCATCTTTGTCCACAAAGAACTTAGTGAAATTCCACTTGATGTCATCGCCAAAAAAACCTCCTTTCTTTGATTTCAATAACTTAAAATAAAGAGTAGCAGACACCTTTCCATTCATTTCAACCTAAGAAAAAAATGAGTCAGTCACATATAATTACATGAAATTTTCTTCTAGAACAATGGCAACATAATGAAAATTTCTATTGCATATTTGCAAAGTGCAAAGGAGATCTATAACTAAGCCAAAATTTGAAACTAATAATCCTGTTTTGTGAAAATTAACATTGTATTTTGTTTTTCCAATCACGCTACCCATCGAAAACCAAATCTAATTAGTTTGAAGATATTCACATTCATAACATATTTGCAACCTTTGTTTGATTTCGTTTGAATTATCTTTCCTGATGAAAGATAATGATATACAAACAAGAATAAATTTGTAACAATAACAGCTATCTACAAACAAAGAAACAAATAACAAACAAAACTCAATTCAAAATCTAATATTTACCGCTACATTCGATTCTTGAGCTTTATCAAGAACCTTTGATTATCCTCCTTCGCTCTTTGTACCAACAACTCAAGCAAATTCTAAAAATATGCATACATACAATCCTAAAAAATCAAAATCTGTGAATGAGATGAACCAGATCATACCTACAGATATGCCTCATTGTATAATGTATTAAATTTAGCGAATTTCTTTTGATTCCTTATTAAAAACAATGAATGATATAGAAGAAAGAAAAACACTGGAGGAGGCTTCGCCAAGCTTTCCCGCTCAAACCGTAACGGATCATGAACTTAAGGATATCAAGTGGAATATAGAAGACGATGCTATAGAGCCATATGACTCCTGCCCGGATCATGAACTTAAGGATATCAAGTGGAATATAGAAGACGATGCTATAGAGCCATATGACTCCTGCCCATCCCCATCCACAACCTTTGATGCGAGAAAAGCCCCAGTGTGCATACACTACAATTATTGTAGCCACCTGCACAAATAAATAAAAGATCATAACATGATAGAAATCATAAAAAGTTATTCAATGGCAATTTTTTCCGTCCGAACTATTACCAGTTGTGCAATTATTATGTTAGATGCACCACGAGCAGCATCGGTGGCATCAGCCACAGCTATGCCAATGTTGGCTTTATTGAGGGCAGGGACGTCATTTACACCATCACCAGTCATGCGACAGATGGGCTTTCTATATTGGAGGCGCTTCACGATTTTGTATTTGTGTTTTTAAAATTTTTGGGATTTTTTTGCATTCTATATGAATTACCATGTAACTTGCACCAGTAAGCATATAATTTCAAAATTACTTTTAGTTAAGCAGGACAATAGAGATTTATGGAAAACATTACTTACTATCCATTTAATGAAGTGTGTAGATAACTCACAAATAAGGTCTTCCAATTTTTACAATGTGATGATGAACATAGAAGAGCAGCTAATAATACCTTAGACGCAGGTATTTGGTCAATGAGTACTGATTCTATTTTCCCTCAAATATAGAAAAAAAAGTCCTGACTCCTATTTTTAGGCACATTGCCAACAAGAATAGACAAATGATAAATGTCAAATGTGGTATTTTTAAGTATTGTGACAAAATATGAAAACCTTATAAGGATTATTTATGAGCTAAATTACACACCTTCACACACCGTCCAACCAACATATCGTCGTAACGACCAATCGGCTAGCCATCTCCCATGAGGCCAAAGTACATTGCGGGGTCGATAAGCTCACGGTCAAAGGCCAGATTCATACCACACATGGAAAACAATGTTCCCTTGGAGATACTCATAACAACATCAACATACCTATGGCAAACATAGAAACCAACGTTGGAGGATAAGCATCCTTATCCATTTAATACTGTAATGTGAATGATGACGCGTTACCTTTTGTTCCTTTCCAAAGGATTGAGGAGCTGAGTGGGAGCATCATAGTAAGGGATATGTAACCAGAGACCATGGGAAACAGCAGTTGAAACACCTTCCCTGAGGCTGAAAGGATACCCATGCACAAAATTTGCACCGTCACGGTATGGATCATACAATGTGTTGAAGAAGTATGGGGTAGCATAGCTAAGGAGATTATTTATATGCTGCTCCAGAGCCTTGATGCCTTTTCCAGATGGATTCTTGGCCACCTAGTATCATTATTTAAAAAATTGGTTAGAAATATGAGAAGGTATAAAAGTTTTATTAATTATCATGCATATTTACACTATGTATTCTAAGTATGATTATTGTTAGTAAGATCGATATGTGTGTAACCAACTATACTCCTTTTTAGGAAGATCTCATACCATAATCATCAATTGGTCGTTGTCCATGATCTCCTAAAACCGCAGTAACCAATTCCGTTGATATGCATATACGATTTTCCTACAAAAGATAAATATGCAATGAAGTTAATTGAGCAATGAAAGGCATAATAATATAATATTAACTCTCTAACAGTCAGCTCGAAGAGTAGTCACATCATGTGAACTCTTGTAGACTTGAGTAACTGTATGTGTGTACTGTATGTGTGTAGTGCTCATTTACCAGCAAGCAATATACTGAACAGTGCATGACTATCTCAGACAAGAAGCAACCTCTAAGTACCAAACAAAAGACTAATAAATTTAGTATTCAAATTACTTCAACTGGAAACTAATCTATTGACAAGAAGAGAAGTAAATTCAATTTGAAATACAAACAATTTAATGGTTTATTGGTTGACTGGTTCATTAGAAAAAGAAGATGATTGCAGAAATATATTTCACTGCTCAAGGAGGCTTCAAAATTTTATTGGCCTGTTTTGGGTTCATACCACTTTCCAGGGTATAGGAAACCATTTTCAACATTCTCGCTAACCAAAGGTCTATGAAACATGTTCTTGCATAACGTATAAATCATGATGTTTATGGAACAAAATGCACTTAGAAGAATTATGATAGAAGGATATCACCATCTAATTTAAGCCACCAACAAGACAATAAGTACGTCTTCTCATGTATACTGTCTCAATTCAGGTTTGTTTGATGTTCTGCAATATAATAATGGTTGCATACGCAATATTTCCTGTGAACCAAGAATGTTTTCTATTAAAATCATTCAAATAATTAGACCATTTCGTCTAGTGTTTCGCTTGTATTCATGATGTTATATGTTCTAAGGACTTGTAAAAGAATGACACCACGTATTAAGGTTTAAAGAAAAAAAGGATTAAGATTTTCTCATGCAACATGTTATAATATTTTTGAAATCAACCTCCATCCCTCCCTCACTCGCCTTACTGTGAACTCTAAAGTTAGTAAGTAATTGTCCACTAAAGATGCTTATCCAGTAGTCTATTTTAAGGCTCGTCAATATTAAAAACTATCCTTGCCTTACTGTGAACTCTAAAGTCCGCAACTAATTGTCCACCAAAGATGCATACCCAGGATATTCTAACTCAGATCAATACTTCACAATCCTAAGCCTTTCGACCTCTAAGTTACCAGGCTACAGCCTGCTGTTCTAAAAGAAACAAAAGGAAGGAAACAAGGACCTGCAAGTTAACAAAATCCAACAACAAATCAAAACAACTTTTTATGAAATCAGAGATTCATCAGACCCTCTACTTGTACTCATAAATACATATATACTCATGAAAGTAGTCAACTATGTTATAGAAAACAATATGCTCCACCACAAGAAAATCATTAAACTCACTGTTTTTTTCTTGCTTGAGTACCCCATGTCTCGTGAAACATCCAACCCAGAACAAAAACAAAACTGCAGTATATCTATAATAAAGCATAAAGTTGTCAATAACCAGAATACACAGAAGTGAAGATGAGTTTTAACTATCAACAACAACCAAGGATCAATTTGTCTCACATGTTTCCAAAGCTATTCTTGGCATATGCTCCCCCCCTTATGCCCTGCATACATAAATAATGATCCGGAGTGTTTGAGTGAGACCTGCAGTTGTCAAATTCCTATTGTCAATATAGGAAGAGAATTCAGAAAAGAAAAGAAAGAAAGGAAAAAGAACTTCAAATGAGGTTATAGCATATGCTAACAGTGACTCCAGAAGTCTAAGAACTTCCAAAGTTTATTATAATCAATTAAATAACATTGATTTATTCCTCTGAAAGTATATATATGAGAAGATGCCATCATGTGAAAAAGACTATAAATTAGATATCAGGAGTACATATCAAGAGCAACATGAATGACATAAGATATATAAACAATAGCTGAAGCACACCTCCAAGGTAGCCTGGCCATGAGCGACCATGTCTATCATTCTTGTCCTAATCTGCACAAGATAAGATCATGTAACCAATCAACTTTTCCTCCAATTTTTTCAAAAATGTAAAAATGCAAGGGAAACAACATAAAGGATAAAATGCAATGATGATACAATAGATGCAATGAATATAATAAAAGTAAAATATACATGGTTGTACAAGATCAGAAAGAAGAACCAAATTATATTTGATAAGCGACAAATAGAAGATAATACTTGGTGTCTAGTTTCTAAATTATTAAGGCTTGTAATGAGTTCAAAATTGATTACCTTTCAGTTTTTTAGGAGTCGTTTTACATTGTACACAGATACTTATACGTTCAGCATTTCAATGCAGCATAAGGAACCTAGATGTCTCCCCTTATGTGATATTTTGTGTAGTTAACAAATTAATTGCAAGAAATGTGGCCATCTAACATCATTATTTTTGAAGAATTTTCAATAAATCACATTTTAAGATGCTGCTCCAGAGCGTTGATGTCTTTTCCAGATGGATTCTTGGCCACCAAGTATCAGTATTTAAAAAAATTGGTTAGAATCATAACAAAATAATAATAATAAATCCAAAGGCTAACCTACGCTACAAAAAAAAAACATATTCTGTGTGGATATACTGGAAAAATAAATGGATTTGCATAGAACTAAATATGCAGATTTATGCCTCTAAGATGAATTCACAAATTATTTACAGCAATGGACTTATAAATGACAAATTCAGGTTTAACACATTGCCCGTAACCTGATAGTAAATATTAGTTTACAAATCTACTTCAAGAGCAGAACAAGGTATTTTTCTGCGACGATAGTGATAACTACAAAGTATTCCAGAATCCAAGTGAACTTGAAGACTTGAGCAGCTAGAAATTTAAATATTGCGATCATTTCCAAAAACCCATCTCCCAAAAAAACTCAAAACAAGCAAAAGAGGTCAAATTTCATCAAGGGAACCCCTTTTTAGGATACACCCCAATAAGAACGCCTCTAACGGAGACGCAATACACAAAATAAAGGCACAAGATCAACCAGAGTACTCACAGATATACGTGGTTCACTCCTTCGGAGCTACTCCACGGTGCAACGACGACGCCAAATTCTTTTATATCCCAAAAGAATAGATCCAAGAGAACACCCTCTCTTGATCAGATACACTCCAAGAACTCTCACAAACTCTCTCTATGTTTTCTCTTACTCTTCTATAAGAGGAGTTGTTTCTGGGATGAGATTTCCTTAAGAGTTTAGGGCCCTATTTATAGTGTTTGAGAAAACACTATGCACAAATATAATATTATATGTGGGACCCGCCACTAATAATAAAATATTTGTGGGACCCACATCCTTTATAAATTCTCAACAATGGCTGCCACCGAATTTGATTTTTCTTCTTGTGGGGCCCGCCTTTGTGGGCCCCACTTTTGTTTTCATGTTGGCTGGGTCAAAAAGGTTAGGCGCCTGACAATCTCCCACTTGAAGATTTGATTGAATGTCGATCATATCTTCACACCACTCTTGGTTGCATCATCCGGATGTCATGTATCTTTGGCGTCTTGCACGGCCCTCAACATTCTCAACGGAGGCCATAGGAGGCTGCACACAGCCTCACCTTCTCGAGTGGAACTGGCTTGGTCAGCATATCGGCTGGATTGTACCTCGTATCAATCTTCACATCATCCGGATGTCATGTATCTTTGGCGTCTTGCACGGCCCTCAACATTCTCAACGGAGGCCATAGGAGGCTGCACACAGCCTCACCTTCTCGAGTGGAACTGGCTTGGTCAGCATATCGGCTGGATTGTACCTCGTATCAATCTTCACAAGCTTGAACTCGTTCCTGCTTTGCCATCTCCGTATGGCATGGTGCTTCACGTCAACATGTTTGGTCCGAGCATGGAATGCGTCGTTCTCTGACAAGTGAATGGCACTCTGACTATCACAATGGATGAAATATTTCTCAAAGCTTACTCCAAGCTCGAGAAGAAAAGCCTTCAACCATAGCAACTCCTTTGCTGCCTCTGCTGCAGACACGTACTCGGCTTCGGTTGTCGACAAAGCCACAGTATCCTGTAACTTGGATCTCCAACTTATCGCTCCACCACCCAAGATGAAGATGTAGCCGCTCGTACTCCTTCTCGAGTCTATGTCTCCGGCATAGTCTGCATCACAAAAGCCCTCTAGCTGTAAATCTGTCCCGCCATACTCAAGACAACGGTCGGACGAGCTTCTCAAGTAGCGTAAAAGCCACTTGACCGCACCCCAGTGTTGTTTCCCTGGATTGCTCATAAAGCGGCTCACAACTCCTACTCCTTGTGCAATATCTGGCCTCGTGCACACCATCGCATACATCAAACTCCCGACGACAGATGCATATGGTATGTTTGCCATGAACTCGTGCTCTTCAGCAGTCTCTGGTGCTTGGGTCTTCGATAGCTTGAAATGACTTGCAAACGGCGAGCCCACCGGTTTAGCTTTCTCCATGCCAAACTTTTCAAGAATCTTCTCAATGTAGGCCTTCTGAGACAACCTCAGCCTCCGTGCTGATCTGTCTCTGATGATCCTCATCCCCAGAATCTGGTTTGCTGGACCCAGATCCTTCATCTCGAAGCACTCAGAGAGACGCCCCTTGAGTTCCTCAATGCGGGCCAAGTCGGGCCCTGCAATCAACATGTCATCAACATAAATCAAGAGTATTACATAGGATTCGTCATATCTCTTGATGAAGCAGCAGTGGTCTGTGTCACATTTGAGAAAACCGTTCTCCTCCATAAAGTTTTCGAACTTCATGTACCACTGTCGCGGAGCTTGCTTCAGGCCATACAAATTGACAGCTTCAGCCCAAAAGCTCTTGGGCAATCCGGAGTGGATCCTCATACTTCTGGCGCGCTCCAAGATAGTGCGATTCATGCGCTCCGCCACTCCGTTGTGCTGAGGTGTGCCTGGGACGGTCTTCAGTCTCCGAATCCCACGGGACGAGCAGAAGTTCTCGAACTCCTGGCTGCAATACTCGCCTCCATTATCAGACTTTAGGCACTTCAGCTTATTGCCTGTTTCGTTCTCCACACAGGCAAGCCACTTCTTGAAGATGATGAATACATCTGACTTGTGCTTCAAGAAGAACACCCACAATTTTCTCGTAGCATCATCAATAAAAGTGACAAAGTAAAGAGAGTTACCAACAGATGGGACTTGCGCAGGTCCCCACACGTCGGTGTGCACCAACTCTAATTTCTGCAGTTTTGGAGTCGGTCTGGTCTTGTTGAAGCTCACCTTCTTTTGTTTGCCTAGGATGCAGTCCTCACAGAAAGTCAGATCGATCTTGTTCAGACCCGGAAGCCTCTCTCCCGCGGCCATAATCTGCATCCCCTTCTCGCTCATGTGGCCAAGTCGTCGATGCCAAGTCATGCAGTCGACGGATGATGATGATGATGCTTGTCCTGCGGCAAGCAAGTGGTCGATCTTCCCGTTGGCGATGTAGAGAGACCCCTCGCGTTTGCCGTGTGCCACCACCAGGGCACCCTTGGACACCTTCCAGCTTCTCTGCTCGAAGGATACTCTGTAACCGGAGTCAGTCAGTTGCCCGACTGATATAAGATTTCGCCTGAGATCTGGTACATGCCGAACATCATTCAGCGTCAAGGTGGTCCCGCCCTCCATCTTGAGGGTACAATTTCCCTTCCCGGAAACCTTACAAGGTTGATCGTCGCCAAGATAGACTGTCCCCAAGTCCTTCTTCACGAACGATGAAAGCAGCTTTTGTTGTGAGGTTGCATGAAAAGATGCGCCAGAGTCGATGACCCACGCATCACTTTTGTCTTCTAGGGATAGGAGAAGTGCATCCGAATCCGTCTCGTGCATGAGATTGGCTGCACCGTCAGCCCGATCATCCCCTGCTGATGCTTGAACAGTAACTCTGCAGTCCCGTGCAAAGTGGCCCTTCTTTCCGCATCTGAAGCACTTCCCTTCACCGTAACCATTCGGGTTAGGCCCTTTAGACTTCCCTCTGGATTTTGATTGGCCTCGTCGTCCCCTACCCTTCTTCTGTGCACGCCCTCGTGCCTCGACATGCAGAGCACTCCCACTGCTAGAGGCCTCAGCTCCTGAGACTTTGCGGCGAGATTCTTCATCCAGAATTGCCCCAACCACTGTGTCGAGCTTCATCTTGTCATTGCCATTAGCGTTGCTCACCGCCATTACCATATTCTCCCATGAATCTGGTAGACAAGAAAGTAGCAGAAGAGCTTGGATCTCGTTGTCGAACTTTAGATCTACTGCAGCAAGCTGTTGCACCACAGCCTGAAATTCGTTCAAGAAGTCCGCCACGCGAGCTCCTTGCTGCATCTTGAGATTGAATAGCTTCTTCATCAGGTACACCTTATTTGAAGCAGACGGCTTCTCATACAGCGCCTCCAAGGCCTCCATCAACTCCTTGGTGGTGGTCGCATGCGAGACGTTGTAAGTCACATGCTGGTGAAGGTTGAGCCTGATGGTGGCAAGTGCTTTACGATCGAGCACCTTCCACTTATCGTCGTCCATCTTCTCAGGTTTCCCCGCCTCTCCTTGGAGGGGTAGGAAGAGATCCTTCTGGTACAAATAGTCTTCTATTTGCATCCTCCAATACCTGAAATTTTGGCCGCCGAACTTCTCAATTCGAAGCCTGTTGTCTTCAACTGTAGATCCCATGGCGAAAGATTACGTCTTTACCGTATTCGTGAATAGTACCGTATTCGTGAATAGTACTGTATCCGTGAATAGTACTGTATTCGTGAATAGTACCGTATCCGTGAATAGTACCGTATAAGTGAATAGTGCCGTACACGTGAATAGTGCCCAATGCCTTAAAAGAGTAAATATTAATCTAACTTATTTTCTGATGTGGAGGATCCACTTTTAGTGACAGCCACAGAGCATACGATAAGCAGATATATATACTCTAAGTCAGGCTCTGATACCAGTTGTTAGGATTCACCCCAATAATAACGCCTCGAACGGAGACTTAATCACAAAATAAAGGCACAAAATTCAACACAGAGTACTCACAGATATACGTGGTTCACTCCTTCGGAGCTACTCCACGGTGCAACGACGACGCCAAATTCTTTAATATCCCAAAAGAATTGATCCAAGAGAACACCCTCTCTTGATCAGATACACTCCAAGAACTCTCACAAACTCTCTCTTTGTTTTCTCTTACTCTTCTATAAGAGGAGTTGTTTCTGGGATGAGATTTCCTTAAGAGTTTAGGGCCCTATTTATAGTGTTTGAGAAAACACTATGCACAAATATAATATTATATGTGGGACCCGCCACTAATAATAAAATATTTGTGGGACCCACATCCTTTATAAATTCTCAACAATGGCTGCCACCGAATTTGATTTTTCTTCTTGTGGGGCCCGCCTTTGTGGGCCCCACTTTTGTTTTCATGTTGGCTGGGTCAAAAAGGTTAGGCGCCTGACACCCCTAACCCTACTCAAAAGAGGAGAGAGATCTGGAGCACGACACACCGAAGACACGGACCAGTGGCAATCCTCTAGGGTTCCGTCCTCCAAACCTTGGAGGACGGTCTCCATCGAGATCATCGTCTTGATCGCTCTCGAGATAGCAATCCTCGCCTTCCTCCTCTTCGACGTCGCTCGATGACGGGAAATCTTTGTTATCGGCCATTGCAACACGAGGGAAAGGGAAAGGGAGAGGGAGAAGGAAGGAAGAGACGCTCTCAAAGATGCAATCGAGAACGATCGCGATCGAGGAATCAAGCAGGGCTCGTTAATGGAGCCAAGGGATTTTGTTTGGGATTTTAAATAGATTAAGGTTTTATAATTGGTATTCTTCTGTATGAGACGCAGGGAGAGACGACACGAGGAGCGAACGGGGGGATTCATCCGTTTCTCAGTGAGTGGTTGAGAAATGGAAGAACCAGAGATGAAGAAGAATTGGGCGGCAAGTGAAAGGGCACTCGTAACCGCTCAGTTTTTAATGTGAATTAATTAATAATAATAATCTTAAACATTGATAATCATCAGAAGGTAAAAAGGGCAAAGTAACAATAATTAAATAGAATTATAGGATAAAATTATAATTAAGCCAGTTTAAAAGGGCAAAATGGGTATGCAAAAGTTTTGATAATGGTTTTCTCTTTTAGAAGTAGTATAGATATAGATATAGATATAGATATAGATTGTTGAAGATAGACTCCCTGAATGAAATTTTGATTCTTTTGCCCTCTGAGAGATTTTTATTTACAAATAAACCCCTTGATGAAAGCTAGATGGGAAGTAAGCTCAAAACAGCAATACTACAGGGTCTGTCACTAATAACCCTTTCAAATCTGGTGCGATTTGCTGCTTTATGGTTGATAATTTTGGTGATCCAGAGTTGAAGGGAGCCAATTCATACCTTATCAACCAGAAATTATTATGATCATGGTGTACATGCAAAGATAAAAAATGTAAATGTATCAGTCAGTATTATTTTTGGTACTTTAGAACAACGAGATGTTTATTGACCATTTCTACCGAAATTATTTTTTAACTTATGTTAATCTATTTTAAAATAGGGTTTGGATTTGTTTAATAATAACTTTAATAAAATACTAATAGGTAAAAAGTTATAAAATTAACATGTTATTGCGATATGAGAATATTGAAATGAAAATTTTCGCAACGCATGACCCATGACGTATAACTATCAAAACGGAAGAGCCTTTTGTTTAGATATGATTTCCTTGCCTTTTCCAAAATTCCCCACCCTAGTATAGGTATTAGGGGTGCATTCTGTTCGGATATGATGCTTATCATATCCATATCCGCTTACCCATCTCGGATACGGATACAGATATACCTCGGTAAGGAAAATTTATAATCATATCCGCTAAAATCGGATACGGTTACGGATATACATGCGAATATATAAGCGGATATGCATGCGAATATAAAACAGTTATGAGAAAACTAGATAGTATTGAGAAAAATATAGTTCATGTGATACAAAAGAGTTTGTTAATATGTCAATTATAATTAAAAAGTTAAAATTAGACATATCGATCATCAAAATTAACCACAAATCTGTTGGAAATTAGAGAGTAGATGAGGAGATAATATTTTCTCTATATTATTCATCAACTAAAAGTGTCTTTATATAGGCTTACAAAACAACTTAATCCCATAAAAATCTAAACTAATTAGCAACAACTCCACTAACAAAATAACAACCTAATAACAAATTTTGAATCAGTTATTCAACATTCCCCCTTGATTCAAAATTTCTTGTCATTCCTCTTGAATCTTCATAGAGCACTTCTCTCCACTTTGTGATGCACTTCTCATCTCAATCTTCACTGCTAAAAAATAAGGTATCCTAGACGGAAAATTCCGTCTAGGATACTCAAAATTCCGTCTAGGATGGGTATTCTAGACGGAATTCCGTCTAGAATACCCGTCTAGAAAGTTTCCGTCTAGAATACATTATTCTAGACGGAAATTCCGTCTAGAATACATTCTAGACGGAATATTCTAGACGGAATTCAAAACCGTCTAGAATACATTCTAGACGGATTATTCTAGACGGAAATTTCCGTCTAGAATAATGTATCCTAGACGGAAAAGATTTCCGTCTAGAATGATTATTCTAGACGGAAATTTCCGTCTAGAATGATTATTCTAGACGGAAATTCCGTCTAGAATACATTCTAGACGGAATATTCTAGACGGAATTCAAAACCGTCTAGAATACATCCTAGACGGATTATTCTAGACGGAATTTTCCGTTATTCTAGACGAAAATTGTTTTTTTTTATTTTTTTAATTTTAAAAAGGTATCCTAGACGGAATTTGAGCATCCTAGACGGAATTTCCGTCTAGGATACTTGCTACAGTGTTTTTTTTTTTTTGCAGAATCTACTTTGGATGCTTATACACAATATTGAACAACAAAACATTATATTCATATTCAACACAATCTAATTATATTTCAATAACAAATCCTATTATATTCAAATAATACATTCACCAAAATAGTAGAAAGATACATAAATTGTTTATAAACTTTTACATAAATTATTTACAATAGCTATGACACTACAGAAGTTTCTTCAACTCCTTCCCTATATACCAGCCCTCTTCTTCTCCTTCTTCACCTTCTTCCTCATCATCTTTAGAATATACCAGCAAGAAAAAACTGACAAGCAGATTTCCACAGTTACTTGCATCAGTGAACCATCACACCTGTAGCAAGCACATGTCAATCATACGCAAACAAAACCAAGATTTTCAGTTACTTGCATCAACTGATAGGCAAACAAAACTGAAACGTACTCTAGAGGCGCTATAATCTGAAAATCAATGATGCTACAAAAGAGAAGAATAAATACCTTCGTTCTAAGAGGTGTTCTCACAACCATCTTCAAGATCTCTTTTAGCTATATCAAGGAATTCCAGAGTTGCCCTTTTAGCTATATCAAATCCATCTACCAACACCCACGGATGCATCCCTGGACCAAATTTCACCCCATAAGTTTACCAAACAAAGCAACAAAGAAATAATGATCAATGGCACTGTGATTAAACAAGGCTTTATTCTCCATCTGAGCTAAACAAAAGCTTGTTTTATAGGAAAATGTCATTTTCAGGAAGTATGTATTTACATGCTCTCCTTTTGGAAAAAATGTTCATCATTTAACAAAGCATTAATACATCACCTTTGTTATGTACATCACCACAATTTATATGATCTTACCTGATTCCCCATTGGTATGTTGTTCAAGAAGCCGTACATGATGTCAAAATATCCCCCATAGGATCCTCGTCTCTTCAGTGGCGCCAAAACTTTCCTGCAGTTAACCAAATTTTAGGTTTTAGAACTAGGAGCTAGTTATTATTTCCAATTCTTCTGCCTAAACAATGTACTCTAACAAACAAATAATTCAGAACTTTGACTTTGTGTCTTCTCTACTCCATGAATCAAGATGAAGACAATTGCATTTCTCTTTCATACTTTCCAAATGAATTTCACCAAACATTTCCAAATGAAGAATCAAGTAAAAAAGAAGAAAATTAAAAGCAAGACCTGCAACAGGACTCTTGCAGGCTTAAATGGGATCTCGACTTTTATAAATTATTTGTAAGACACATAATGAAATATTGTTTGAATTACTGGAAAACCATATAAGGTTACTTGCTAAATAAGTACTAAGTTTGGACTGTCAAAATGATCAATGTTAATGTGTTCATTGAGAATAACATGAAGTTCCTGTTTCATTGATGCATATTGTCGAACAGAAAGTGTGCTACATGTGATCTGTCAAATAAAATTACAACCAGGAAGCAAACCAATAATATTTTCTGCAGTCCCCACTTAATTCATATAAATTGTAAAAATCAACTCAATCCTTGAACATCTAAGCTCACTCATACGCAAACCAGTTATCCAATATAAATTCCTTGTAGAAGCAAATGAAAGTTCACTCAAATAAACATAGAATACATAAATTTACAAAGAAATACCCAAATCCTAAAAGGAAATATTAATTAAAATTCTATATAAAAGTTTGTTTCTTTTATGGAATGTTATTTTGAAGGAAAAAGTGGTGGTCATCAGATAGGAGCGAAAGACTAGAAAAATATTAATCAAAATCTCATTAGAGATTTTTCATTTGAACTATGCACAGATCATCACTTGACCATTTGATTACATAAAATTAAAACAAAATAATTAGAGGTCTCAGAAGGAAGGCGCCACATAAAATAAAAAGTTCTCATTTTCAAGAAATAAGTAAACATAACAAAAGCAACAAAAAGGCCTCATAGAGAAGATTAGAATTCGTCAATACAGATGATCTTCAGACATATGATTGTCATTATTAATCATTTAATCATTGGCCTATAAATAGCTTAAGGAATTTAGCCACAAGATAAAATAGGAAGACTTGGTTGGGAGCAAGAAAATCAAACTTTTGGAAGACTATGAACAGCGCAGTGCTGCCGAATTCCGACCTCCGCTTCAGGTCCCCGCGCTGCTGTCGAACTCCGACCGGAACAACGCGGCGATCGAGTCGACGACGACGAGCTTAGCGGAGCCGAGGAGGGAGGAGGACTCGGCACGGGGGAGGAGGGAGAGGAGGTCGGCGGGGGAGTGGGCCCTGGCGACGAGGATGCGGTCGAGGGGGTTGGGCCTGGGTGGGGCCGGGAGAGGGAGAGGGAGAGGAGGCTGCGAAGGAGAAGGGGAACTGGTAGTGGATGAAGAGGGAGGGGGAGAAATTTGGGAATGAAATTTGGGAATCACGAAATTTGGGGATGAAAGGCAGCGATTTGGGATTTTATTTCAGAGTTAAAGAATTTAGGCGGGGAAACGAAAATTGGGGGTGAAATTTTGGGATTGGGATCCTCTACTCATCAATAGTGTTTCCTAATCTATATACTATAGATTAAAACCGTCTATTTTGTTATTCTAGACGGAAATTTCTAGACGGAAATTTCCGTCTAGAAAATATTAAAACCGTCTATTTTGTTATTCTAGACGGAAATTTCCGTCTAGAATATTTTTTCCTAGACGGAATATTCTAGACGGAAATTTTCCGTCTAGTTTAATGCAAACTAGACGGAAAAATTTTCGTCTAGAATATTCCGTCTAGAATGTGGGTTTTTCTACTAGTGCTTGTTGATGCACATAATCACCAACATTCTCTTAAAGGAGCACATCTCTCCACAAATATTTGTCCAATCTCTCCATGGTGCACATCTCACCATGATTCTCCAAAATTTAAGCAATGATACATAACAATGAGTTAGAAGGCAGAGCCTCCGCCTTTGGTCTTTCCAAGCATAATGTCTTTGTCTTCGTTAATCTTCGAAGCTAAGTAATCGCTACCTCCTGCATATGAATGATTAGCCACCATCACCTTTGCAATCTGATTGTCCACGTGCATGTGTTCCAAGAATGTTGCCCCATCGTTTGTGATGATGAGGTCGCCGGCAGGGCTCTGCTTCATCTTGTCCATGTCCTTAGGGCCAAGCGGAGTGCGTAGGATACGAGATTCGGCGACGCCAGCGGCGATGTTGGATTTCTGGGCGTCGAGGCCACGAAGCCTCATCTTCTGATCTTGCTCCTTCATAAAATCCGCGCATCCGAGAAATAAGGCTCTGATACCATGTTGGAAATTTGAGAGGAGATGAGAAGATAATATTTTCTCTATATTATTCATCAACTAAAAGTGCCTTTATATAGGCTTACAAAACAACTTAATCCCATAAAAATGTAAACTAATTAGCAACAACTCCACTAAGGGCCTGTTCGTTTGCCTTAAAAAAATGGGAAATCAAAGAAATAGAAAACTATTTCTAAGAAAAATGGGTTTTTGAATTGTTTGGTTGGCTAAAAAAAAAGGAAATCAAAGAAATGGAGATGAGATGAGATGAGTTGTCACATTATTATTGGATGATGTGAGTGGTTTTTTAAGAAAACTAGTTTTGATGTTGTTCGGTTGGCGAAAAAAATAAGGAAATGAATTATAAGAAACATATTTCCTGTAGTTTTGTTGTTTTCTTTTGTTTGGTTCATTCTTAAAAATAAGAAATGAAATGAGATAAGATGAGTTGTCATTGTATTATTGGGTGATGTGAAGAAAGATTAAGAAAAGTGTTTTCACAACTTTTTGGGATGAAAACAAAGAAATGAAATGTTAATGAGATGAGGTGAATTGTTATAATATTTTATTCGATGATGTGAGTGATTTGAAATGATGAAAAGAGATGAGTTGAGTGATGTTTGGATAAAAATTATATTTTATTAGATGTGATGGATGAGTTGTTAGATGAAAATAATATTTTATTAGATGTGGTGGATGAATTGTTAGATAAAAATAATATTTTATTAGATGTGGTGGATGAGTGGTTAGATAAAAAAAATATTTTATTAGATGATGTGGATGAGTTGTTGGATGAAAATAATATTTTATTGGATGTTGTGGGTGAGTTTTAGGGATGAAAATGAAAGAAATGGATTATTTTGAGATTTCCACCTTTTCCATTTCCATTTCTTGGTTTTTAGGAAATAAACGAACATGCCCTAACAAAATAACAACCTAATAACAAATTTTGAATCAGTTATTCAACAAAATCCATAATCTAAGAATCAAAACTATCGTAAGAGTATGATTAATATGTATTCGGATATTTCGGATACGGATACGGATATTTCACTACAAAAACCATATCCGTAACTATATCCTATCGGTTATAGATTTAAATAACCATATTCGTGTCCTAACGGATACGGTTACGGATGTTTTCTCGGATACAGATACGGTTTAGCACCCCTAATAGGTGTTATTTGCTCACCAACGCATTTTCAAGCCGGGCCTTTCTCCCGACGTAGTGGCAAATGCGTAATATCCACGGGCGTTTCAACAGCCATCGAGCGGTCTCTTTGCCAATCGACCGTTGCGTTTAACCCACGCCTTTTTTATACAACCGGCTCAATATCCAAGCTCACCTGAACCAGTCCCACCCATAATCACACCCGCACACTTCTCTGTAGGCCCCACCACAACGAAAACCACCTCGTTCAAATTCAATTTTTCCAACTTCCGGAGC
>NC_033801.1:122031103-122046131 GCF_001876935.1 Asparagus officinalis
GCCGTCGACGCCGATGAGGGCCGCCGGCGACGAGAGGACAACACGGTGGATATTCGAAAGAGCAAGCGAGAGGAGAATCTGATGAAGAAGCGGAGAGAGGGGATGCAATCGCAAGCGTTCTCTCAGTACTCGGCGGTCGAGGATAAGGTAATCGGTTGTTTAATAGCTAGATTTGTTCGTTTGGGGGTTGGATTTGTGATTTTAGGGTCTTGAGGTGTTCTTAGGGTTGTTTGATGGTTTTTTTTGGTAATAGGTTACGCTAGAGAGCTTGCCGGCGATGGTGGCGGGAGTTTATTCGGAGGATCCGAAGGTGCAGCTTGAGGCGACGACGCAGTTCAGACAATTGCTGTGTATAGGTACGGCATTTGTTGAATTTTTTTATTTGATGATTTTGATGTACCCTGTCATCAATTTACTTAGGCCAGTTATAACTTTATCCTAATTTTATGGATACATCATGAATTTAGATTGTTTCAAGATCATCGGGCACAATTTTTGTTCTCATCTAGTGGATTTTAGCGGCTAATTTGGTTAGTTAGTTACATCAGTTATATATTTTTTTTCCAGTGCATTGAATCATGAATTAATTATAAAAGATTGGAATTCCATTATAACAATTTTCTTTGCTTGAGAAGTTTTCTAAACTCCTTGTAATACACTTGTACACAGAGAGAAGTGTGTGGTGAGAGACGGGGTCAATTCCAAGAGGAGTGAGGTCGATAGTAAAGCCTAGAGAGGTGATAATTCCGAGCACTTGAGGAAAGCGACACGAGATAGGCCAACACTTAGAGGGTGTAGAGTGTGATTGCAAGAGTGTGAGTTGTGAAAGTTTTCGGTGAGCTAGAAAACCAAGATTGTGAGGTGTAAACGTTTTCTGTGAACGTCGAAAACCCGTTGTGATAGTGGATTCTCCCCGGTAGTGGGGAGCGGAGACGTAGGTCGGAAGGACCGAACTCCGTGATCATATTATTTGTTTGATTGTCTCATTACGCACTATCTCATTTGTTTAGTAGTTCATGTTTATATCGGCCTTGTTTAATTCCATATACTTGCTGATATCTCATTGAATATCATACTTGTTTATAAATTAATAAGTTTTAAATTAGCATTAATATCGGATTAGATTAGCATATACCCTATTCACCCCCCTCTAGGGTAATTTCAAAGATGTCTATACAAAAGTAGGTAATAACAACACTGAATAAACACAGTAAAGACAAAGAGAACAACACACAATGATTTAATGTGGTTCGATCAGTATGACCTACGTCCACAGACGAGAACAACAGAAACTTCACTAATCACAAAAGAGAAGATTACAAAGGGAGATCACTTTAATATCTCACCAAACTCATACAAAGAAGAGAACACTCAAAACTCTCTTTTTGTTCTCTTCAACTCTCTCTTTCTTTTTTCTCTTTGTTCTGGATTTCTGCTCAATGCACTAACCCTTCACCACTTTCCTCTATTTATAACCTTCAAAAGGGTTGGTGGAACAGTAATAGGGTTGGTGAGTTGAATTCAAAGTCAAATAATATTTCTATTGTGTTGTTTGCTAGAATGTGTTAAGTGTTTTGAAATGATTGTGTATAATAGAGACGGTACGTAGAGATTTGAGCAGCATTTAATGTTCGTGTGAAATGACAAAACTTCCCTTATGTCTTTAGTGAATTTGAAAGACAATTTCTTTCTTTCCTTCAAAATTTTTCTACCCTGAAAAAGTCTTTAATAAATTAATATAATAGTATAGATGTTACTTGACCAGCGAATATCTTTGGTGTTTTGTTGAGCATCTACTTTAATATGTTGATTTTGGAAACATAGTTAATGTTTTTTTGGTATTTGTTAGTTAAAGTTTTTGATATTTGTTAGTATTTGGATTTTTACTCTCTTTGATAGAAAGCAGCCCACTAATAAAGGAGGTTATCCAGGCCGGTGTTGTTCCTCGTTTCGTGGGATTTCTTCTAAGGGAGGATTACCACCAACTTCAGGTCTTCTTTGGTTTTGTATATATGACTTTCGTCCATACAAATTTTATTCAAACTAAATTTAAATGTTTATTTAGTTTGAAGCTGCTTGGGCGCTTACCAACATAGCATCTGGTTCATCAGAGAACACCCAAGTTGTGATTGATCTTGGGGCTGTTCCAATATTCATCAAGCTGCTTAGCTCCCAAAGCGATGATGTCCGTGAGCAGGTATATGAGTTATCTTTATTTGGTTATTGAGTTCCTGTTATCTTTTAGTTAACTATATTATTCGTATAATTATTCATAAGACTGAATGGTGTAGCATTTTTTTAATTTGTATTTAACTACTCTCGGAACTTTAAGTTATGGCTTTTTAATGTTACAAAATAAGATGTAACCTGAGTTTATCTTTTTATTTACTTATTGAATTTCTGTTATCTTTCAGTCTATACCATAATATTCCTAGAATTGTAGTTAAACAACATGGTCTAGCAGTTTTTTAATTTATACTTAAGTACTTTATCTGTACTCTTTGTTTGTAGTTCTGCTTGTATTGCTTGTAGTTTCTTTTTTGTAGTTTTGCTTGTGTTAACAACATGCAAAATATTCGTACAGTGATTTTGTATTCCCAGTATAATTTGGGTTTCATATATGAGTTTACTGACAGTGATATGTTGATTTCTGTGTGGCATTTGCGTCATGCTTTTGATTTTTTTTTTAAATTCCATTTGATGCAGTTACCTGATAATGTTTTGTTTTTAAGAAGCAGTAATGATGTGATCTCGTTTTGATGTTTTTATTCCTCCTTTCTATTGCAAAATCCAGGCATTATGGGCATTGGGCAATATAGCTGGCGATTCACCAAAATGCAGAGACCTTGTCCTCGCAAATGGGGCATTGCACGCCCTCCTGGCTCATTTGAATAACCGTTCTAAGCTCTCAATGTTGCGGAAAGTGACATGGACTTTGTCCAATTTGTGTAGGGGGTATCCCAGACCAGCTTTTGAGCAGGTTTGCTGTTATGATTGTATTACTATATTTAGTTCTGAACGCGGTAAAAATGTTTCTATAGATGCTTTTTGGCTGGCATTTTTATGCAGATACGACAAGCTCTTCCAGCCCTTGCATATCTTATTCATTCAAATGATGAGGAAGTTCTTACTGATGCATGTTGGGCACTTTCTTACTTGTCTGTGGGCACAAATGACAAAATCCAAGCTGTAATTGATGCTGGCGTTTGCCCTCGGCTTGTGAAACTTCTATTGTATGTACTAGTCTTTGTTAAGTAACATATTTGGTTCCTTCAAGGTATCTCTTATGGGCCCTGATGCTCTTGTTGATGGCACGGTTGGTAACATAGTTACTGGTGATGATGTGCAGACGCAGGTATACAAGAAACACAAATAAGTGTCTGCACTGGATATTATCTACTTGGTTTAGTTGGTGAATGCATGTTTATGGATCTAATAATTCTATGGATCTTGTTCGGGTGGTTAGCATCAGAGGATATTATCTGCTTCCTTCAGTAGGTGAATGTTTTTTTTTATGCTAAAAAGTTTCCATATCCGAGGAAATATTTGTATACATTAGGATAAGTATATAGTTACCAAAATCTATATCCAATAGGATACGGTTATAGATACGGATATGTAGTGAAATATCTGGATCTGTGTTCGTACTATCCAAGCATGTGCTGGTCATGCAATTGTAACTATTTTTAATTTTTTATCCCTAGATTAATGGGTTTGAGGTTAATTTTGATGATCAAGAGATCTAATCTTAGCTTTAAAATATAATAAACATATTAATGAACTCTCTTATATCATATGAACTATATTTTTTCTAGTATCATCTAGTTTTCTCATATCTATTTTATATTTGCATGTATATCCACTTATACATCCACGTGTATATCCATATCATATCCGCCTTTAGTGAATATGGATATGAATTTTCCTTATCGAGATATATCATATCCATATCCGTAATGGGTAAGCAGATACGGATATGATAAGTATCATATCCGTGCCATATCCAAATCGTTTGCACCCTTAATTTTTGTGGATCTCATAATGCTATGGATATTGTTTGGGTGGTAAACATCAGATTTTTTTTTCACACGCCTATTCAGATATATCTCAAATAAGTACTTTATTAATTCTTGAAGTACTATGACTTTCATGTATGCTGATGGATCTTTTCGGATTTGAAAAGTTCAGCATTTTTTTATTTACATAGCTAACCAATGAACACAAAATGGAAATAAATTGCGATGTTTACATCTATGCTTCAAGTAATTTTACTTCTTTATGTGGCTCTCTGTCTATTTGCTATTTTGAATTTATAAAATGCAAATGTGTTCAGTATAACTTAGGATTCCAGTATAACTTGAAGAACTATACATAGACAAACTTGGGATTTGCAATCCCAGGTAAGATCGGTTCAGGATCATGGGATCCTTTTTTATCAGATAGGAAGGGCTGTTGCACAAAATGTACTTCTAAGTAATTGCCCTATAGATCCTATATCTATCTATATGGTAAATTCTGCATTTTATCAATTCAATTGGTCAGCTATTGATTGCTTAAAACATTGTGTGATTAGTGCAATAGTTTTACCATTTGTATATGCCGTAGAGGACCTTTTGGATGTGTGTTAAGATGTTTTGCTTTTCTTTCCTTCATAATGTTCTCTAGAACTGAACCAGAACTGTGTATAGTAAAAATTACTTGAAATAGTTTATGAGGCTTTATTAGGCCTTTTAAAGCAAGCAGCACTTATTCAAGAAGATTCTTAAACACTTGAACAATGAAATTTCAGCATTACATTGTATATAATTAGCTTATTATATACCCTTTTAGATTTATGCCACCAATCTTTCAGCTATTTCATGATATGCTCAATATGTTATTTGCTCAGGTCATTATCAATCATCAAGCACTTCCTTATCTTCACCGACTTTTAATAAACTACAAGAAAAACATCAAGAAAGAAGCTTGCTGGACCATTTCAAACATAACAGCTGGAAACGAGGATAAGATACAGGTACGTCCTTTGTTGATCAGGATTAGAATTCCATGGTTTCTTGCATCCATAAAAATCAAAAAGGCATATAATTGTATATCAATCATGTTATTTGAATTGGTGCTGAAATCTTTTAATCAGGATTCATACTCAAAACTTATTATTTCCTTGTGGTTTGTTTTACAGGCTGTAATTGATGCAGATATCATTGATACTCTTGTCCTTTTACTGCGAACTGCTGAATTTGATATTAAAAAAGAAGCAGCATGGGCCATCTCAAATGCTACATCTGGTGGTACACATGATCAACTGAAGTATGCACACTGCTGTGGCTTTTATGTCAATATGAGGAGTACCTGATTTATCTTTCTCCTTTACTATGGCTATACAGGTTTCTAGTCAGCCGAGGCTGCATTAAACCCTTGTGTGATCTTCTTGTTTGCCCAGACCCATTAATTGTCAGGGTTTGTCTTCAAGGACTTGAAAATATTCTGAAAGCTGGTGAAGCTGTGAAGAACCAGGGAACCACTGGAGGTGTGAATTTCTATGCTCAGATGATTGAGGATGCTGACGGTGTAGAGAAGATTGAGAATCTCCAGAGCCATGATAACACTGAAATCTATGAGAAAGCTATGGAAGTCCTTGAAACTTACTGGTTGGAAGAAGACGAAGCTGAAGTAAGATCCCATAGAGACGCAGCTCAAACTGGAGTCAACTTTGGTTACACAGAGATTCAACTTCCTTCTGGTGGGTTCAACTTCAGTTGAATGGTAAGATATCTTTAGATGGTTCTGTCAGTTATTACTACATAAATCATCAATATATATAAATTACCCTCCAAACTGATATTCATCAAAATGCCCCCCAAATCTTAAACTTGTGAGGGAGAGTTACAATTCGAAATCTCTCCCAATTAGACTTAACCGATAATTGACGTTTTAATGTTTGCGGTAGAAATATCCGAAGTTTAAGATTTTGGGGGCATTTTAATAAATATCAAGATTTAGGCTGTGTACGCAACCAAAAAATCCTAGTTTTTTTTTCCTTCACCTGAACTGTGTTGCAGTTTATAATTTACGTAGCATACAAAATTGTGTCTAGTAGTTGGAACTGGTGTTGAGTTTATTCACGGCTTGTCAGGGTAGACTTTACTTGATGACCTATGTCTCACTCTGATAATCATTTGGGTTCATTGTCAAACAATACAACCAAGAAAAGCTCATTTCACTTGCAACCTAATGGGATGCTCAGGTGTGCAGGGTCTTTGTTCTTGAGATGCTGAAGGATGCCGTCACTAGTCCTATGGTGCTGTGGCTCTCTTGGCCAAAGCCAGGAAGAGTCACGAAAAGTCGTGTCATGTCGGTTTGGATCCTGTATCAGGTGTGGGTCAAGTTCCGGGATCGGTTGTTTTGGGGTTTGGTACAATATAAAAGAGGATGATTTCTAATGATCGTTTGTTATCTGAGTTGTGGTGGTGCATGCAATGACTGATGGATAGCCTGCTTGAAAATATCTTCTACTTTCAGTTCATATCTGTTTGAAAGAAAGTGGTGAAAGAATTTGAAGACATACGTAACACGTTCTTACAGGTGATTTATGTACAGTTAATGTTTTTTCTTCTGAATTTTCCTTCAAAAGAGTTTTATACATGGTTACTATATTTCTTGAAAATGTTTGAATGCCGTAATGGGAGTATATGATTTACAATTCATCTCTCTAATCGACAAGAATTTAAGGTTGCACTCATAATGCAAAGGTCATAAAAGGTAAAATGTGGAACTATACTTTCGTGTCATGTTTGTTCTTGGCCTGAACTGGCTTCAGTATGGTGTGATGGTTGCTGAGAATTTGTACATTGATTCTTGAATTCTTTTATGCACACGGATCACAAAGAACTTCTAGAGCTTCTGCCTGCCTGCCTCCAGTCTCAATACCCAAAGTGCACATACCATGCCATTTTCACCAATTATTACCGTTTTCTAACAAAATTATTGTTTGCAAGGCTAATTCCTATTAACAAGTTTTGATTCGAAGTGTGTTGTTCTTTTGTGCAAAGATACCGATTTCTACTCATGTTGCTATTGCTAGAATAGTAATAATATGCCCTTGAACATCCAATACATTTTATGTAATATTTTTGAATATTAATAAATATTTTATTATTGCATATATAATTTGGATATCATTTCTATAATTGTTATAGTATCTTTAGAAATTATTTTGTTAGATTATGTACTATGATGGTCACTTACTTGGAGATGTGATCTAACTAGGAGATTTCTTAAATTTGTGTATAACCTATAACTAGTAAATGATAACTTTGTTATAAGATGTTGTTATGTATGACACCGACATGTGAGATGTGGTGGTGGGTCTCAATCACCATGAATGAGGATTCTACAGGTGTATGTCATAAGCACGCATTGTGATGCGTGTAGCAATAGAGCGCATTTGGATTTCTCTAAGATGAGTCACTTAAGAGATAGAGAATTTAAATTATTACATGGTCCCTTTGACTTGATGATATTGTCATTTATGATTTGATAATTTAGTATGCTTTGACGTGATGGTTAAGCTTGTTTAGCAAGCGCGACACAACCTAAAACATTGCGTTATTAGATTTTATTTAGGGAAATGATGGATATCTAAATAGGATCCAATATGCTCATTATGATGAGTTAATTTATTATGCATTCCCGTGAAGTTATTAAATTCCTGTCGGTGGGTGGTTTTGAAAAATATTTTTTACTTTTTAAATTTTATTTTATTTTTAATAAAGAAAATATTTTAATGTTGCAAAATAATTTTTATTTATATTCGTGGAAATTGTAATTTAGGCATGAGCAAGTAGGTGAATTATCCTGCTCGATAAAAATTGTCTAAAATAAAGGATATTGGATGGTACTGAATGTAAAATATTATTTATAAATAATTAATCTCATATTATCGAAGAGTTTTTATGAACAGTTGGTCGAATAGGGATTTCACTGTTAAATTAAAATTATTAATGTGATTAATAATTGGTTATCAATATAGCACCCAATTGGCCTGAGAATTTCATTATAAGAGGTTTACAGACAATACATATTTTATTCTATCCTTAGTTGTTATGGATAGAGTTTTTGGACAATTCCGTTCTATTTTTAATTGTTATGAATTGAATTTTGAATAATTATGAATTGTTCAAAATTAAAATCTATAAGACTAGTCTAATCCTATATATATAGTTCATATGTAGCCTTATGGAGATACAGAAAAATCTTATGAAGATGAAATGAAGAATAGAATAGAGAAAATAGAAAACTAAGAACTCATCTCTCGGTATTGCTCTTCGGTGACGGGTGGATTTCAGCTGGAGACTTTTTCTCTTGAGGAAGCTTTGAAATTTTTCAGGTAGATATTAGGAGTGTTAGAATGAGGGTGAAGATCAAACCTCATTTCCGACGAGGAGCTCCGACGAGCTCCGACGAGTTCGATGGTCGCAGACGAGCTCCGGCGAGGTCCAGGTGACAGGCGGCGAGGTCCAGGCGAAGGCGAGCCCTGCGTCACAGCGATGCCCAACTGTGCGTTCGGCGAGCTCTGCGTTCGCCTGCCCCCTCCCCGAGCTCTGCGTTTGGCGAAGGCCAACTCTGCGTTCGTGCGAAGCTGGCGTCGAAGCGAACTGTGCGTTCGTTCGGATTTGGCGTCGAAGCGGTCGCTGGCGACAGGCTGTCGCCAGCTCATCCAGCTCTCCTCTCTGCCTATAAAAGAAACCCAGGCTAGGGTTTTGGGGCTGCTTGCTTCTCCCCCTCTCCTCCGATTTCTTCCCTTGGTGGCGGCGGCGATCTGCCCTAAAAATCGCAGAGGCGATTTTCTCCAGCGCTCAGAGCTTCGGGATTTTGAGGGGAGATGTAGCTATAGTGTTTATTTGAGAAATCCCAGTTTAGGGATCTGCTCCTAAAATTGTAATTTCTTGTTTGATTAATAAGAAATTATCTGTGTGGCTCCCGAGGACGTAGGCAGTTGCCGAACCTCGTTAAACTTGGTGTACTGTTCTCTATACCGCGTTTTCCGTTGCATTAGGGGATTTAGGCGTTAAATTCCCAACAACTGGTATCAGAGCGTGAAACGACCTAGAACAAGTCAGATTCAAGTGGGAGCCATGGCCACAGATGAGGCAAAAATGAGACTTAAGAAATTTGATGGAACAGATTTCGGATTCTGGAAAATGCAGATAGAGGATTATCTGTATCAGAAAAATCTGTATCAACCACTATCGGGGAAGAAGCCAGATTCTATGAAGGAAGAAGAGTGGAACCTTCTAGATAGACAAGCCCTCGGAGTTATCAGATTGACGTTGACTCGCAATGTTGCGTTCAACATAGCGAAGGAGAAGACCACGGCAGGTCTTATGGCAGCACTCTCAAACATGTATGAGAAGCCATCAGCCGCGAACAAAGTTCATTTGATGCGGCGGTTATTCAATCTGAAAATGGCGGAAGGCGCGTCAGTAGCACAACACCTCAATGAACTTAATACGGTTACAACCCAATTGAGTTCAGTTGAGATTGAGTTTGATGAAGAAGTTCGGGCGTTGATATTGTTGTCTTCCCTACCAGAGAGTTGGAACGCTACAGTCACAGCTGTGAGTAGCTCGTCGGGAAACAATAAGTTGAAGTTCGACGACGTTCGTGATTTGGTTCTCAGTGAGGAGATCCGACGGCGAGAGACTGGTGAAGCTACAACCTCTTCAGTATTGCATACAGAGTCAAGAGGTAGAAATTCAACCAGAGGAAACGGACGAGGAAAATCAAACTACAGAGGTAGATCAAAGGACAGGAGGTCCAAATCAAGGAATCCAAGCAACAGCTCGAAGGCTATCGAGTGTTGGAATTGTGGAAAGACCGGGCATTACAAGAATCAGTGCAAGAGCGCACAGAAGGAGAAGGAAGCGAAGGCAGAGGTCAATGTCACCTCCACTTCAGGAGGAGACGACGCATTGATATGCTCTTTGGAGAGCAAGGAGGAATCTTGGGTGTTAGATTCAGGAGCGTCGTTCCACGCTACTTCTCAGAAAGAATTCTTCGAGAAGTATACCCCCGGAAAACTTGGATACGTATATCTTGGTGATGATCAACCATGTGCTATTGTGGGCAAAGGCGTGGTGAAAATTAAGTTGAACGGGTCAGTATGGGAGCTGAAGGATGTCAGGCATATTCCCGACCTGAGAAAGAATTTAATATCCGTAGGCCAGTTGGCTGGCGAAGGATACACCACAACAGTTAGCCGCAGACTCCAAATCCGCTATCTCCTTGGAGCGGGTTTCCTGTTCCAGGGCTTCCTGACGCCCGAAGTGAGCTAGACAGGATGCCATTTTAGCCTCCGGACCTCCCCGTAGCAAGTCCTCTAGCACCATCATGCGTGGCTCCAAGAGACGGAGTTCACGCACGCAACGGGTAGCGAGACGGTTTTCACCTGATCGCCGTAAATCGGCCACGCGATCATAGAGGGACTGCCTAAAGCTGTCAAAGATACCCATACCGAGTTCGACGAGGGAAATTGCCTGCCTTACAGCACCTTCGAACTCTTCAATACGGGTCTGCCATGGTTGAGACTCGGAGGGAACAGACCTCTGGCCTGGAGCAAGCGTCGTGATGGGAGGAATTTCGAGGCAAGGTTCGGCTCCCGGCTGGGGAGCGGGATCCGGAGCAGCGGAGTTCGCACGGCCTTCAGATTCGTCGTCTGAAATCAGAATGGGATCGGCCGCATGCTCCTCGGCAGCCGGCACCTCCTCTCGACCTGTAAGACGCAACAAGCGATACAGGGAACAGTTGGGGGAGGAACACCTACTAAACTCACACGAAAGTCGAAGCAAGAAGATACCTTCAGCCGCGACGGCTTCGGCAGCACCTGAAGAACCAGGCTCTTTCCTTTTCTTGGAAACGACTCTCTTCACCTTCGGCGCCATTGGGAGTATGAGGAAGAAGAAGTTCGGGTTTACTCTGAGGAGGACGATAGGCCCTCTCGAGGAAGAGTTAGGGTGTTAAATACCCTAAGAGTCCTAGGCGGTTACTCAGTACTTGATTAGACCGTTCAGGATTAAAGCAGCTAAAGAGCAAGACCGAACGGATCGGATCTGGACGGACAAGATCTGGCAGTTCCTTGAGCACGATCTTCAACAAACGGCTCAAATCGGACGTGGGGAACGAAGAGGCCCACTACCTCGCATTTAATGCGAGGCGGCTATCCCACGTCTCCCTAACCGGCATACACGTGGATTAACACGTGGCCCACTAAAAGCGTAACCCGATCGGAGTCAGGATCGCCATTAGCATTTGCAAATCCGCCTGCGGGCCGAATTCGCCTGCAGTCGAAATAAACCTACAGCGCAAACCAATCGATGATAATCCCGCTGCAGTTGAGGTCCTCTTGCGGCCAGATTCTGACCAATGCATGGTTACGAAAATGGCACACGCACACAAGTGACAATAGGCCAAAAACAAAAGGGATAATTTCATTCATGAAAAAGAAGTCCTATTACAAGCAGAAAAGCTCCGCCTCACGAAGTTCTTCGGCATGGCGAAGTTCAAGCCTCCTTAGAATCTCTCGGCGAAGATCTTCATCCGTACGCGAGGCCAAGTCTTGAACGGTCTCTTTGGCTTCCTTATGGGCTCGCTCCTTTTCCTCCACGGAATTGGCGGTCAGCTGCTGGCGAGATTCAATGTTCTCCAACTCTTTGACCGCCTGCTCGCGAGCCTTCTCTTGAATAGCCAATGAGGCCCGCGCCTTGGCTATGACCTGCTTCAGAGCCTCTACCTCCGAAGACAAGCGGGAAACGCGGTTGTCAGCCTTCTGTCGCTCAAGGACCATCCGTTCATTCTCAGCTTTGGCCTGCACCCCTTACTTTACACCTCTTGGATTTCGGAGCCATGACTTCGCCGGATGCAAGATCCACAAGAGTGGAACTCTTCGCGCGAAGAGCAAGCAACTGCTGGATGGCTTCTTTCCCCGCCTCCTTACGCTGGAAATAAGGCTGCGCCCCAGAATGCTTTAGCCTCTTGATTAAGAAGCCTATGATGTAGTCGATATCCTCTTCGAAGCTCTCGAAAGGACAACTCTCTTCCAGCGCGAGCCTGATGCAGGCAGCCATAGTGTCATGGAATTCAGCCACGGATCGTGCCGCACTCTTTCTTCGCTCACGCTCCAAGGGAGAGAGGGCAGCCTCTTCCATCATAGATGGAACCGCGGTTGAAGCACCGGTGGCCATAACTGTGGAAGTAGTAATTGGCGTCGCCAGGGCCGGTGTGACCAATGATGCCCTCGGAACAGCAATCACGGCGTCGACGGCGACCCCCGACAGGGAGGTGATCACTGGCTGAGCAGAAACCTCTATTTGAAGCGGTGACTCTCGCACTGAGGAACGATCCTCAGCAGACACCGCCGCAGGAGCGGCGGATCCCCCTGTTTGACCAGTCACATTTTCATGAATCAAATCCTCTTCCTCACTCGACAGGGCCTCGTGTATTGAGGCGTCGTCGTCATCCTCCTCAGATTCGCCCGTCTCCCTAGACGAGCGATTCGCCCAAGAGGAAGGACCCTCTTTGCCGGCGATTTCGCGGGCAGGATCGGCTACAAATGCACCAAGAGAATTAACGGAGACCCCTCGTAAGGGACCCTATTTACGGTGAGGCATGAAAGAACGAGTAATGCTAAAGTCTATACTTACCTAAGCCCGTAAGCCCCTCATCATCTCCAGCTTCTTCCTCTTCGTCGGAAGGAATGGAGATCACTTTCTCAACCGCACCTGCATAGATCCATTACCAATATCAAAAGGTGCAAGAGCAACATTGCAATCAAGGGTACTGTTGCAAAGACTACCTCGTGATGCGGGCAAAGAAGCCGTTGGAACTCCCGACGGTGACCCCACGTCGGACGGCAGAGGAACGTCCTTCGGAGTCTCCTGAACTGCCCCCGATGCGGCAGGTGAGGCAGGCGACACGGCTCCAGACCCAGACGGAGCCACTCCAGACCCGGACAGAGCCACTCCAGGAATCCTTATCGGAGAAACGTCATCCCGACCCCCTGCCACTTGGATGGTCCCGACTGTCCCATCACAGCGAGCCTTCTTGGCCGCCTCCGCTCTGGAACTCTCGGCCACCGCCTCCCGCTGACGCTTCGAGAGAAGCGAGCTACTCGGGGATAGCAAAGGTGCCCCCATTTGTCCGATTGTCGGACTCTGAACCGGAGCTCGAACATCGGGAACCTCAGATTCGCCACCAGCATCGAAGCTCTCACAGTCCTCCACTGGATCCTCCGAGAACAACTCCCTAGCGGTTTGGTGGCCCCTTCTCTTTGAAGAACGGAGAGAGCCCCTGATGGGACGATCGCGTTCCGCCAGACATGAGCTTTGGAACCAGAAGTTGGCGGGGTCAGCACTAGCACCCCGATACCACCGACAGTACAAGAGCGTGTGGTGTAAATCGCGGTCCTTCGCAGGCAACTCAAAACGAGCTTGAGTACCTCCAGCATGGGTCCAGAACCACCCCCGAGCGCCGTCAACCAGTCCTCCTTCGAAGTGTAGGCGAGGGTTGGCGTTGCCCACATACAATTGATCATACCCAAACTGGCGGGCAAACCTGCAAGGGATGTATGGCTCGAGATAGCATGTGGAGCCTGTTCTCAGAACGTGATACCCTGGTCGAATGTCCACCAACCAGCGAAAGGCACCACGGGAAAGGATTGTGTGGTGATCCGCCGTCGGCGCATCCCTGAGAGATTCTCCATATCCACCCCCGCTAAAGTAAGGAAAAGATCGACGAAAATTATAGTGCCCGAAGTGGGAGAGCGTCTTCCTCGTATCGGGGATGTCCTTGCACTTCCAGGAGCACCTCTCCAAACGCTGGACAAAGGGGACAAACCTGTCTCCCTGAAGCGCTGCCGGGGCACTCATCAAGCATTCGCAGTGATAGACGAACCATGCCACCAAGTAGGTATACGGTAGCCCCACCCTAGGATTGGGGGTTCTGATAACTTCTCCTTCCCCCTCGTCGAGGACCGACACACGGCAGAATTGGCTCGTCAGAGTACGGAGCCCCCGATGGATGCACGCTATCGTCGCCGATACCAGGGAATAAGACTTCCCGTGAGCCAGGCAAACCGCCGGATACACGACCTCTATAGGAAGAGCCTCGAAGGAGTGAGTGGGGATTACGCACCTCTTCAGCCATAACATGAGGTACCCCGCGAGCAGCGCCTTCCCCGAGATGAGAAACTTCGCCTGATGATGGAATGAGTGAAGAACCGTACCAGACTTAAATCCGCCTTCGTCGCGGTCGAGAATCACGGTGCTTCCTTCTTTAGCTATCCTCGCCTCCACTTCGGGTTCATCACAGGCGCCTAACGGGAAAGCAGGCGTACCCTTGACATCGTTCCCCGGGAACAGATAATCAGCCCAATTCTTGTGGCTAATCCCTGGGGTCTTCTTCCTCTTCCCCTTATGATCCGAGGCCCCTAAGGTACTGAGGCATATGTGGAAGTGACAGAGTAACTCCCACAGAGTTTCAACCGCCAGAGGGGAATTGTCTGACAGCTGATCGATCTCAGCTTGATCAGGGACGTATTCCTCATAAGGGAAGTCTCCCAGAGGTAGCCCTGACACGTCGTGCATCTCGAAGGGGGTGATACCAAGTTCACCGTTGGGGGTGAAAAATGTGCCGCTTTCCGCACAATACAATTCCAGAATGCTATGGAATTGAGAAGCGTTGATCCGCAGGCCATGTCGAGTGGCTTCGAGGGCCACATACAGCTCTGTGCCTTTGAGGTCAGCATTCTCGGCCAAAACATAGTCGGTGATCTTGGACCACCACGTGTCACTGCCAGGTGCAGAGTAAACCCACCCCGGGGCTCTAAAGTCCTTCGGGGGAAAGCTTCCACCGACTCGGAAGAAGCGGTGACGGAAAGTCTCCGCCACCGCTGTCGATTCCCCCACGGGCGGTTCAGCAGACACTAAGCCAGGGCGCAGACCCGTCACGCGCTTACATGAGCTCTCCACTCCAT
>NC_033801.1:122058106-122061767 GCF_001876935.1 Asparagus officinalis
TTTCCTTTTTTAATAGAAATTATAATAAAATGTGTACATGACATAAATATTTAATAATTTAATTGGTTTAATTATATCAATAGTGTTACTTAAACTAATGAGTATATTATTATTTAATAATTATACTCCTAAATAAATTGTTTAATAATATAATAATAGAAAATTTTAAATAACTTTCCTTTTTTAATAGAAATTATAATAAAATGTGTACATGACATAAATATTTAATAATTTAATTGGTTTAATTATATCAATAGTGTTACTTAAACTAATGAGTATATTATTATTTAATAATTATACTCCTAAATAAATTGTTTAATAATATAATAATAGAAAATTTTAAATAACTATTAACTGTATGTTAATAATAGTATAAGTACTAATATTAGTATAAGTTAAAATTTTTAATCATAGCGCAATAAAAAATCTTTTAATGCTTATATATAATTTATTAAATAATATAATATTAAATACAACAACATGTCCATGCTCAAAAACACGTATATTATACTAGTTTAAATAAAAATAAATACTAAAGCTCTTTTCTTCAATTAATTACGATATAAGTTATATTTTTTTTATGTGCACTGGTCAGAGTACGTTGTTGTATGGGCTACTTGACTGGACTGAGAGGGCTAGGGTTTAGGTGAGGACTTGATCAATTATTAACTGGATCAAGCTGGGACTTGCCTGGGATATTTTGAAGTTTGAAATCTAATGATACACAAGCTTATTACTAATTCAAAATTTCTCTCTCTTCTCTCGTAATTAAATTTTACTAAAAACAAAGAATTGAGTCCTACATGAAACTTTCCATTTACTAAAAAATTTGCATATTTAACAATTTAAGACAACCATAGAAGTAATAAAATAAACTAAGGGGGTGTTTGGTTCAATTTCTAGAAATTATAGGAAATGTTTTCCACCTAAAATATGATTTCCTTGTATTTCTTAAAAAAATTATAGGAAAAGTTTTGAGAAATCAAAAAGTACCAATTTTCTTGTTTTTTGTACTTTGCTTGTTTGGTTCAAAACAAGAAAATAGCTCATAACTTTATAGAAAATAACAAGATTTGGTAGGTTTTTAATTAAATATGGTATGTGTCAGATTTCTGGTGATTTCCTCTCATTTTGAGAGGAAATTGTTTTTTGTAAAATTTAGTAGGTTTTGATATTTTATAGAAAATATTTCTGTAAATTTTTTGTTGAACCAAACACAATTTACAGAAATATCTGGAAAACTTTTAATTACAAATTTACCATTGTCAGATGTTTTGAGAAAAGTTTTCTCAAAAAGTGTGCAACCAAACAGCTCCTTAATCTCCCTGATTCAATACCAGAGTGACTAACCTCTTTCTAAATTTAATCATCGTGAATATCGACCCTAGATTATTTAATACATTATACATCCAACAATCGATCTGGACACATCTCCGATCTCGCTGATTGGTAGGATGCTAGACCGAGCTTTTTTTCCATTGTCAAAATGAAGGGGGAAAAGATCTATACACGATTCGAGATACAGTTTATTATATGGTTATGACTATATGTATTCAACATTAACGGCGGAGTAATCCAATGATAACTATTTAGAAACAGGTCAGATAACAAATTGATGACCCCTTCTACTTAGAGGATTATATTCATATATAACAAGAGTCTAAGATCATAGCAGCATGCGTGAAAGTGGAGATTTCTTGAGGGGAATGAGTTCGACGTTCACTATACAAATCTATTAAAATAGACGGAAGAAAAATAAAAAAGTCGAGCACATTCTCCGCCGCGTGTAGAATGGCTGACCCGTCATGTGTCATCAACATCCTAAAAATATAGGGGTTTTTGGCGATCAATCCCTTACATCTTTCATATTTTCAATCAGTCCCTCAAATCATGAAAATTACTATTAGATCCCTGAATTCTTAAATTATTTTGAAATTAACCCATCAAATCATTGAAATTGCTATTAGGTTCCACAAATCTTAGGTTAGTTTGAAATTCGTTTTTCAAACCTAGAGTGAAAGTAACAAGCAGAGAGAAATTTATCACTTAAAATCATTGAAATTTCTAGTCAATTTCCAAATTCTCAAAAGTTTCCCTTTAATCCCTACTTCTACTATTGATTGGAGGGAGTAATTTAAGTTGAGATTTGAGGGACTAATTGAAGAATAACTTAAGAATTGAGTAACTCATTAACAATTTCCATGATTTTAGGGACTAAATCAAAATGTGAAAGATTTTATTGTTAGAATGAGGGTGAAGATCAAACCTCATTTCCGACGAGGAGCTCCGACGAGCTCCGACGAGTTCGATGGTCGCAGACGAGCTCCGGCGAGGTCCAGGTGACAGGCGGCGAGGTCCAGGCGAAGGCGAGCCCTGCGTCACAGCGATGCCCAACTGTGCGTTCGGCGAGCTCTGCGTTCGCCTGCCCCCTCCCCGAGCTCTGCGTTTGGCGAAGGCCAACTCTGCGTTCGTGCGAAGCTGGCGTCGAAGCGAACTGTGCGTTCGTTCGGATTTGGCGTCGAAGCGGTCGCTGGCGACAGGCTGTCGCCAGCTCATCCAGCTCTCCTCTCTGCCTATAAAAGAAACCCAGGCTAGGGTTTTGGGGCTGCTTGCTTCTCCCCCTCTCCTCCGATTTCTTCCCTTGGTGGCGGCGGCGATCTGCCCTAAAAATCGCAGAGGCGATTTTCTCCAGCGCTCAGAGCTTCGGGATTTTGAGGGGAGATTAAAAGAAAGATTAAGAGAGAGAGAGGGATTTAATAAGAGAGAGAGGGAATCAAGAGGGGGTATTTATTCTCAGTTGAGAATTGACAGGGTTCATACCCTTTGACTATTAACACTGTTGTTACAGTGTTTATTTGAGAAATCCCAGTTTAGGGATCTGCTCCTAAATTTGTAATTTCTTGTTTGATTAATAAGAAATTATCTGTGTGGCTCCCGAGGACGTAGGCAGTTGCCGAACCTCGTTAAACTTGGTGTACTGTTCTCTATACCGCGTTTTCCGTTGCATTAGGGGATTTAGGCGTTAAATTCCCAACAAGGAGATGGATTATGAATGATCGGAAAGTGTTTTCCCGGTATTATTCTAATTTTGATTAATAGCCACGTATATTCCGTCTTGTTGTATGTCGTGTTCCCATTAGCTAACATAGCTCCCTTCTTATTTCAGATTCACTATACATGGTCAGTTTACTGTTTGTACCAAAGAGTTTGCTTCTGCGTTCAATTTGAAGTGTGTTTAAAACCTTTGTAAACGCATTAGTTAAAAAGTTTCAAGCCAAATCGTGTGTTTTGCAAGCCTTAATTAAAAAGGTTCTAGAATCACTTTGGAAATTCTGAATTTAATAACATAAAAAAGTACTTTCGTACAAATTTCTCGAGACAGAATTATAAATAGCCGAATCACTGTGGCCTGAGCATATCGGACCCCATCCTATATTTTACTCCCAGACCTCCTACACGCCCACTTTCCTCGAACCGTTGCCAAATCCGCAAACAAAACCAAACAAAACAAAATCGGAAAAAAAAAAAAAACCAAAACCAAAACCAAACCCAAAAAAAAGAAAAGAAACCACGGAGGAAGTCCCAAAGCAGTTGCAAGGAAAGAGCGCCCCCTCCCCACTCCGATGCGCAGCAGCTTACCGTCGGACGCCGACGACGGCGA
>NC_033801.1:122061956-122062743 GCF_001876935.1 Asparagus officinalis
AAGGAGGAGACGGATATACCGCCGGCGATCACCGTGCTGGTCCTCGGGTTCGCCGGAACGGGGAAGAGCTCGCTGGTGAACCTGATGTACTCGGTTTTCGGGCGGTCGGGGTTCGTGCCGTTCGCGCAGACATCGTCCGTGTTGCGTGCGGGTGGGTTTTTTCTATCCTGGTTCAGGAAACTTGCTGCGCCGTCGGCATGATTTTCATTTGTATGACCACAAATGTTATGCTTTGTAGAATTTTTTTTTTCGGGTTTTATAGGAATATAAGTTTTTTTTTAGGTGGTTTTGGTTATTATTGTTGTTTTTTAATAATGGATTTACATGGATTATCGTTTTTTTTTTTTTTTGATATAGATATGTCTTATTGTTTTGAGTGGTTGTGATATGTTAGCTATGTGACATGAATAGCTTGACTATTTTCACCTTATTTTAGTGGATTTTCACTATTTTTATCAGCTTTAGGACCAGATGCATCCTTCTTTTCGTTGCATTTTTTTTAGAGGAACAAATGCGGATAATCTATTATAATGAATAATTGTGATTTCTCTTGGATGAGAAGCATAAATACTCCCTTATTTGTTTGCAGTTTTGCGCTCAAATGTTCAAACTCTTATTGCACGTATATTTCCCTCTGAATTTTAATTTATCTCTACTTTTGTAAGGATTTTTTTTTTTTTTTTTTTTTTTTTCCTATTTTGATCCCTTTCTCAAAACTTTTTCCTTCTTCTTCTGCATGCAGGCAGAGACGGCCGGACTTTATGCTTAGAAGAGCACAACGTCCTCC
>NC_033801.1:122062914-122081306 GCF_001876935.1 Asparagus officinalis
GGCGGAGGCCACCAAGGAGTTGTTCCATGCTTCTTCTATCAAGGCGTACTGCAGTGAGTTTCTCTTCCACTTTCGTCCTCTTTTTCGTGCTTGTCGCGATTCTGTGAAACCTGTAGCTTATGGTTATAATCAAATTTACGATTTACGAAATATAATGATCAGTATTAGTACTAAACCAGTTTAAAATTTTGTATTATAATTAGCACCACTCGAACTTAGGCGGTAATTACTTTTTCATTCATCCTTCATGTAATACCCTAAACAATAATCAGAATTGTTACATTAAATAATAAGGTAGGTATCAGAAAATTCCTGTTAAATTTGGACGATTATCGGATAACCTCGTAGCTTTCAAAACATTAGGAAACCCTCTTTAATTTTAAGATTTTATTAAAAAAATCTCCTTAACATAAAAAAAAACTACAAATTTTCGCTTGGATGGGTAAAATTATGCAAAATGACGTTTTGAAAGCTTCATGTGATCTATACCATTTATGATGGTTGGGAGTTACTTTGGAAATTTTAGCTTTTCTGTATACATTATGGTCTAAACCACCCCCTTTCTATAAGATATTTTTTGTTAAGGGTTGTTATGATAAAATCTTAAAGTTAAAGCCGGTATTCTAGAACCCCCGACTTAAGAGGGGTTCTGATATTTTGAAAGCTATAGGTGGTTTTTTGACAATCATCCAAGGTTAAGGTATTTTTCTATATTAAGCCTGAATAATAAACAGTTACAAGTGAAAATAATGTCATTTTTCTTTCATTGGGGTTTAATGAAATTTGCCCAAAAAAAAAATCAACGCAAAATCAAGATTTGATTTTGTATGGAGAACTCTATTTATGATTTTTTCTCTTTAACATATCACAGATTGTATGTCTAAAAATAATTTCCGTTCACTGAAACAGATGAAAATCCAATCCTAATCCTAACCCACGGAGACGAGCTAACGCCGGAGGAGCGTATCGAGGGCCGGATCCGGGTCTGTGAATATCTTAACATATCCGACCCGACAGGAGTCTATGACGTGGTCTGCCTAAATGAACATGGGCCGCTAATCGACGAAATGGACCCTGTAACGGCCTACTCACTATCCGAATCCATTTACCGGGCCCTGCTCATCGCCGACCGTTGTCACCCGCCAAAACCTAACATGAAGGATTGGGCCTTATTAGGCCTCTCATGGGCCATGGGCTTTCTCTCGGCCTTGTTTGCCTTTTTGGCTTGTTTTTGTTCAAAGGTCGCGAAGGCTAATAGCAGAGAACATAAGGTGAGATTTAGATGACGTGGGACTAATTGTTGTTTATAGAAAGCTAACATGATGATTATTTTTTGGCGGGAGGGGAATTATTTGAGTTGGTTAATAACTAAGGTTGCATGTCACAAAGTTTTGTTGAGAGTGTATCTTGTTCATTTTGGTCTGTTTTGTTGTAAAATATGGTAGCAAATCTTATATTCATGTATGATAAACATAGATGTAATTTTGTAATTTTATTTGGTTCGTCATCTTTTTTTTCTGTAATATAAAGAGATGAATGTGTTCCATATTGCCTTGAAAAACAAAATTAATTGTAGATATATCTATGACGTTCACTTTGTATATAGTTCTTAATGGTAGAACTAAGGGCCTGTTTGTTTCGCAAAAAAATACAGAAAGTGGGGGAAAGTGGGGGAAAAGAAAATATTTTTTGACGTTTTCCTTCACTTTCAGAGGTTTGGTTCGTCAAAGCTATAAAAGAAAGTGGGGGAAAGTATGAGTTGTCACTATATTATTGGTTGATGTGAGTAATTTTTGATGTTTTCCTCCACTTTCCTTGTTTAGATTTTTTTTTCTTGTGTTTGGTTCATTCTTAAAAGTTAGGGAAAAAAGATAAGATGAGATGAGTTGTCACCATATTATTGGATGATGAGATGAGATGAGTTTTCCTCCACTATCCTTGTTTTTTTGGAGGAAAGTGATGAAAGGAAATTTTAATGAGATGTGATGAGTTGTCACCATATTATTGGATGATATGAGTAATTTTTAAAGATGATAAAAAATGAAGAAAAGTGGGGGGAAATGAGTTAGATGAGTTGATTGATGTGACTCATTTCTTGTGTTTTGTTTATTTTTAAAAGTAATGAGTTGATTGATGTGACTCATTTCTTGTGTTTTGTTTATTTTTAAAAGTATGAAATGAGATGTGGTGGGATGAGTTGTCACAATATTATTGGAGGAAAGTGGAGAAAGTGAAGAAAAGTGGGTTTTGGAAAGTGGGGGAAAGTGAAAAAGTGAAGGAAAATGAGTTTTGGATTCTGGGGGAAACGAAACAAACAGGCCCTAAGTGTGCAAGTGGGACGTGGAGCTTCTTCTATTTGTTTGTAGATTTACAGTGGAAAATGTGTGTGTTTTTTACATTCCATGTTAATAATCAAATATGGGATATGTTTTAGGAGAATTTCCAACATAAAATAGCATCTATTAACTAAAAATTCAATTGAGATTGGTATTTAAATCGAAGAAACGATAAAAAAAATTCATAGTTAAACATGTTTGGATGGTCCATGAGATACTATTTCTAAATCGATGTATATGCGAAGGGTGTTGTTACGGGGACCTAAATAGGGGACCCAAGGCATGAGACAAGTGATGTGTCACCATCCGGTTACATGATGCACTGTTCATGAACAGTGCATCTCCTATGCCGTGGCTCCCCTATTTGGGTCCCTGAGGCATTAATGATATGCGAAATGAAGTGTTTAATCATGTATTAAATGAGATAAAGTTAACAAGGACATAGAGACTTGAACATAGCTTTAAAATTTGAAATTGTAACTTGACATCAAATATGTACTTTGGAGTTTACGCCATCAACTTGCAAAGGCATTGTTGTTTTTATTTTGAGTTTTGCTACAGGGACCCAAAATATGGGACCAATAGGGGGGGACAAGTGAGGTGTCCACCTCCTATTGGATAATGAGTTGGTCATCATTAATGATGACCAACTCATTATCCAATAGGAGGGGGACACCTCACTTGTCCCCCCCCTATTGGTCCCATATTTTGGGTCCTTGAGGAATTTTTCTTTTATTTTTTCTCAGCAAAATTGGTATTTGATTTTACCTCGAAAATAGCTAACCCACGACAAAAAAACTAAAAATAAGTGTATTTCTTGGGCTTTGCCATGTTTGACGGTTAATTGCGATTGATGCGTTTAACAAAGCCCATAAGCAAGATTAAACACTTTTAAAATGTGATTATATTTCAAAGTGGAAGTCAGTACGCTGACACCGATTTGCTTTTTCTCGGGCATGCTTCCTGTTCTCTTGTTTCTCACTACTCAAATCTCTTTTCTTTTATATTTTTTTCATAATATTCGTTAATAAAAATGAAATAGATTGTTACATCAATTGTTGAGGAGTACCATTCTTTAAATGCAATCTTCTACATATTTGAAGTAATAAAATAATCAAGTAAACTTTATAAAAGAATGAAACTGGTACATGGAAGAATCAACTTAAGATTTTGACAAACCTACCTATTTATATCCTTAATTTTCACATTAAAAGACATTATTATGTTATGACATCAAATTTGTGTTCAACAAAAATAGGGTTATGCAACTATTACTTATTATTCCACTTATTTCATATCACTTTTCAAATAAGACAATAAAAAAATATTTGCTGACACATGGTACTGTAGGTTTAGCTTTATCTCGCTTGGTTCTGTTTTTAGCCCTTCCTCCTCTTTTTTTTTTTTTTTTTTTTTTTTTTTCTTTTTTTTTTTTTTTTTTTTTTTTTTTTGCATGATAAAAATAGGGGACAAAATAACATGTGCCCTATAGAACGGGCTTTGTCCCTTTCTTTGTAGTTGTGCCTTCGCACCTTTGCCTACCAAGCTTCCTATGTTCCAAAAAAAATAAGCATCATATGAATTGATTATTGATTGCAAGTCTCTGTCACACTATTCTCTTAAAATAGTTCAATTCTTTAATATTTCCATGCTTTATGTCACCCTATTCTCTGGCTAATTATGTTCGCATTTTTTTATGTTGCTTTCAATCTTTTTGCCCAATTGATTAATCCTCCAAGTTATTATTACGCGATGGGACATCTTCTCCAAGTGATTAGAATCGGTATCAAGATTATATATGTATCCGACAACCTAAGTGGTTGGTCCACCAAAGTTTCTATCTATTCATGTTGTCTAAGGATTCTTGCATGGTATGAAGAGTCTTTTTATATATATAAATAAGTGGATAAAAACTTTGGTGGACAAAGGCTTGGTGTCCACTTAAGTTGACATAAGATCAACTCCACTCAGTATGTAAATACTCACACGATCAAAACAAATATGTGCTTTAAAACATGACAAGTTAGATTCGAGGGTGTTAATTCGGGAGATAAAAATGTTTTAGTGGAATAGATCAAGTTCATGGGTTTATGTGGAAAATTCCTCAAAAGTCAAGGAAATTTTGTACCTTTTAAAATAAATAAGGACGCTCATGCCACAACAACCAAACTCAAGGGGAGTTATGTGAAATTTACCTTTTGTTTTCATGAATTTTTCATGAGCGTCCAAAATACATTTTACGCGGTCATCAGGCTCGCTTTTGCACGGCTTAATTCGGAATAGACCAATTTTATATAGGGGTTTTTCTCTTTTAACCCAAAATTTTACACTCACTTATTTAAAAACTCACCCACTTATATAAACATTCATAAACCCAAAATATCTCATGCCATTTATTTTTAAACCCAATATGTATAATTCACTCATTCTTTATACTGTATTTTCCCAATAAAATAAAAATCCCTAAATTGCCCTTCATCCCCAAATACAACAACGATATCTCTCTCATTCGTTTCATTTCCCCAGATATAATCGATTCTCATAACCCTAAGAGGCGATTCTCAAACCTCAAAAATCTCAAGCCGATGAAGGACAAGGCGGATGAGGTGGTGATGTCGCCGATGACGACAGCTGCATTGGTCACCGGGGTTAAGAAGGGGAGGGGGAGGCCGCCGAAGGTGAAAACCCCCTTTTTTATGTGGGTTTTGCTTCAAGTTGGCAACATTAGGGTTCGTTGGAGGCCTAGAGGAGTTTTTAGGTTTGATTCCAATGCTAATTTAAGATTTCAATTTTTAATTTTTGTGAGCTATTGAGTTCCTCTGAGTTTAGAGATCTCTGTGGTTTGTTGTAATTTGTATGTACCTATTGAGTTCCTCTGAGTTTAGAGATCTCTGTGGTTTGTTGTAATTTGTATGTACATTGTAGGAGATGGGACTTGTGTTACTGAAAGCAACTGAAATTTATGGCGGTTTCTAATTTTATCCTGCTCTTTTAATCATGTTTAGAGATCTTTGTTGTAATTTGTATTTATTTGGGTTTTGTTTGCTATTTGTTTATTTGATTAACTTTCTTCAAATATTTTCAGTAATTGTATTATGGATGTTCATTTTTTTCATGAGAGTCTGTAAGAATTATAAGAGTTTTAATTTTATCATGAACTGGGAAATAATTATTCTAAGTCCCTACATCTTTTTGTTTAGAGGTTCCATATTGTTTAAAACATGTTTCTTTATTGAGGAATAATTAGAAATTGGATAGCCTTGATAGCCTTAAAGTAGTAAACTCCGAAGCGCCTCATCTAGAAGTGTAAACATGTTAGCAGTTTGCTCATTGCTTGCTTCGGATATTTGATACGATAATGTGTATTTTTTGTTGTTTACCTATTAGTATGAGCGTACTAATTTTGGTCTTTTTATGTGTACTGAGGATATATGAGTATTCAGATTAATATGATTCATCATGTATCGGATATTTTTATTTTGGAAGCATGTTATAAGGGCCACCAGTGGTTATATGTCTATGAAATGTGTTTCGGATCTTGTATTTTGTATCAAATGTGTACATTCATAGCTCATGGTATTGTTCTATTCCAAAACTAGTGCTATATGATAGTTTTGCAATATTTGGTTGATGTGCAACATTTATATATGTCTCATGTGTAGGTTCAGCGATATCAAATGTCATGTTTTATGTATAAGAGTTGACGTTGTTACATAGAAAAAGTGCTATATTATACTCGCCTACGTTATGTGTCGTGTGACCAATTATCCACCTCGACGAGGGGTCCTCGCTCAATTTTCCAGCTTTTGGCAAAGTATATCACTTTATGGGATAATATAGCAGCTTATTGATAAAGTATAGCATTTTATGGCAAAGTATAGCACCTTATGGCAATAGTATAACACATTATCGATAAAGTATAGCACCTTATGGTCTCTGAAAATTCAGCAACTTATTGCGTTGCGATAAACTAAATTAGTTTTTTAGGGCCATGCAAACACTCGATGACCTACGTTATGTGTCGCGTGACCAATTATCCACCTCGACGAGGGGTCCTCGCTCAATTTTCTAGCTTTTGGCAAAGTATAGCACTTTATGGAAAAATATAGCAGCTTATTGATAAAGTATAGCACCTTATGGCAAAGTATAGCACCTTATAGCAATAGTATAGCACCTTATCAATAAAGTATAGCACATTATCGATAATTGGTCATATGGTGCTATACTTTTCCATATAAGGTGCTATACTTTGTCAATAAAGTGCTATACTTTGTAATATAGTGTTATACTTTGGCCAAAAGGTGCTATATTTTACCATAAAGTGCTATACTTTGCCCAGAAGCTTCAAAATTGCGCGAGGACCCCCCGTCGCAGTGGATGATTGGTCAATAACACGTGACGTAGGTCGTCGTGTGGTTTCGTCGTGGCGAAAAAAACTGATTTGATTTTAGGCTCTTAAGCTGCAGAATTTCCAGAAAGTAAAAGGTGCTATACTTTTCCAATAAGGTGCTATACTTTGTCAAGAAAGTGCTATACTTTGTATTATAGTGCTATACTTTGGCCAAAAGGTGTTATACTTTCCCATAAGGTGCTATACTTTGCCCAGAAGCTTCAAAATTGCACGAGGACCCTCCGTCGCGGTGGATGATTGGTCAATAACACGTGACGTAGGTCGTCGAGTGGTTTCGTCGTGGCGAAAAAAACTGTTTTGATTTTAGGCACTTAAGCTGCAGAATTTCCAGAAAGTATAAGGTGCTATACTTTTTCAATAAGGTGCTATACTTTATTAATAAAGTGCTATACTTTGTAATATAGTGCTATACTTTGGTCAAAAGGTGCTATACTTTCCCATAAGGTGTTATACTTTCCCATAAGGTGCTATACTTTGTCCAGAAGCTTCAAAATTGCGCGAGGACCCCCCGTCGCGATGGATGATTGGTCAATAACACGTGACGTAGGTCGTCGAGTGGTTTCGTCGCGGCCAAAAAAACTGATTTGATTTTAGGCTCTTAAGCTGCAGAATTTCTAGAAAGTATAAAGTGCTATACTTTTCCAATAAGGTGCTATACTTTGTCAATAAAGTGTTATACTTTGTAATATAGTGCTATACTTTAGCCAAAAGGTGCTATACTTTTCCATAATTAAGGTGCTATACTTTTCCCTGAAGCTTCAAAATTGTGCGAGGACCCCCATCGCGGTGGATGATTGGTCAATAACACGTGACGTAGGTCGTCGAGTGGTTTCGTCGCAGCGAAAAAAACTGATTTGATTTTAGGCTCTTAAGCTGTAGAATTTCCAGAAAGTATAAGGTGCTATACTTTGCCAATAAGGTGCTATACTTTATCAATAAAGTGCTATACTTTGTAATATAGTGCTATACTTTGGCCAAAAGGTGCTATACTTTACCATAAGGTGCTATACTTTGCCCAAAAGCTTCAAAATTGCGCGAGGACCCCCCGTCGCGGTGGATGATTGGTCAATAACACGTGACGTAGGTCGTCGAGTGGTTTCGTCGTGGTAAAAAAAACTGATTTGATTTTAGGCACTTAAGCTGCAGAATTTCCAGAAAGTATAAGGTGCTATACTTTTCCAATAAGGTGCTATACTTTGTTAATAAAGTGCTATACTTTGTTAATAAAGTGCTATCTTTGCAATATGGTACTATACTTTGGTCAAAAGGTGCTATACTTTCCCATAAGGTGCTATACTTTGCCCAGAAGCTTCAAAATTTCGCGAGGACCCCCGTCGCGGTGGATGATTGGTCAATAACACGTGACGTAGGTCGTCGAGTGGTTTCGTCGCGGCGAAAAAAACTGATTTGATTTTAGGCTTTTAAGCTGCAGAATTTCCAGAAAGTATAAAGTGTTATACTTTTCCAATAAGGTGCTATACTTTGTCAATAAAATGCTATACTTTGTAATATAGTGCTATACTTTGGCCAAAATGGCACCTTATCGATAATTCAGCAACTTATGACCAATTATCGATAATGTGCTACACTTTATCGATAAGGTGCTATACTATTGTCATATGGTGCTATACTTTTCCATAAGGTGCTATACTTTATCAATAAGCTGCTATACTTTCTCATAAAGTGCTATACTTTGCCAAAAGCTAGAAAATTAAGCGAGGACCCCTCGTCAAGGTGGATAATTGGTCATGCGACACATAACACAGGCCATCGAGTATTTGCATGGCCCTAAAAAAACTGATTTGGTTTATCACAGTGCAATTAGTTGCTAAATTTTCAGAAACCATAATGTGCTATACTTTATTGATAAGGTACTATACTATTGCCATAAGGTGCTATACTTTGCCATAAGGTGCTATACTTTGCCATAAGGTGCTATACTTTATCAATAAGCTGCTATATTTTTCCATAAAGTGTTATATTTTGCCAAAAGCTGGAAAATTGAGCGAGGACCCCTCGTCGAGGTGGATAATTGGTCACGCGACACATAACGTAGGTCATCGAGTGTTTGCATGGCCCTAAAAAACTAATTTGGTTTATCGCAACGCAATAAGTTGCTGAATTTTCAGAGACCATAAGGTGCTATACTTTATCGATAATGTGTTATACTATTGCCATAAGGTGCTATACTTTGCCATAAAATGCTATACTTTATCAATAAGCTGCTATATTATCCCATAAAGTGCTATACTTTGCCAAAAGCTGAAAAATTGAGCGAGGACCCCTCGTCGAGGTGGATAATTGGTCACACGACACATAACGTAGGCAAATATAATATAGCACCTTTTCTATGTAACAACGTCAACTCTTATACATAAAACATGACATTTGATATCGCTGAACCTACACATGAGACATATATAAATGTTGCACATCAACCAAATATCGCAAAATTATCATATAGCACTAGTTTTGGAATAGAACAATACCATGAGCTATGAATGTACACATTTGATACAAAATACAAGATCCGAAACACATTTCATAGACATATAACCACTGGTGGCCCTTATAACATGCTTCCAAAATAAAAATATCCGATACATGATGAATCATATTAATCTGAATACTCATATATCCTCAGTACACATGCATACTTATGTTATAAGTATACAGACTAACATAATATTAAAAAAAGAAGACATCTTCAATACAGATAATGTTCCAAATATCATTTCACTTTCTTCAGTGTTGTTTCCCCTAACTACTTTAGCTGCATCAGCAAGCTTGTCAAGGCTCTTGTGTTGCAACATAATAAACATCTCCATGGGTTTCCTTCGAAAGGAACCGCGGTTCTTCATACATAAGATTGGTGGTAGATCTTCAATGAATACATCATGTTCTAACTCTTCTCAACCAGTTCATAAAAACATACCTGGAAAAAAGACCAAAATTAGTACGCTCATACTAATAGGTAAACAACAAAAAATACACATTATCGTATCAAATATCCGAAGCAAGCAATGAGCAAACTGCTAACATGTTTACACTTCTAGATGAGGCGCTTCGGAGTTTACTACTTTAAGGCTATCAAGGCTATCCAATTTCTAATTATTCCTCAATAAAGAAACATGTTTTAAACAATATGGAACCTCTAAACAAAAAGATGTAGGGACTTAGAATAATTATTTCCCAGTTCATGATAAAATTAAAACTCTTATAATTCTTACAGACTCTCATGAAAAAAATGAACATCCATAATACAATTACTGAAAATATTTGAAGAAAGTTAATCAAATAAACAAATAGCAAACAAAACCCAAATAAATACAAATTACAACAAAGATCTCTAAACATGATTAAAAGAGCAAGATAAAATTAGAAACCGCCATCAATTTCAGTTGCTTTCAGTAACACAAGTCTCATCTCCTACAATGTACATACAAATTACAACAAACCACAGAGATCTCTAAACTCAGAGGAACTCAATAGCTCACAAAAATTAAAAATTGAAATCTTAAATTAGCATTGGAATCAAACCTAAAAACTCCTCTAGGCCTCCAACGAACCCTAATGTTGCCAACTTGAAGCAAAACCCACATAAAAAAAGGGGTTTTCACCTTCGGCGGCCTCCCCCTCCCCTTCTTAACCCCGGTGACCAATGCACCTGTCGTCATCGGTGACATCACCACCTCATCCGCCTTGTCCTTCATCGGCTTGGGATTTTTGAGGTTTGAGAATCGCCTATTAGGGTTATGAGAATCGATTATATCTGGGGAAATGAAACGAATGAGAGAGATATCGTTGTTGTATTTGGGGATGAAGGGCAATTTAGGGATTTTTATTTTATTAGGAAAATACAGTATAAAGAATGAGTGAATTATACATATTGGGTTTAAAAATAAATGGCATGAGATATTTTGGGTTTATGAATGTTTATATAAGTGGGTGAGTTTTTAAATAAGTGAGGGTAAAATTTTGGGTTAAAAGAGAAAAACCACTTTTATATATTATGCTCTTATCAATTTCTTTATATCGTTGAATGTTTCTTCATAATATCATTTCTTTTGCTCTTCTATTTCATACGATTTTCTAAATTCTTATGAGATAGCGGAGGAAATTGAATCAATTTGGAGAAGTCACCATGTTTAATTAGAATATTCATATTATGATGTTGAGCATGAACTCTTCAGTTCTCTATTCGACTGCATTCCGTAATTAATGGTGAAGGAGAAAACTATTCTGACCATAAAATTAATTTCTTGGAATTGAAATGTATTTACAAAGTCATCCTAAAGTGTATAGAATAGAAACGTTGTCAAAAGAATTATAGAATCCGAGAATATAATCAATAAGAGAGTTTAAGGTGTCACTCTAAGTAATGACTTTACCTAATCACTAGTGAGTCAAGTTCTCTAGTGACAACACTATCTGATTGTTGTCTAATAGTTATGGTCTTTACTTGCAAATATGTTAGTTATGCTGATCTACTTAACCAAGAAATGTATTGGTTTTGGCTAATGATAGTTCAAACTTCCAAATATTATTTGATTCAATGGAGGGTCCAAGTGGAGCCAAGGGTGGGCAGTTGCACCCATAGAAATCTTACTTTTGTAGATCATGTTGAGAGCTTTCTGAAAACTTATTAATAGTGATTCCGTTAACTGAGTCAAAGGTTATGGGCCATGCAAGTTTCAGCCTTTGTGCATGTTTCCAGCATGCTGCTAATTGTTTTGATATTGTCTTGCTAAGACATTCATATCACAACTTATATAATTTCGAATTGAGTTCCATTTGTTTCTGTAAATAGATAATTATAGTCCGCCCCGTGAGAATTTTTTTGGATCCGTCACTGATTCATTATAGAGGTAACATGCACTTAGTTTTTATATTGACCTTCAAAATTGAAGGTCGTGTTTTTTTTTTTTTGCTAGAGGAAATGCTAATTCAATCGAATTAATTAGAAGGAAAATGATTCTAAAAGGTATTTTTCGATGTTGGTCCATTACGTACATCTCCCATAATTTGACCTTAGTCCCTCACATTATTTAAATTGCTATGAGCTACTATAAGTGGTGGAGACGGATGGAAAATGGATATGGGTTTTTTAAAGGGTGGGTTTTGAATTTAAACCCGTTTAAAGAAATAGTTTGGCTTGGATGAGAACAAACGTAAAGGTATAGAGGGAGACCCCATTAAAGAAGTTAAATTTAAGTGACCTTTAAGCAGTTCCAACGATTCATGGAAAGATTTAAGGGGACCAGTATGCTAAAATCCTGCTCAAAATCACACGATATAATATTCAGCAGATTAAAGAATTTTGGTTGCTTTCAGATTTGATTAATCAACTTAATATTCCTATAAACATGCCATAATAACATTTTTAACAAAGAAGATAATAGTGACACATCTATATGAACCTCTTGTTACCTATCATTTTGTACGTAAACTATAACTTTAACTAAGACCACCATAATCAAAAATCGAGTTCTAAAAGGAGATTTTTTTTTTAAAAAAATAATGTTTTTAAAAAATAATAAGCAAAACCAACTCTTTCTGTGGAAATATTAGCAAAATCGATCTTTTTTTGCCAAGGTCGATTTTACAAAATACTGATTTTAAAATACAATGGACTAATAGTCTCCTGTAATTAGTGATCACTAATTACGGTTAATCTGAAATAGCCGTCTCGTGTACTTTGTGCTGAAATGATTAATGTTTAATTAATGAGAACTAAATACACTTTACTACTTGTCCCGTGTATTTTAAAGTTAAAATTTATAAAGTCGGTCTCTTTTTAAAAAAGATATCAATTTTATTAATAATTTTATGAAACGGTCTCTTTGGCTAATTACTTTTAAAAAATAGTCATTTTTCTTTTTCAATTCTCCGTTCTAAAATAAATGGAGTTAAATGACATCATGGCTCGATGACGACGATGAGCATCTACATCCCAAAAAAGGAAGACACTAGGAGCACACCCCCAACCATATCCCAAACCACACCACCTCTCTCATATGCTATGTTGAATAACAGCAGCTTGTGGGGGCCACAAGCTTGGACAACGTGTGAATGGTAGGCATGTGATGAGTTGTTTCCGCGTGAAGAGATCACCCATGTGAAGATCCGCCCGAAGACCCGTTGGTTAAAGCTTTGATGCGGTGCAGCCCATGAAACGAAAACAAGCAAAAGCGGTTTGTTCAGAGGTTTTTTGGGTCCACCCGATTGGATATTATAAATACACAATGGTTCTTAGGGTTTATGTGTGCAAGATTGAGAGGGGGAATAGGCAGGCGGCTGGGTGCAAAGGACAGAGCAAGGGTGTGTGCTTTGTTTCGGCTGCAGGAGAGAGAGCAAGTACAAAAGTGCAAGAGTAAAGGCAGATGTGATTTTTTTGGCTGCGGGAGAAAAACGCAGAAGAAGTCAGTCATCCTTTTTGTTGGGTTTTGTGCATCTTTTGTAGAGAGATATTGTGAGGGATCTGAGAGTGAGGGTTTAGATTGTGAGAGTTGTAAACCCATTGTATTCTTTTTCCCTCTATTAGTAGATCTCCCCCTCCTTGCCCCGTGGACGTAGGCAGTTTGCCGAACCACGTAAAATTGGTTTGTTTGAGTTTGTGGCCATTGTAATAGTTTTTAGGATCCCTCGACGCGCAGTCCTAGAGCTGACGAGAGGAAGAGCTAATATCACACTTTGATGGGATATTATGTTTCAGATTCTTGTTCACTTTGAGAAACAAGAATTCTTATCGATCTTTCTCTCTTATTGTGCACCAGAAACTCTGCCGAAATTTCCGCTGCGCACAATAAGCTACAGTACACCGGGCCCCACATAGGATTTTAAAATTTTAAAATCCCATGTGGGGCCCGGTGTACTGTAGCATATGAGAAAGGGAGTGTGACTTGGGATGTGGTTGGGGGTATGCTTCCCCCAAAAAATTATGCTCAAAGGCACCATCTTGCCTCAATCATTCTATAGAAATAGCCTCTATAACGATCCCATTTCAATCGTCAGCCGTCCGATCTCGATCCAACGGCTGAGCGCAACAGCTTCCACAACGCAAAACGAGCCCCACGATTTCGCACGTGATGACCGAATCGGCGGATGGCTACGCTCGCTATCGCACGTGTCAAGCAATGACGCCACGGCAAAAAGTTTTTGCGTCATGGGCATTTAAGTAATTTCATAAAGTAAGATCCTAGGGCTTCGCGCCTCGCCCCGCTTACATGGCCGCGTGTTCGCGTTGTTAGATACCCTCCGCGCCCCGCCGCTTAATTTCTCTCTGCTACCACACAAATCAGCCACTATTACGTAGACACGTGTAATTACTCGAATTGATTGCGGCCACGTCAGCGAAAAATGGTGTTCAGTATTTGGGAAGAGCAGCTGATCGGTATTCATATTTGGTGATAATGTCGGTTTTAGAGGTAAGTTGTACCCACGGAAGAGGATAAATGAAGGTGTGTGCCTTGGTCCCCAAGATTCTTCCGCATTTAACTAAATTAAAGTTTACTTAATTAGCCTTTCATAAAGTTTGCAGAGGAGACCCCATCTTTTTCGAATTTGCGTTTGTGGCGTTAGACTGTACAACACTTAAATTACCGCCGTACCCTTACCAAGTATCTATTTATGTAGCCGAAAAAACTCAAATTAAAACTTTAAGAAAGCTTAGAGAATAATTGAAAAGGCTATAAATCATTATAACTGAAAGCACTTTATGGCTCTTACCAAATAATCGGTAAAGCATATATTTAAAACCAGTAATGGATCAAAAAATATATATTAGAGTAAAATAAAATTGAGCTACTAATTTCAAATGGATTGAATGAAAAAAAGAAAAGACTACTAATTTATAAATTTTAAATACAAATTGTTTGAGAATTTAAGGCGCGGTGCAAAAATTCTAGGGAATAGAGAATAGAGAAATAATATAATTTTATTTAGGTTTAGATATTTCTATTGACGATGGTTATAAAATGATTATAAAAAATTACTAGTAATCTATATCTATAAGAGAAATTTTAAAAAGACATACACGTCCTTAACAATACAAATAGAAAAATATATAGATTTACAATTCCTTCATCCGAATATTTTCATCTTAAATGCCATAAATCCTCTTTTTTGATGGGACTTAATTTTTCATCAAAACTACTGCAAGCCTTCATTAAAAAAATATTAGGTTAGATCCAAATATCCATCTCACTCCTGGGCGAGCTAGGGCCAGTTTGGTCCAAAAGAGTCGCCTTCTCGAAAAAGTACAAAGTAGTGGGCTTTTATGGAAAAAGCTCCATATTCACTACCCAAAATATCTTTTACATAAATTACCTCCTCATTTTCTCCCACTCCCCCCAAACCCTCTAATTTTCCTCTCTTCCCTCCACGCTTTTCTTTTCCCTCCACACTTCCCTGATCTCCCTCTCTCTAAAACCCTCACAGTCTCTCTCCTCACTCTCATTCTCAGCAGGATCTAGAGAGAGAAAGTGATCAAGAGCTAGAGATAGAATCAGAGTCTCCCTCTCTCTCTACTCTGTTTGCAGCTCTCTGCATCAGATCAGCGATCCGAGACTCAGATTCCGTGAGAAGAAAAAATCTCAAATTGATCGCTTGGGTCTCCAAGATCAGAGCTCGCTATGGATCTCTCCAATGATAAGGTAATCTATCTCGACCTGATCCAGTTTCTTCTCTCTCTCTCTCTCTCTAGATTTGATCTTCGTCGATCTCTAAAATAAGCTCCTTGATCTGTGATCGCAGGACCCTGGATCTATAGATCCAAGCCTCGGAGAGAGTTCAGATTCACCCTCATCCTCAGATTCAGCAACCAACGAATTGAAAAGCTGCGCCGATTGCAGAACAACCAAAACCCCTCTTTGGAGAGGAGGCCCAAACGGACCCAAGGTAGATTTCGTACCCGATCCGGTAAAATAACCAGATGGGCTTCGTAAATTTGTGATTTTTTGAAATGGGTAAGTGTTGGTTTCTGCAAATCCGATCCGTTTCTTATATGGGTCATTTTGTCTTGCAGTCTCTCTGTAATGCTTGAGAGATGCCAAGGTTATGGGGTTGAAGAAGAAGTGGAAGCAGCGGATGATGGGGGAAGAGGAGCAGGCTGCTGTGCTTTTGATGGCTTTGTCCTCTGGATTGCTCTATGCGTAGATGTGGGGGACATAGATGATGATGGTGACGATGATGATGATGGGGGTTTAATAGTAGTAATAATTGTTGCTGGTGGTATTTTTGGAGCTGGGGGTTATGGGTATTATTGTTAACATGGGTTTGAGTTTTTTTTTTTTGTATTTTTTTTGGTTTTTATTTTTGTTGAGTTGCTAAGTTTTTGGGGGTGGTGATCTTGTAAGTTGAGGAGAGCATACCCCCACTGCTAAATATATGATGTTATATGGTGGAATATATGGTTAATTTTGTCTCTGGTGAAGAGCAGGATTTATTTATGTGTTTTGTTGATGAAAAGAGATTTAGATTTAAGCGTACGCGTAGAAAGTAGCTTTGGGTGGTCATATTTCATTTTGATGCCGCATTGTTTGTTAAAATGTTATTTGATATTGTGAGATCCTCAACAGCGTGAGTTTGTAATGAGATTTGTGAGTACTGCATGGTTCAACATGTAAGTTTTGTAATGATATTTGGGTTTAAGAGTACAAAACTATAAACCTTAATATATATCACATCCTCAAAAAGTTTTGTCATCGAGACGATGCAAATGCAAGTCCAATCAAAGCCATTTAAAACAGATTTTTTTTTTTAAAAGAACAACTATTTTTACAGAAAATTGGTCTAGATTTTCGAAGTTTTGATGGTGGTGAAGCGTGCGTATGAAAGAAAAAACTATTTGCGCTTTTGTCGGAAATAGGTTAAAATTTAAGAGTTTTTAGATAGTTGTGAAGTGTATGTACGGTGGGTGTTGTATCCGTTAGTAGACTAGTCTAGAGGTAATTTCTCACACATTTTAGGAGAAGGGTAAATTGCACTTAAACCTCCTAATCTATACCTTTAATTGCACTTAACGCCCTCTTAGCACATTACAAGCGCTTCCCACATAAATGAAGGAGAACTAAGTGCTAAGAAATTGATGAGTTGAGGGGTGTTAAGTGCAATTTGAAAGTATAGCTTTTTATTTGTTGGTGGGCCGCGGGGGGGGGGGCTACGTAATTGTTAACGATCTCATTGCGAAATGTTTAGGAAGAAAGAGAGGAGGCGCCATTGAGTGAGCTTGCAGTGTGGAATTTTCCAAGAAAGATGGGGATGTATCATCTTTGGGAGTACAAGGCTTTTCTTAACATCCTTTATTCCTTAAATAAGAATAGATTCTTGATGTACGCTAGACACACGTGTAGCAGATAAGTTCAGACTTCAGAGGAAACTCCCTGGTTCAAAGATTGTTGTACTTTTTTATTGTTTCAGAATGTGCTTTTAGTGACAAATTTGATAGTTGTCTTGACTCGTGTATGAATTCCTCAAGCAGATGGTTTTTTTTTTTTTTTTTTTTTTTTTTTTGCTTATGGAAGTTGATGATTAGCTCCTGATTGAGATGGTGAGGTTGAATTTTCACTTTTACAATAGACACAAACTTAAATTGAAATTGTGCAAGTCAGTTTTTTTTTTAAATGCGAAAATGCGTCCAGGTTGCACGCAGTAAAATGTGTCAAAACATTTTTCATTTATTACAATCGTATAAAGCTCTCTTTCACAAGTAGTAGATACCGCACGTGTAGATTGGTTTTTTACTTTTCACTTTCATGTTAAAATACCTTTTAACTTGACATAAATTGTCATTTGTATTTTCACTTATATGATCACTTTAATGCCTACGTCTACTCTCTGTGAGTCATGTTATAATACCTTTTAAGTTGACATAGATCATCATTTGTATTTTTACTCATATGGTCACTTTCAATAAAACAAACGACTACGCCTACTCTCCGGGAGTCATGTTATATAAAATACCTTTTAAGTTGACATAGATCATCATTTGTATTTTCACTTGTATGATCACTTTCAATAAAACAAACACCTACGTCTACTCTCCGGGAGCCACCCAGTTAGTTAGGTGAGAAAGTCCCCACTAAACTACCTAGGTTCGAAACTTTGAATCCCCTCGTACTCACCATGCTTTATATGGGCGGGATTAAAGTGAGACCCATATCTTAAAGAGTGTACTTGGTTCGTATAGTTTTACCTGTGAAGATGAACTAGAGATGAGTCTTATGATCAAGAAGTTTGATCCAGACGGGATTCAAAGTTTGTACTCATCCAAAAAAAAAAAGAATACTCTTTTTAGAAACATAGCAAATCAATATATATATATATATACAATGTGAGTAGCATTGTTCTATTACTCTACCCGATGTGAGACTAAATAAAAGAGGTTATCGATGTAATATGTAACACCCACCCTCAAACTACAGTTGGGTTAACCAAAAAACGTTTGCCAAGAAGAAATAGATGTCGTTGTAGTGTGTGAGCTTTGGTGAATAGATCTGCCAGTTGAAGGTCGGTATTGACATAGGGGAGAGAGATTGTGTCAGCCAGGAGATGATGATGAGTGAAATGACAGTCAATTTCTATCTGCTTCATGCGTTCATGAAAGACGGGACTGCTGCCTATTTTGATAACGCTCATGTTGGCGC
>NC_033801.1:122081318-122086197 GCF_001876935.1 Asparagus officinalis
TCTAGCCAGACGATCTCTGCTATTGTAGATGCCATGGCATGATGTTCTGATTCCGCACTAGAGCGAGAGACAACATCCTGTTCTTAGATTTCCAAGATATGAGAGAGTCGCCTAGGAAGATACAATAGCCAGTGGTAGATCTGCGATCAGTAGTGTTGCCTGCCCAATCAGCATCACTATAGCCACAAAGGATGAGTGATGATGACGCTGAGTTGAATAGAACTCTACATAGTGTCTCACGAATGTAGCGTAGAATACAAAGAAGTGCTGATTGATGAGGGGAGTGAGGTGCTGTGACAAATTGACCGAGACATGAATTGCATGAGAGATGTCAGTAGGGCAAACATCCTATAAGATGTTGATATTTAGTTGCATCAGAGAGAGGATCACCATTGGTGACGTTGAGTTTGATGTTCAGTTCGAGGGGCATCTGAGCTGGTTTAGAATCTCTTACGTCTACACAGTTGATGATGTTGGTGGAAAATTTCTATTGAGACAAGTGGTAGCCACGTGGTGTTTGAGTGATCTCTAGTCCGAGGAAGTAATGTAGATTACCTAGGTCTTTCATTTTAAACTCTTATTGGAGGTGAGATTTGATATGGTTGATAACTGATGGATCGTCACCAGTAATGATCATATCATCAACATAAAGTAGAAGGATGGTGCATTGGCCGTTGGAGTAGGAGATGAACATTGCTGGATCATTTTTACTTGGAAGAAAGTAAGCCGATTGCATAACCTGTGTGAATTGGGCGAACCATGCACGGGGTGCCTGTTTGAGGCCATAGAGAGTTCGATGAAGGTGGCAGACGAGACCTTTGGAGTGAGGGAGTCCAGGTGGTGGAGTCATGTAGATATCATTAGTGATTACTATACGAAAAGACACTTTTGATATCCATTTGATATAATGACCATTGTTAAGAAACGACATCGGCGAGCAATGTTCGAATAGTGGTCATTTTTGGTAACTGGTGCAAAGGTCTTCTCATAGTCCACCCCATATTGTTGTGTAAAACCTCGAGCGTCTAGCCGAGCCTTATGATATGCTTGATGGTTCTGTTTGCTCTAGTCTTGACCTTGTAGATCCATTTGTAGCTGAAGGGGTCTTTTCCGGAGGATGTGTAGTGAGATTCCATATGTGAGTTTCTTGTAGAGCTGTAAGTTCGTCATGCATTGCCTGTTGTCACTCAGAATGTTTGACTGCATCATGGTAAGAATGAGGTTCCACATAATGTGACATCATCATTGTGGCTGTGTGGAAAGCAATGGAGGTGAAATTAGGGTCATGGTATTTGGCTGGTGATTGGCGATCTCGGGAGGGATATCTTGTCTTAGGTGGGATGTCAATAGTAAGTGGTTCGGGTTCGGTTAAAGTTTGTAGAGAGGTTGATTAATCCAGCACAACGGGAGGTAGGTTAGGATTGGTGGGGAGGGTAAAGCGTAGTATGGAAGATGTTAAAAAATATGATATGGGGAGAGATACGGAGACAATTAGAATGAGGATCATAGTAGCGATAACCTTTATGATGTAGACCGTATTTAAGGAATACGCATATAACACATCGGAGTGAGAGTTTGTTGTGTTCTGAGGATGGGAGTTGGACAAAGCATGTGCAACCAAAGACTCGAAGATGGAAATAGTTTGGTGATTTTTGGTATGGTTGTTGAAAGGGTATTGAGGCCTTTCAGAGTAGTGGAGGAAGTGTGATTGATGAGATAAACACTCGTGAGGAAAGCTTCTGTCCAAAACTAACTAGCTTCAGATGCAGATAGTAAAAGTGATATGGTAGTTTTGAGGATGTGTCTTTAGCACCTTTCGACTACACCGTTTTGTTGGTGAGCATATGGGCAGGAGAATTAAGAGATGGTTCCCTGAGAGGTAATGAATTCTGTGAAGCAACAAGATGTATATTCCCTCTGAGTTTGAGCTTAATATTTTGATGTAGAAGGAGAATTGGGTGAGATCACGGTGGCAAAGTTTATGTAGATGCCATACACATGATATTTATGTTTCACCAGGTAAACTCATGTAAAAGGAGAGTGATCGTCAATGAATGTTATGTAGTAACGATTGTCACCACGAGATGCATGTGGAGATGGTCCCCAGATATCAGTATGAATGATGTCGAAAGGAGCGGAAGTAATTTGATTGTTTATTTGAAACGGTTGGGCTAAGTGGTTTGCCAACTTGCATCTAGTATAGGAGTATATGGTGATGTTTGGTGGAAAATTTTGTAATAAGAAAATGATGAAAGAATTGCGTTTGATTTTATTCTCTCTAACTGTTTAGAAAAAGAATAATTACAACCCTCTCAATCTCGATTACAATTAGATTTCTTGATTACAAAAGAGAGGAGAACGATATGGATTCTCCCCTTTGTTTAATTCTGGGTTCTTCACGGTGGCAATGAAGTGCCTCCCTCGAATACTCGCGTCGAGTTTGCTCTCCGTTGACGATCCGAACGTTTTGTTTCACTGGAACATGGTCTTCTCCTCACGATTTGACGTTGTGGAGAACTTACGTGGCAAGTTTGAAAATAACTCTTAACGAGTTAATAACTCAGAACGAGTTTTAGAAGAACTTGCAGAGCAAGTTTTAAACTCTGATCGAGTTGAAAAGAACTATTAGAAAGAGTTCACAAGCCAAGCCGAGTAATCTCAAAGGCTTCAATAAAAGCCTTCCAAGATGATTCATAGAAAGAGTTCACAAGCCAAGCCGAGTAATCTCAAAGGCTTCAATAAAAGCCTTCCAAGATGATTCAAAAGTTTCTTCAAGTCGCTGATCTCCAAAGCTCCTTGTTGCTGAAGTTGAAGATGGATGAAGGCCGATCTCCTTTTTATGACTTTCTCATGAAAAAGTCTAACCCCTAACTCGGTTGAGTTTACTCTTATTTATAGGGGATTAAGGGGTGTAACCGCCCCCCTTAATTCGCTCCTAAGTGGAGCTGAATGGGGTGTAACAACCCCTTAAACTGCTCCCCAAATCATGGGGAAAATGATTTTGAAACAGTTCAGTTCGTGCTTTGAACGAGTCAAACGCCGAAAAATAGCGTTCTGGGCCCGAACTCTACGTTTTAGACCTGAAACGCAGAGTTGGGCCTATTTTAGGCTGAAAACGCACATGTCGCACTACACAGAGATGAACTCTGCATTCTGGACCTGGGACGCAGAGTTGGATTCTGCATGAACTCTGCGTTTTTTGGACCTGGGATGCAGAGTTGGGCTCTGTATGAACTCTGCGTTTTTGGACCTGGGATGCAGAGTTGGGCTCTGCATGAACTCTGTATTTTTAGACCTGGGACGTAGAGTTGGACTCTGTATGAACTCTACATTTTTGGACCTGGGACGCAGAGTTGGGCTCTGCATGAACTCTGCGTTTTTATCGTTGGACGCAGAGTTGAACTCTGCATGAACTCTGCGTTTTTGTCGTTGGACGCAGAGTTGAACTCTGCGTTTTAAGTCCACGAACTCTACGTTTTGACTCTGTAATGCAGAGGCGAGCCTTAGGCGGGCTTGGCGAGCTTCAGGCTAAGTCCAATGTTCAGACGAAGTCTAGTCTTACAGACGGACTTCAGAACATAACTTGCTATGAAGAACATGTCATAACTTTCAAACCGTAAGTCGGAATTGAAAGAATTATATATGAAAATCGGCTATCTCGACGAGACAGAGCCGACCAAACCCACTCCATAGGGTTCGGTTTGCTCCGTCAGTTTTGCCAAATTCCTTATAGTTTGAGAGATATATGCGTTTTGGTTTGAAGAGACCATCGATTTGTAGTCTCTTTTGCTAGAGCGTTGCAAAGATCGTCACCTTATAACCTTCATCTTGGCTCCTTGAAAATATGAGAGTCGTCAGATTATAACTCCCGATGTTGATTGTAAAGGCTGTTGATTAGAGCTTTCATCAGTTGCTGCGAAGGTCGTCAGATTGTAACATTCATAGATCTACGTGAAAGTCTTCAAATTGTAGCCTTCTGGAAGCCATCGAATTGTAACTTTTATCATCGGTGTTTGATGAGGATCAGCTATCTGTTGTGATTTTTAGACAGCATACAGGTGACAAATCATTAGTAGAAAAGTTTCTTAATTTACCAGTTGTAGAAAGGGTATGAAGACTAGGTAAAGGTAGATGACCGAGGCAATGATACCAGAGGTCGCAGATGGTTGGTTTGAAGTTAAGGAAGCGAATGATGGATGCGGTAGGAGTAGGGAGGATGAGCATGTCCATGTAGTATAGGCCACCAATATTACGACCAGTCCCAATCGTTTGTCCTGTATGAGGATCCTATATAAGGCAAGATGAAGGTGTGAAGGTAACAATACAGTTATGTGAGATGATTTGTAAGATTGAAAGTAAGTTCATTATGATAATAGGGACATGGTGTACGTTGAGAATCGAGAATTGAGGCTTAATATGTAGGTAATCTACAAAGGTCATGGGTAGTGGTGTGCCATCGTCTGTGTGGACCATGGCTGTAGGAGGTAGGGTGTTTAGTTGTGGTAGTGCGTTTGTGATGACGTAAGATAATGTGTAGCACCCAAATCGAAAATCCATGAGTTATCTTTGTACCTGATTGAGTGATATACGAGGTAGAAGCAAAGCCTTTGTTAGGTGAGGAAGTGGATGGATATAGCACATGTAGGAGATCAGTGTAGGATGATGGTGTGGATGTGGATGGAATTTCGACGACAGTCGCTGGGGCATTATGGGCGATATCTTAGCTAGCCTTGCGCGACACTTATCCATAGAATGTTCATAGAGCTTGTGGATGTCGCAACATTGTTTGCGTCTTGAGGTGAAGCTAGATTGTTACTATCTCATCGACGAGGTGTGCTGTTGATAAGGAGGACCACAGTGAGTGGATGAGCGTGAGGTA
>NC_033801.1:122086207-122093781 GCF_001876935.1 Asparagus officinalis
TTTCTTCAGTCTGTAACTCTGAGAAAACTATTTCAAGAATGGGTCTTGGTGATCGGTGGATGAGTTGGCTGCGGACGGATTCAAACTCTGGTCGGAGCTTCATTAGGAACTGAAAGAGACGTTGCCTATCTCTGTTGTTGTGGTGAATGGTCCTAGAAGTCAGGTCAGTAAAGGGTGTTTCAAGGGTTGGGAGTTGTTCCCAGAGGATGTGGGTATATAACTCGTGAATTGAGCAATCACACCCTATGTAACCATGGATGTCTCCCGGTATAGTTGAAACTCTCGAGCGTCATCTGACTATGTGTAAAGGTGCTGGAGACATGCCCAGAGGGATATTACAGTGTCAAATCATGCGAGCTGAAGTCGAATGGAGGATGAGACGAATTGTACGATTGCGACAATGACACGATCTTCAGCAAGAGTCCAAGTCATAAGTGTAGACTCATAAGAGGAGAGGGCACTCATATCCTTGGTTAGATCATCGATAGGAAGTGGTTGAGTTGGAGGTTTTGAGGTGCTATTGATGTGTCTCCAAAGCCCACGACTACGAATGATGACGCGTAGGGATTAGGATCAAAGACGTTAGTTATCACCTCGAGTTTTACATTGATGGATTGTTGATGGAAGTGCATTTCTAGCGTCTTCATAACGGCTTATCGCTTATCTGAATGATATTACTCTGTGATTAGTTTAAGATGATATCTAATTGATAAAACTAAGGATTATGAAGATCTAGTTTGTAGGCTAAATGATTGGTGCAAGATCTGGTTGGTAAGTCAAATGAATGACACAAGATCTATGAAGATCTGGTTGATAAGCCGAATGATCTGTGTAAGATCTATAAAGATCTTGTTGGTAAGCCAAATGATTGGCATGAGATCTATGAAGATCTGGTTGATGAGCCAAGTGATTGACATAAGATCTACGAAGATTTGGTACATGTGGTACGGTTTTGGCTCTGTTGGTCGAGCTTTAGTGCAGATCTGATGCACGTCGTGCGGATCTGGTGCACGATAGTGCATATTAGATTTGTGGAGTTTGAATTTGAGGAGGATTTGATTGAATGGATTTGATACCATGTTAGAAACAGAGCAAATCAAGAGAAAAATGATATTTGTACTCATCGGTATCGTGGTCTATATATACTATGTGAATAACATTGTTTTATTACTCTACCTGATGTGGGACTAAACGAAAAAGGCTATCTATGCAATATTTAACAACTCCACTCTAGGTTCTCTTGATCAAAAATCAAACTTTTCATGAAAAAAAAACACCAGCTAAATATTATAACTTAAACTTCAAATCAAAGGAGGATATTTGCAACTCTCTCTCTTAATCAGATTAAACTTGTCGGCTAAGCTGAGCCCAGAATATTCCTGATTTTTTGAAGTTCAAAATTAATCCTTTAACTGGGCTTATTTCAACGGGCATTTTATTCTTGAAATGAGATTAGATTTCTCAACCCTTTTCTCAATTCTCATTTCTTGCAGCGGCGATGATCCAATATCTGCGAGCTGTTTGTTGAAGTCGAATCTGTGCATGATCGTAAATTGTAAGTATTAACCAACCCAAGATTTCAATATGTTCAATTTACCTCATGTTTTATTTAGACTTGGTTTGATTCTAAATTGAGCACATACCCATTTGCAATGTTTTACTTAAATCTAGATTACGAAATTATTTAAATTATTTTGTGCGGAGATAGAGACTCACAGGCGGGGTTCTCAATTGGGTAATGGATTCAGCAAATTGGATTTCTTAAGGGTGCCCTAGTTATTCTATTATTTGGTGATTCAGCTATTATATTATGTTTTTCTCTAGCAGAGGATGGCCTAGTAAGTGATTGTAGCTTGTAGACGGTTTGCCCTTAGTTCATAACTACGCATACAATTTTGCTACTAGATGATAGATACAACATTCAGTTGCTTCTTCAAAGATGTTGGTCACTGGGGACGAACCAAAACCCTAGCCGATAAGGGCCTGGATGGATAATAACATTTTAAGTCAAACCCAACCCTAGCCGATAAGGGCTTTGATGGATAATAACATTTTAAGGCAAAGCCAACCTTTTTTTAGATTTGGATTGCAAGCCGAGTTAGAATTTCTTCAAGGTTCAACCGAGTCAGTAAGTTGCCTATGAGTGGCACACTAAGGTCTCAGGTTCGACAATATTCGGGAGCACTCAAAAAAAATTAATTTCCTAGAATACCTGAGACCCTACGTTGGGGGGTGCCTCTTAACGATGCCCGGGGGTATTATACCCATAGTCCGAAGGATCGTTAGGAAGTTCCCTTGCCAAATCTCACACACACACACACACACACACACACAAAAGAGTGCAATTCTTTGGATTAGTGACACATGCGATTTCTAACTAATTCATGACTCAGTGCCACTGCACAGAATTTGGATTTACATATCGGTTTCTTGAGCTATGTACGTAATCATGTTTAACTGCCTATAAGCTTTCTAACAAGTTACTGTCGGGGCAAACCCAGGGCTCTATAAAGCAGTGTTGTAGTGAATAGTAGTGCGTAAATAATAAAATTGAACAAAGATTTTTACATGGAAAACCTCCTAAATGAATTAGGGGTAAAAGCTACGGGTAAAAATAGAAAAATTCACTATAAGAAAAATTTAGGAGTTACAATATCTCTTTCTAAGGAAAAACTCTCTTTTTTTTTTCTCTCTCTCTTTCCTGCTTGCTATTGGGATGATCTTTACTTAAGGCTAGGGGGTTAATATATATGTAATTTTGTGGTAGGTGTGCACTGTTGCTACAGTGGCAGTTGGTTGTTTTGTGGTTGGTAACTACTATAGCGGGTAGATGGTTACTGTTACTTTCCAACAGTTACTCTAGTGAATATAGCAGTTTTAGTTGCCAGTCATGGAGATGCTCAACTTTTTGGGGTGTTTTCTCGAAATGAATAAGGAGAGTAGGATATCTATCATCCAAATTTCAAAATAGACGAATACCTGAAATGAGATCAATTTCCCAAGCCTTTCTTTTCTCACTTTCTGCAGCAGTAATAATACAAATTTTGCGAGGATCTATTGTTTACTGACTGTCAATGTAAGTATTTGTCAATCCATTCAAATTTTGTATCTCCTAAATTTTTGTTCGGAAGTTTTGAGTTGAGCATATACCCAATTGAAATAAATGGTGGTTGTGCTTCCTATCACTAGGTTGCTAATTGTAAATCTTGCTCAAACCCCTAAAGTCGTGAAATTTATTCTTAAATGTGAATTTATTGGGTGTATTAGAATGCCATCGAGATTTTTTAACTTGTAGTATATTCTTGTATGGTTAAATTTATGCGATAATATTGGATTACTTTTTAAGCGCTTTAGTGATTTTTGCTTGCCGTTAATAGATTTAGATGCTATGTTCTCATTCTTTCTAACAAAGGATTCTAGATGTTGGCTAAGTAACACCAGGTATAATTTCCTCCCTCTTGTTGTATATGCTGCAGGCTTTGCCCATCCTCTTCCTTGATGAGGTCACCTTTAGTCATCAGGAATCCCTTTATTTTCTGCTGACCATAGAAATACAACTTCAGGTGTAAAAAAAAATTTTCCCAGTGCCAACCTAAGTTTTCCATGGCTCAGGAGGATGTGAAGATCCTAACTATGAACTACAGATATATTCTCTTGTTTTGTATGCAAATAGTTTTGTAGCGTGCAGGCTAGCTGGTCGTTCTTCTTCACCACTTTCTGAGCATAGTCTCGTTCATGTCTCTGAGATTAAAAGCAGACGAAAGCTTCATCAGCACACTGCATAAGATCTTGGAATGTTGTTTCACTTGAACAGATAACAAATGTCAAAACTGCTTTTGATTGAAAGCAGACCTTTATTATCATGAAGTGTCTTATTCTGTGAATATACCATCTCCTTCGATTATTACGAGTTGTTGTGAAACTTATGCCGATAAGTCCTCAAATGATCAGAGTCTTGCCTTTTGCTGGGCTATCTTCGGAGGCCATGTAAATTCTGTTTTTGTTTCTTGAGCAAAAGTACAGACAAAATGTGCGACGTGAACTTGGTTGGTGGCCTATCTCTTTCAGATAATGAGAAACACCTGAAGGCTGAAATTAATTGGCAAACCTAATATGGGACTAAGATTGAGTATTAAAATATAACCATGCAGTCGATAACGACTAATTCCTAGAGACATTCAGTCTTAAAGGAAAAATTAAGGATCCTCCTAACTTTTAAACCAACTGCGTCATAGTCAAGGAGCCAAACGAAACCTTTGACCTTTAGAGGAGCCTCCAGTATTTGGTTGGTTGCAGTTTTTAAAAGGTTCTGAATTTATTTGATGCTAGTGTACTAGTAATTATAGCAATGGTCCCTTTCATATTATTCAACGTTAATTATAACTTGGTTGTGGGTGTTATAGATTGGGGTTGATGTATCCAACCATCAAGGCACAGTTGGCTTTCGCTTAACAATCTTTAAATTTTAACAAATTTCACACTCATTAATCTGCGCTGTTTTGGATGCTATTTTGCCTCTTTTATATTTTTATTTTTTATAGGAATTTAAGAATTTTTACTTATGCATTGAGAACCTAGAAATATTTTCCGTGTCATAATCTAAAAACCATCATCAGAACTTCTATGAATGCATAGATTTACTCTATGTCGCTCCTCGAGCCGTTGTTTTATTTTTATTTATTTTTTGTTTCATCTTAATCTTGGCAACTCTGATGCCTTATTTTTCATTTATTCAGGGAAAAGTCTGCCTGTGCTGCAACTTCAGTCATCACTACTAGGCATAAGATTGTTAATTTGGTGTCCAATTGTGAACAATTTAATATTTTAATCGGTTTAGTTTCATGATTTCTGGGTTTGTAGTTGATGCAGGTCTAACGGTAGCTCTAAAACCAACAGTTTCATGTTATGCTCATTCTTCAATTGCTTGATGGGAACTATATACACGAGGTTGACTTACGCAACCATCAAAAGATAGTTAAGAATCACACTGAAAAATAGTAACATGAACAGCACATGACTGTTTTTTAGTTTTAACAAGTCCTAGAGTCGGTGTGCTAAATGTCGGATATCAGGGTCATGACGAAAAAATTCTTTATCATATAGCGGATGTCATTTGGATTATATCCGGGATGTTTAGTAAATAATAAATATCGTAGTCTCGTACTGTATTGTGTATAAACATGTCATAAACGTTGCATACTTGTAGTTTTATTCTTACTGTCGGATATCACGGTCATGTCAGACGAAAAAGTTCTTTATCATATAGTGGATGCCATTTAGATTATATCCGGGATGTTTAGTTAAATAGTAAATATCGTAGTCTCGTGCTGTGTTGTGTATAAACATATCATAGATGTTGTATAATTGTAGTTTTATTCCTACTGTTATATTCTAAAATTTGCTCAAGCTTCACTTTTTCTCATTTGTGGATTTTGCTATAACGACAAATTTCCTCTATATCATATGGCCTCTTTGCTCCTAAATCTGTGTCATTATCGTTCCTATTATGTTTTTTTTTAAATGCTAGTCGAATGTTCGGTTTCAGGACTAGTACATTGGACAAGTGATCAGGCACCTGCATGTTAATTCGACAGGCCCCAGTTACAAGATTTTCGATGTGGGACAAACCTGCAGGTCTTCTTTCTGCCAAACTTCTCTTTCATAATTGCATTCAGGTTCCTGTCTCACCTAAAATTGCTCTTGATTTGATCTGATCTCATGGAGTTAACATCAAGTTGGCAGAAATAATTTTCCAAACTTGGTTTGTATTAGTTTCTCCTGATTTGTTCCTGTCACTTCCAATTTATGATATAGAGGCGACACCATCATGCGGTAATTTTTGATTTACTGTGAATTTGTTGTGTTCCTGGCTGTCACTCTGATTGTGTAACTGGTAAATGAAGCAATGCAACCTCGATGTTGTGAAACGAAGAGGCTTTAATTTGCTCACCTGTATGAATACAAAATGCCAGGGTGTTTCTTGAACACACAATTGAAAAATAAATGAAGTGGCCCACAACAGCTGCTATCAATGTGAATGTATGTATTCGAGATACCCTCATTCGTTCGTTCATTCAAAGGCTGTCACAAAATTTTAGGCCAGATCGTCAAACTCCCCTAAAGGTTTCTTGGATCCGGGGTTCTCGAAGCTCTGCTACATTCTACTGGCTTTAGGGGATATAGGAAATGTGGGAATTTGGATATCAAGAAATTCAGGGAAAATGAATAACATTTTTCACTAATCGCACGAAATTGAACATGACTTATGCGCAGCCAGGATATTGTGTCGACACAATCATCAACGTTATATTATTGTGATCGTCAGCTTTAAAATCTGTGCTAGACGCACGAAATTTCATTAGAGGGCTCTAAAGGAACCTTTTTTTTTTGTCCCTTTCTTCTTCCATGTGCTTTCTCAGTGGCTCACATGCTGCATAGTTTTGCAAAATATGCTGACACTCAATCATTCTCCTCTTTACATTTATGCTGACAGCCGACCATTCACATTACAGATCAAGCCATCATTAAAGATGACAACTTGACAATCACAACTAGGACAATTAAAACTTGGAAAAATTTACAAAACGGACCGATTTTTGGCCAACAAAGAGGTCGCTTTTGTTAAACAGATCATTCGAAACATACGGGAGTAGTAGTCCCGTATGATTTAATTCCCCATTAAATCATACGGGACTACTAGTCCCGTATGTTTCGAATGGTCTGTTTTGCAAAATCGACCTCTTTTTGGCCCGTTGGCCAAAAAGATGTATATTTTGCTACATATTTAGCAAAACGGTCTGTTTTGCTAAATATTTAGCAAAATGGGTCTATTTTGCAAATTTCTTCTTAAAACTTCAGCAGTCAATGACTGAGCCGTTACTCAAAAATAAAGTAAAATGAAAATTAGAATGCAGAATCTGACATGAATATGGCCGCAATTATCAATCCATCCTGCACTGAGGGGAATAAGGTCGTCATATTTCAGCTAAGTTACACCTTTAGCTGAAGATTTGATTTAATAAATTAACTATCAGTTAAACAAAAGCACATGATTCCGTATTCAATATTCGCATAACCCTTTCCAGCTTTCCTCCAAGAGAACAAAGCGCAAAAAGCAAATTAAACGCGGAAACAAAAAGTTTGAAGAGAAGGCTATTATTACTCCTTTAATCCCTCGAACCATCGAAATTGACATTAGGTCTCTCAATTCTTTGATCTTTGATCAATCTGAAACAACTTGTGAAGATCGAGGGATCTGATGACAAGTCCTATGATTGGATATGGATTAGTTCCGAGGCAACTCATAAGAATTGAGAATCTAATTGCAATTTAGATAATCTGAGGGACTGAATTAAAGTTACTACTTCTTGTAATCCTCCGATATTATTACAAAAATTGCATATAATATACTACAAATTACAAGTTTGGAGTGTTTAGTTATGACGGTGCAAGTCTAAAACAACAACGCGATCAAGAAACACGCAAGTAACAAAGAAGAAGAAGAAGAAGAAGAAGACGCTGCCAACCGAGACGCCGCTGAAGGAGGAGGGGGGCTGCGGAAGTAAAACGGGTAG
>NC_033801.1:122093918-122126001 GCF_001876935.1 Asparagus officinalis
ATGGAGAGTTCCTATGGGTGATATAAGTGGGGGAGATGCGGTGGGCTGCTTGGTTTTGTGATGCTAATTGATTGAACTTATTTTGTTTGCTGCGAAGAATCCACTTTTACTTTTATATAAACTATTGTCATTGCTATTATATTAATAATTTTATATTAATAAACTAGTAATGTGCTTATACTTTTACCCCACAGTCTGTCAAATTAAAACAATGATATCGTGAGAGATTAATTCATCACCTTTTTCAGTTAGATTGTAAATTGAAAACAATGATATTGTGAGAGATTAATTTATCTCCTTTTTCAGTCAGATGGTAAATTGAAGAGGCAAGGGGTGAGATTAAACTACACAGTTCATCTCCTTTTCAGTTAGATGGTAAATTGAAGAGGGTCCGATTACCGCAATGTTCACTCTGTTAGGATATGTGAAGCCTAACTATCAAGCATGCCCTATACTTCAGAAGAGAGGAGGAACAAAGTTGGAACAGGAGGAACATGATCGACGATGGAGAAGTTCAAGCAAAAACGACGAAGGAGACAGTTTTCTGCATCGCGGTCGACCAGCCATGGCGCGGCGGTCGACCGACGTCGTGCACAGCTGGGTGCACAGGCCAGGAGCTCATCGCGGTCGACCGAGCATGGCGCTGCGGTCGACCGGCAAAAGTCCAGAGAGCAAGCCCAGTCTGCAGTCAGCTTCGCGGTCGACCGCACATGGCGCTGCGGTCGAGAGACGAAAATTAGTGAATTTTTCTCCTGCGGCGGCCGTGGACGTAGTTTCTCACATTGAGAAGCGAACCACGTAAATCTTGTGTGTTTGAGATTGTTTGATTTTCTCTCTTCTCTCCTAAATCTCTATTTCCAAATCGCATCAGGGGGATTGTGCATCCCTAACAAGTGGTATCAGAGCGACCAGGTTCGGCACGAGCGATTTGAGGTCAGAGACAATGGGATCTGAGAAGGAACATTCAAGATTGAGAAGTTTGATGGAACAAACTTCGGGTTCTGGAAGATGCAGATGGAGGACTACCTCTATCAGAAGGATTTATATCTACCATTGGGAGAGAAGCCGACGGATATGAAAGATGCGGATTGGAAGCTATTGGATCGAAAGGCCCTTGGAGCGATCAGGTTGACCTTGTCTAAATCAGTAGCGTTCAACATCAAGAATCAGAATACGACGGCGGATCTCATGGCGGCGTTGTCCAGTATGTATGAGCAGCCCTCTGCGGCGAATAAGGTACATCTCATTAAAAAGCTGTTTAATTTGAGGATGTCCGAGAGTCAGAAATTCAAGGAACACCTGAACGAGTTTAATGAGATCACGGATCAATTAAATTCGGTCAATATTCAGTTTGACGATGAAATCCAAGCCCTCTTGATACTTGGTCAATTGCCCGATAATTGGAAGGGCACCGTTATCTCGATCAGCGGATCATGTGGCAAATCAAAACTGAAGTTTTCAGAGGTGGTGGACATGATTATGACTGAGGAAATAAGAAGACAAGAGGAAGGGATTTCTAATTCATGGTCAGCCTTGAATCTTGAGGGCAGAGGAAGAAACAGAAACAGAAATAGAGGGAGTAGCCGAGGAAGATCTAACTCGAGGAACGGAAGGCCAAAGTCCAGGAACCGCAAGGGCAAGAAGGAGATCGATTGCTGGAATTGTGGCAAGTTTGGCCACTATGAGAATCAGTGCCGAGAACCCAAGAAGGATAAGGAAAACAAGACTGAAGCGAACGTGGCCTCAGGAGAATCAGATGATGCCCTAATCTGTTCGTTGGAGAGCAAAACTGAATCGTGGGTGCTGGATTCAGGAGCTTCGTTTCATGCTACCTCAAATAGAGATTTATTTGAGAACTACATTTCAGGAAACCTAGGAAAAGTCTATCTTGATGATGATCAACCTTGTGATATTGTTGGCAAAGGAGTCGTGCAAATCAAGCTCAATGGGTCTACATGGAAGCTGAGTGATGTGAGACATGTTCCTAGCTTGAGGAAAAATCTGATTTCCATAGGACAATTGGCGAAAGAGGGATACGTATCAACCTTTGCATGTGATACATGGAAGGTTACAAATGGATCCATGGTTGTTGCCCGTGGTACGAAGACGGGATATCTCTACATGACGATAGATGCACGAGGTTCCATTGCAGTGGCTGAAGGCAGTGAAGACCCAAATTTGTGGCACCAGAGGCTATGTCACATGAGTAACAAAGGCCTAAAGGTTATGCAATCGAACGGGAAGTTACCAGGTTTGAGATCGGCTGATATTGACCTATGTGAAAGCTGCATTCTAGGGAAACAAAAGAGAATAAGCTTCAAAAGGGTTGGCAGAACTCCTAAAGAAGAGAAGCTTGATTTAGTTCACACAGATGTGTGGGGCCCAGCATCAGTTCCATCCACTGGCAGAAGGTTATATTTCGTGACCTTTATACATGATCACTCGAGGAAGACTTGGGTCTATTTCATGAAACACAAATCAGAAGTGTTTGAAGTCTTCAAGCGATGGAAGGCTATGGTTGAGAACGAGACCGGTTTGAAGATCAAGAAGCTTCGTTCTGACAACGGCGGCGAGTATGAAGACTCAGAGTTCAAGAAGTTCTGTTATGACAGCGACATTAGATTAGAGAGGACAGTGCCAGGTACACCCCAGCAGAATGGCGTAGCAGAACGCATGAACAGAACATTGACTGAGAGAGCCAGAAGTATGCGGTTACAAGCAGGTTTTCCAAAGCAATTATGGACAGAAGCAGTCAACACAACTGCCTACTTGATCAACCGGGGACCATCAGTGCCTTTGGAGCACAAAATACCTGAAGAAGTATGGTGTGGAAAGCAGGTAAACCTTTCTCACCTGAGAGTATTTGGATGTGTTTCATATGTACATCTGAGTAATCATGCTAGAAGCAAACTCGATCCTAAGTCCTTAAAATATTTCTTTGTTGGCTATGGCGGCGATGAGTTTGGCTACAAGTTCTGGGATGAGCAGAACAAGAAAATCATCAGAAGCAGGGATGTGGTCTTTAACGAATCAGTCCTCTACAAAGACCGTGATGCAGTTCAGCCCACTAGCTCGATGCAGAGTGATCCTACATATTTCGAGTCAGATGATGCCTCAGATGGAGGCAATCCCGAAGCTAGTTCTGATGAAGAAGAAGAGATGATGGATGAGACCACTTCAGAGGGGGCAGATGAAGATGAAGAGACTGTTTCGCCCGTTAGATAGTTGAGGCGGTCAGCTAGAGTTCCCAAGCCCAATCCTAAGTATCCATCACTACAGCCAAGAGCTCATCTCAATTACCTACTTTTGAGTGACGGTGGAGAGCCAGAAAGTTATGATGATGCTCTTCGAGTGGATGATGCGAGCAAGTGGGAGCTCGCCATGAAAGATGAAATAAAATCCTTGGACACCAACAATACATGGGAACTTGCGAAGCTACCAACGGGGAAAAAGGCCTTGAGCAATAAATGGGTGTACAGAATCAAAGAGGAACATGATGATTCCAAGAGATACAAGGCCAGATTGGTGGTTAAAGGATTTCAGCAGAGAGAAGGAGTTGATTACACAGAAATCTTCTCTCCAGTAGTCAAACTGACTACCATCAGAACAGTCCTGAGTATTGTTGCAGCTGAAGATCTACATCTCGAGCAGCTAGATATGAAGACAGCTTTCCTCCACGGTGACCTAGAGGAAGAGATATATATGCAGCAGCCAGAGGGGTTTACTCAGAAGGGAAAAGAGAAGATGGTATGCAGATTGAAGAAGAGCTTGTACGGCCTAAAACAAGCTCCAAGGCAATGGTACAAAAGGTTCGATGGATTCATGCACAGGAACGGCTACTCCAGGTGCAATGCTGATCATTGCTGTTTTGTCAAAGAGTTTGACAAGAGTTACATCATCCTGCTCCTATATGTCGACGATATGCTTGTGGCCGGCTCAGACATGAGAGAGATCAAGAAGCTGAAGAAGCAGTTGTCGAGTGAGTTTGACATGAAGGACCTAGGTGCAGTGAAGCAGATATTGGGAATGAAGATCAGCAGAGACAAACTCTTAGGCACACTACGACTATCTGAGGCCGAGTATATTCGATGGGTGCTTGAGAGATTCAGGATGAGTGGTGCTAAGGCCGTCAGCACACCGTTAGCTAGTCATTTCAGATTGACTAAGGAGCAGTGCCCCGAGACTGATGAAGAGAAAGATTACATGGCTAAGGTTCCTTATGCTTCAGCCATCGGAAGCCTTATGTACGCCATGGTATGCATGAGACCTGACATTGCCCATGCAGTGGGAGCTGTGAGCAGATTTATGTCAGATCCAGGAGAGCAGCACTGGGAAGCAGTAAAGTGGATTCTGAGATACCTGCGAGGTACTATAGAAGATTGCTTATGCTTCAGGAGAGGCAAGTTAGTCCTGCAGGATTTTGTTGATGCAGACTATGCTGGTGAGATAGACCAGAGAAGGAGCACTACAGGATATGTATTCACTTTGGGCTCTACAGCTATTAGTTGGGTTTCTCAGTTGCAGAAGATCGTTGCTTTATCAACGACAGAGGCTGAATATGTTGTTGTGATAGAGGCAAGCAAGGAGATGATATGGTTGCAGGGCTTCTTGGAGGAGCTGGGACAGAAAAGTGAGAAGAGTGTCCTACATTGTGATAGCCAGAGCGCAATTCATTTGGCAAAGAATCCCGTTTTTCATGCAAGGACCAAACACATACAGGTCCGCTACCACTTCATAAGATCAGCGTTGGACAAGGACATGTTGGAACTTGTGAAGATTCAAGGAAGCAAGAACCCAGCTGATATGCTTACCAAGGTTGTCACTACAGAAAAACTGAAGTTGTGTTCAACTTCAGTTGGCCTCAGCACTTGATGATACGAAGGCCGTCGCCGTAGAGAGACCTGAAAGAGATTGATAGTTAGTCTCCAAGTGGGAGATTGTTAGGATATGTGAAGCCTAACTATCAAGCATGCCATATACTTCAGAAGAGAGGAGGAACAAAGTTGGAACAGGAGGAACAGGATCGACGATGGAGAAGTTCAAGCAAAAACGACGAAGGAGACAGTTTTCTGCATCGCGGTCAACCAGCCATGGCGCGGCGGTCGACCGACGTCGTGCACAGCTGGGTGCACAGGCCAGGAGCTCATCGCGGTCGACCGAGCATGGCACTGCGGTCGACCGAAAAAAGTCCAGAGAGCAACCCAGATTTTTGGCTTCGTCGCGGTCGACCGAGCATGGCGCTGCGGTCGACCGATAGTGAATTTTTCTCCTGCGGCGGCCGTGGACGTAGTTTCTCACATTGAGAAGCGAACCACGTAAATCTTGTGTGTTTGAGATTGTTTGATTTTCTCTCTTCTCTCCTAAATCTCTATTTCCAAATCGCATCAGGGGGATTGTGCATCCCCAACACACTTTTCATCCTAAAGTCAAGGGGGTGAGATTAAACTACATAAGACTCTTAACTAATATCTCGAAAATCACTATTGTCTTGAAAATTAATGTTGTAATGGCAAAAAATATTACATGGTCTAATCTTATCTCTTGAAATTGAGATGGATAGTAAAGATTTGAATAATCCAGGTAATTGGACCCTTTTTCAATTAGTAACTAATTAAGGATCTAGATTCGAGTTATTCTGACCCATAAAAATGAAAAGTAGAAAACATTTTGAGAGTTTTAAGTACATGGATCAGAACAGCCACCTCTCGCACGTAACTATTATATATGAGCATGTTTGATAATTTAGAATTATAATCATATAATCTACTATAAGCGGGTGGATTACAAGTTAATATGTTTGGTAAATTTAATGGATTATAATCTATTTCTAATAGTAAAAATAGTTTATTCAGATTTTTACAAATGAGTGGCTTATAAGCCATCGTTAATGTCATAATGACCAAAAAATTTTGATGATATTGGAGAGAGATAAATAGGATGAGTTATAAGCCACTTTCACCAATTGAGAACAAGCACCTTCTGTTCAAGGATTTTATGCAACAATGTACTTGGGAGCAATAATAAGAGAAAGAATGTACAGGGCACTGCGGAAGGCATTGACTTGCATGTGATATATCACCTTTTCACATTGAAAAGATTGAGGTTAATGCTACAAAACTATCGCTACCACCTTTTCTAATTCGAATAGTTAATTTTCATAGTATTCTTGTAGAATTTAAGGGAAACATAGGGGGATCAATAACCTAATTTTTATAAAAGCTCAACCTTTTTACAAGAAAATATAGAAAAGATTGAGGTTAATGCTACAAAGCTATCACTTCCATCTTTTCTAATTCGAATAGTTTTCATAGTATTCTTGTAGAATTTAAGGGAAACATATAGGGATCAAGAACCTAATTTTATGAAAGCTAGCTCAACATTTTTACAAGAAAACATTGAAATTCATAATTTATATGATTTTTTATACTAGAGTTTATAAGAATTGTATACCATGAATTGAGATCTTGATGTTCATCATGGTAATATTGTTTTAATTTTTTCGACGCATTGGTGGATATCACAACTATTTAATATATATCTAGTCGGAATATTTTTTTTCCCCTCTGATCGCTAAAGTTCCAAGTTGCACCAAACACCCTATCGAAAGTGAAGATGGAGGAAAAAGGTGTGCGGAGCTTGGTACAAAAGAAAAAGGCGCGTCTCATTTCTCTTCACACGCTCTTTTTTTCATTTTCACGATGTCGGTGGGCGAAAATAAAAGTGCACGTGCCACCATCGCAGCGGCCGAGTAGGTCAACACGTAGCCTTGAGGCTCGTCGGCACGCGTTTGGCGCGACGAGCTCGGGCCCAGCACGTGCGAAGGGCGGAGAGGATTTTGACTTCCCCCCCTTCCGAGAAAGTGCGAACACGCACGCGGGAGCACATGTGATGTGGTCGTATATAGGTACGTTTTTTTTAATACGCGGATACCATTTTTATACGCATGATGTGTACATCCCTCATTAACGTGAAGTATGCTATTTTTTTCCCCACTTGAATCGCTTGGTAGACTAGAAAATGCATTTGCCTGTTGCAGCTGTTGCAGTGATTTTACGGAGTAAATTTCACAAAACCCCATGAACTTATAAAGCATAGATGGTTAACTTGCGGATGAGCCCCCTCATCACCACTAATATCGAAACTATATAATGTTTAGTGGTGTCACGTGACATCATTGGATTGCATGCTTAGTTGACGCTACTGAATTAAGATATGACGATATGACACCACTAATTCGGGCAAATTATACTAAATCCCTTTGGCTATTGAAAAATATCACAAGGGGCTTGAGCGCTAAGCTCGAATTATGAAAATTAAGGCTTGTTACAGAACAATATTCATACGTGAGAGCAATACGCAATAATGTTCTGATCACATTTTTAGTCTTTTTACATATCAGCTAGCGTGAAAGCACTTCATTGAGAAGTCGGGTGACTGATTATGACATATCAATATATCGTGCACAAAGCAGTAGAGGACGGGGGCATAATTCCGGGTAAAGGTTGCTTTGACGCTCAAGTTAGTGATTTTTGTAGATAATAAATTGTAATATCAACTCTTGAATGTATAAGATGATAAGTGACTCATAGTTAAAAAAAAAAGGGAAAAATGCTTCCAGCCCCCAAAAGCCAAGTGAACATGCTTCCCACCCCCAGGACTTGGTCAATGGGTGTTTTACCCCTAAAAATAAAGAATCTGTTCTCTGAGCCCCCAAAACACAAAACCCAAGACATTAAAACATGTGAAGACCATAATACCCTTCTCTCTCTCTTTCTTTTTTTATTAAAATATGATGGGGGATTATTTTATTATTTTTGTTTTCTCTCTCTCTTTATCATGATTAGGGGTGAGCACGGTTCGGTTCGGGTCGGTTTTTATCAAAATTTGAACAACCGAACCGAACCACCTATAATTCAAAACCGAACCGAACCATTGCAAATCAGTTCGGTGCGGTTCGGTTCGGTTTGTTCGGTTCTAACTTTCATCAAGTATAACAATCAAAGGCACAAATATTGCTTGTCCCAAGAGATAATTTGTATATATTTGTTTTCATATGCGCCCAAATGCAAATCATTTGAGCCACGGCTAAGATACTTAAGCGTCGTGCACACTTGAATCAACAACTAACCCAAGGGACAACATACACAGAAGTGCTGAATTGAGTGATTAAATGGGGAAAATCCAACTCAAAGGGCACTAACATACTCCAACAAGAAGCGCCCATTCCACCTACTTCATGTTCAATTCAAAGACAACAACAGAGGAAATTGAAGAAAAATTAATACTACGTACCTTGAGAGCCACAATTAAATATACAGTAGTTGTTTTTTATTTTTGCATACGAAAATCAATCCTAAGATTTTGGGAGCCATATTGGGAACTATCAACCATCCGAGTCACATGCGGTTCTCCAGATATTCACTAATAAATTGTAGATACAAAGCTATAGTGTAAGAATCTACCCACATATAGTTTTGCCGACATTTCTAAAATTGTTCTATTTGATGAAATCCTGTCTTCGGTTTCGAAGAGATGTCACATGAGAATCAATGTGATGATAAATCACCTTACAAACATTAAAAAAAACTAAATTACCGGTCTAAATCGGGGGACAAAAAGTAACCAGATGTAACTGCTAATTAACACACAAATAATTAGTTTCATCTTATTTCTTCACGAGACAAAACAATTAAAATGTTCACGAAACAGGCTGTATATTCCTTCAGATTTTAATAATTGATTTAAGGGAAAAATGCTTCCAGCCCCCAAAAGCCAAGTGAACATGCTTCCCACCCCCAGGACTTGGTCAATGGGTGTTTTACCCCTAAAAATAAAGAATCTGTTCTCTGAGCCCCCAAAACACAAAACCCAAGACATTAAAACATGTGAAGACCATAATACCCTTCTCTCTCTCTTTCTTTTTTTATTAAAATATGATGGGGATTATTTTATTATTTTTGTTTTCTCTCTCTCTTTATCATGATGTACCAAGAGGATAGTTGAAATGATTGATGAGGATTATTTTATTATTTTCGTTTTTTTATTATTTTGATTGTTTGTATTGGGAGGTTGTTAAGGTTACGAGTTGGTTGTTAAGGTTAAGGGTTTGTTGTTAAGGTTATGAATCCTCTCTCTCTCTCTTTCTTTTTTTTAATTAAAATATGATGGGAATTATTTTATTATTTTTGTTTTCTCTCTCTCTTTATCATGATGTACTAAGAGGATAATTGAAATGATTGATGAGGATTATTTTATTATTTTTGTTTTTTATTATTTTGTTTGTTTGTTTTGGGAGGTTGTTAAAGTTACGGGTTGATTGTTAAGGTTACGGGTTGGTTGTTAAGGTTAAGGGTTTGTTGTTAAGGTTATGAATCCTCTCTCTCTCTCTTTCTTTTTTATTAAAATATGATGGGGATTATTTTATTATTTTTGTTTTCTCTCTCTCTTTATCATGATGTACCAAGAGGATAGTTGAAATGATTGATGAGGATTATTTTATTATTTTCGTTTTTTATTATTTTGGTTGTTTGTATTGGGAGGTTGTTAAAGTTACGGGTTGATTGTTAATGTTACGGGTTGGTTGTTAAGGTTAAGGGTTTGTTGTTAAGGTTGTGGATTTGTTGTGTAGGTTACGGATTTGTTGTTAAGGTTACGGGTTTAATTGTTAAGGTTACGGGTTTAATTGTTAGGGTTACCTATCTAAAGATCCTCTTGGTACATCATGATAAAGAGAGAGAGAGAGAGAGAAAAATAATAAAATAATCCTCATCATATTTTAATAAAAAAAGAAAGAGAGAGAGAAGGGTATTATGGTCTTCACATGTTTTAATGTCTTGGGTTTTGTGTTTTGGGGGCTCAGAGAACAAAAACTTTATTTTTAGGGGTAAAACACCCATTGACCAAGTCTTAGGGGTGGGAAGCACGTTCACTTGGCGTTTGGGGGCTGGAAGCATTTTTCCCAAAAAAAAAATCCCTAGAGAAATTTATGTATCAGACGACAAATAGATTGTTTTTCATGTTTGATGTTCCATGGCTTACTGTATAATAAATTTTATTTATATGTGGTTGATTGGTTTTATTAATCATTGCAATTTAGAAGTGCATGCATTTTGGCGCTTATAGCGCTGAGACGTTAATCACACCAATATATAGAGATACAAAATGGTAATTTGGTTTGGATCGTAACACCAAGCAAACATAATTATCGACTCTTGTGATTAGCTTTCGCAACTGGGCCTAGATCATACCATCGCATCCTAACTAACATTCATGCAGGATGCATGCGATCATACATTTTTACAGTGACAAATGGATTCGGATTCTCTCCACTAGTAACAAAAAAAAAATAGTGGGGAGAACACTGTTCTATGGTAACCAATGACTTTTTTTTAATGATAGGTTTTGAGTTGCTTTTGAATATATATCAGGAAATGAGTGCAAATTAGGGAGCATTGTGCATGTTAGATTTGGGATAAATGATACTGTAGGTATAAATTTTGATCTCCCGAAACATGGATTTTGTTTGTATTTATAAGAATAGCTTATTACAAACTAATGAATCGAAATTACAACAGAAGCGGAGGGAAGGCCCTCATTGTTTAACGTGGGGACTTTGGTAGCTATAGGACGCCTCGCTTGGTTCTCGCACCGAATCTGCTTCATTTGGACGATTCGACCGAGGTTGCTGGTGAGCTTCAGTACGTGGTAGAAGCTCGTGCTAGTCGAGTTCGAGTTCCCGAGTTCGATGGCAATCAGGGCCTGAAGCTAGAAGAGGATGCTACAGTGCAAAGGTCATGCAAAGAGCTTGTCGTCAACTCCGTCGAGAGTTGAGAGCTGTGGTTCAGCTAACTGATTGAATTAATCAATTAACTATGAGCCAACTGAACTGCTGAACCGTTCTTAAATAGAGGAGAGACGGCATGGTCACTCCTTGAATCATGAGATATGACCATGTACTGTTGGGAGATACCATGCTCCTCACTTGTACTATGAGCGGCCGTTTGAGGGGCTCGGAGCACTGTACTTTCCCCCTTCACGTTGCGGGAAATGGGAAGGTCCACTCCTGTACGTGATACTACGGCTGCCTAATACTCAAGTGAGTCGGGCAAGTTCGTCGATTGCTTGGCGCTTTGTTTAGTCGTTCAGGCGAGCCTTGGCTGCTTGATCGAACTTGACTCGTGCAGACGGGTTAAGTACAACGACGGTGTCCAACAACTGCAAGGATTTGACTAGCCACTAGTACTGTGAGCGGCCACTTGACGGACTTGGAGTACTGTGCTCTTTCCTTTCACGTCGCGAGAAGTGGGAAGACCCATCCATGTACGTGGTATAGCGGTTGCCAAGTACTCTGACGAGTTTGGCGAGCTTACCGTTTGTAGGCGAATTCGACTCTTGACTCGTGCAGGCGAGTCAAGTCAGCAGGCGAGTCTGTGGTCACCCGATGTAGGCGAATTTGGTGATCGCACTCGTGCAAGCGAGCCAAGCCCTTGGGTGAGCCCAATTTCTAAGCTGCGCGGGCGGCTTGAATATGCAGACGGATTTCGTGTTTTGTCTGCAAAGGTAATTTTTACCGTCTACAGATACGATGACTATAATTAATGTAGTGGTCTCTCAACTACTTATTTTGTGGTGGAAAGAATCTAAATCCGTGATAAATTTGCAAAATAGTAAATATCGTGGTGATGATTGAAGAAGTGGCGAGAGAAGCAGCAGGAAGTTCAGGAGAATCGGCCAGGCAGACTGGCGGTCGACCGCGAGTCAGCGGCGGTCGACTGAGGAATCAGACAGGCGACTAGCGGTCGCGAGTCAGCGGCGGTCGACCGCGAACGTGCACAGAAGGGCAGTAGGATTCGGAGCTGAAGGCGGTCGACCGTGGCGGTCGACCGCGCGTACCCTGTAGGTGATTTTTAGGTCTCAGGATGAGATTCGGTCGACCGCGCCATGACTATAATCAATTCTGCTCTCGGGTTTTTGGTTCGGTCGACCTCCATGGTCGACCGCGATACCTACGCGGTCGACCGTCGCGGTCGACCGCAGGCTGTTTTTATGCTGGGCTTTGATTTTTGATCCGTTTTGTTTCTGAGTTGATATATAACTCTAATTGTAATTAGTTAGGGTTAAGTAAGGATGATTTTGAGCAGTCTTTTGGAAAGAATTGTTGCATCCAATTATGAGATATTTATGAGAGATCTAGAGCTTTGTTTTAGGGTTTGATCGGTGAGATTTGTAACTCTATTTGTATTATCTTGATTTCTAATAGTAAGAACTCCCCCCTCCTTACCCCGTGGACGTAGGCAACTTACCGAATCATGTAAATAGTTTGTTCTTGCTGTGATTGTGATTTGCTTAGTAGTTGTGATTTATCTCGAGTTATTACTCGTGTCGCTTCGAGAATTTCCGCGTGCACAACAATTGGTATCAGAGCTTCAGGCTTGTTCGAAGGATTCAGTGAAGATTCCTATCTGAAGAGTTAGATCGATAACATGGGAGAAGCAAGCACATCAGGTTCGTCTCTTACAAAAGTGATACATAGTCTGAGCATCAATAACACGAAGATTGATATTCTGAAGTTCGACGGCAAGATCAATTTCGGATTGTGGAGGTGTCAGGTGATGGACGCCTTGGATGCACAGAACTTGAAGGAGACTTTTGAGTTAAAAGAGAAACCCGCTGATATGGAGGATAAGGTTTGGAGGAAGATGAATAGTAGAGCTTGTGGTGTTATTAGGTCATGCTTGACGGCGGATCTTATTTATGATGTTATGAACGAGATGTCGGCGAAGAAGATGTGGGAAACACTCAATGAGAAGTATCTTACGAAGAGCATTGAGAATCGGCTTCACTTAAAGAAGATGTTTTACCAGTTCAAGATAAAAAGGGGAGTTTCCATCAGGGAGCATGTCAACAATTTCACGAAGCTACTTTTAGATATGGTCAATGTGGACATCATAGTTGAGGATGAAGACAAAGCGGTGTTACTTTTGTGTTCGTTGCCCGAGGATGATTATGGTACGTTTGTTCTAACTATGATCAATGAAAGAAGTACAGTTAGCTATAAGGAGGTGACCTTAGCTTTGGTGAATTATGAGTTGAGGAAGTGTGATGGTGAACCCTCCGAGAAGGTATCGGGAGATGCATTAGCTGTTTGAGGCCATGATCCAAACCGCCGCCAATTCAACCGCTCAAAGTTAAAGAATAGGAGTGCCTATAAGAGTGTTGGTAGAAATTAATATTGGTATTGTAAAGAAAAAAGGACATTAGAAGATTGACTGCCCAAAGTGGAAAGAAAAAGCCGGGAAGAACAAAGAGAAAGCTGCACAGGCTTCAGAAGTGAATGTTATAAAAGCTATTGGTGAGCATTCAGATTCAGATTCTTTAGGCTACTCGTGCCCTACACTACCGTTGGTTTGCTATGTTGATTCCACGGAGTGGATGATGAATTCGGGAGCTACATATCACATATGCCCTAGGAGGGATTGGTTCTCTAGCTTTGAGGAGCTGGAAAGAGGGGATATCGTGCATATGGGTAATGACCACGTATGTCCTATTGGTAGTATTGATTCAGTCCGGATTAGGATGGATGACAGAGTGATTAGGGAGTTAAAGGAAATGAGGTTCGTGCCGCAGTTGACGAAGAACATCATTTCTCTTGGGAATTTAGAGGCAGCTGGATATAGAGTGATCTTAGAGGATGCTACAGTGAAGGTCACGAATGGTTCTATGGTGATGATGCAAGGTGTCAAGTAAAACAACCTATACTACTTGAAGGGCAAGACAATTATAGGGGGTCTGACAGCTTCTATCACTACAGAGGAGGACACTACCATTTTATAGCACATGAGACTTGGACACACATGTGATAAGTCCCTACAGTCATTGGCAAAACAGAGGCTATTGAAAGGTGCTGAGACCTGCAAGATGGAGCTGTGTGAGCACTGCGTACTCGGGAAGAAGACTAGAGTGAAGTTTGGCACCACTGTTCACAACACTCGAGGTACATTAGATTACATTCACACAGATGTTTGGGGTCCTTCCAAGAACACATCTCTTGGTGGGGCCAACTACTTTGTCACTTTCATTGATGACTATTTCAGGAGGAATTAGGTATACCCTATAAAACATAAACATCAGGTCCTGGATATTTTTGTGGAGTGGAAAAAAAAGTAGAGTTGGAGACAGGTAGAAAGGTGAAAACTCTACGTTCAGATAACAGTGGAGAGTACAAGAGTGATCTGTTTCTGCAATTTTACCGGGATCACGGCATTAGAAGACACATCACAGTTCGAGAGACATCGTAATAGAACGGGATGGCTGAGAGATTGAACCGTACCTTACTGGAGAAGATATGATGTATGATGACGCAGAGTGGATTGCCTAGATCCTTTTGGGCCGAGGCGTTGGTTTATGTGAGCCATCTCATGAATAGGTTGTCGTGCACTGCGATAGATGGGAAAACTCCTTTGGAGCGTTGGTTTGGTTCGGTGGCTAGTGATTATGAGTCGCTTCGAATATTTGGATGTCCAGCTTATTATCATGTCAGTGATGGTAAATTAAATCCGAAGGCGAGGAAATCAGTCTTTGTGGGATTTAGAGATGGAGTTAAAAGCTTCAAGTTATGGGATCCACAGGACAAGAAGATAGTTATTAGCAGAGATGTCACATTCGATGAGGCGTACATGATGAGACCTCGAGTCCCTCAGTAGGTAGGGAGAGAACAGACAGTTGAGATATCGTAGCAGGTGGAGGATGATGTGACTCCACCCACTCCAGAAAGTATTGTATCCATCGAGGCTCCTACAGAGGTAACACTGAGAGGAGATAGGATGACAGTCGGGCAGATTAAGGATTTAGTGGTGATAGACCCTAGAGGGGGGTGATTAGGGTCTTATGCTAATCTAATCTGATTTTATACCAATTAAAACTTATTAACAAATATATCCTAGCAAGTATGATATGCTACAAGATATGTGCAAGGATATATAATATAAACAAGGATATGCTACAAGATATGTGCAAGGATATATAATATAAACAAGGGTAAACAAAATGATCATGCAACAATGCCGATATAACAATATGTAAGAATAAATGCGCCAATGCCAAACTCAAACACAAGGAAATAATCACGGAGTTCAGACCTTCCGTCCTACATCTCCGCTCCCCACTCTCGGGGAGAATCCACTACACAACCCGGTTTGGAAGCCGGAACTTCTCTACATACTCGGTTTTCTAGCTAACCGAAAACTCTACACACTGGGTTATCAAGTCAACCGACAACTCTCACAAATCCTCACAAAGTACATACACAAGCTACAACCTCAAGTATTGGTCCTTACGTATCGACTCCCTCAAGTGCTCAGAATTATCACCTCTCACTAGGCCACTGACGCCACTCCTCTCGGTATCGACTCCGTCCTCACTACACACTCCTCTCGGTGTACAAGTGTATTACAAAGTGAACTTCACAATTAGGCACATAACAAATGATTGTTCTCTAAACAAGGTGAGAACTCAATTAGGTACAACTCAATGTTACTATCTCTCACAACCCTAAATATATTATGAATGTAAATACAATAAACTCAAGTGGGTGTGTGTAACAATGAGATTTAATAAACAAACTAAACTCAAATAAATCTAGCATTAATAAGATGATAATCAAACAAATAAATATAAAGCTAGAAAAGAGTTTAGAAAACTTTTCAATAGATAACAAGAGATGGAGGGAGAATAGTTGATTTCTCAAACTCCAATAGATGATCTCCTCAAGCTCTTGTGGAATTGAATTCACAAACTCAAACACTCAATTGATTAAAAGTTTCTAAACAAACATTAAACAAACTTAAATCCTTGATTAAAACTTTCTTAAACCTCTTTAAAACATTCTCTTGATTAGTGTGAAAGATGAGAACAAGGGGGTATTTATAGGAACCCAAAACTTCAGCCAAAACCCCAAACAAAATGACCAAAAGGCCCATAGAAAACAAAGCTAAAAAAATCAGAAACTAGCCGTTATTAAACTAGCCATTGGGAAACAAACTGGAAAAGTCGCGGTCGATCGCCGAGCCACCTCCGGTCGACCGTGGGAAGATCTGAAAATATCTAAAGTCTCTGGAAAATTAACGGTCGACCGCAACGCCAAGGGCGGTCGACCGCGAGCTGATAAAAATCAACTGTAGTCTCTGATAAAAGCACGGTCGACCGCAGAGGCACGCTCGATCGACTGTGAACTGATATATTCGATATTCCAGGGTTGAAAATAAAATGCTAATTTTTAAAATGCCTTTAAAAATAGTAAATAAATTTAGAAAAATATAAAACTTTGGAAAATGATTATAGACATGATAATACACATGCTACAAAAACTGGTTTTTAAAAAGGACATCCCAAATATAAAATATCATCATTTTATAAAATAGTCCAAAACATGAAAATGTAAACATATGAATTTTGATATTTTGGCTAAAATATCATCATTTTATAAAATAGTCCAAAACATGAAAATGTAAACATATGAATTTTGATATTTTGGCTAAACCATGTTTTGAAACGAAAATGTAAACATATGAATTTTGATATTTTGGCTAAACCATGTTTTGAAACTTTACAAAATGATTTTGTGGACTTAATGAAAGATGTGTATGATGATTTTTAAGTCCATAACCCATGAAAATAATATTTTCACAAAATTACATATTCTACGCAATATATTTTAAACACAATAGAGTATGAAACATATGATTATATATATGAATGTAAATTTGTTTCATATCTATATAGCTAAACCAAAACACAATAATAAATATGAAATATGTAATCTCATATTTATAAACATGAAAACTCAAAACTATGTATGTATAACTATATATATACATGGAAACCAAACATATATGTATATATGAAACTATATATACATGGAAACCAATATAATGTGTGTGTATAATATTGAGCTTAAAGTACTAACGCACAAACCTAAACTAATGTTACCCAAGCTTGATCTTGATCTTCATTGTAGCTCAACTTGATAAACTTAGATGAAGCTTGTAATTGGATATTTAACTTGAATTGTATAGGCTTCAACCACTATTCCACCAACCTCCATTGGATATCATCGTTGAAGCGTAATTCCATCCATCCTCCAACATGTTGTTTGTCTACAATTGATACAAAAACATAAACACTAGACAAAAAATATTAAAAGTAAATTATTTGTAAATCATCATCAAAACAAGAAGGCCAACAAGTGGAAGGTAAGACTCAGGAACATGGTCATGTTCAGGGGTCTATTGCAGCAGATAGACCGAGGAGGGTGATTCGTCGGCCAGCTAGGTGTAATGATGTCATGGTCGTATATGCATTATCAGTGAAGGTCGTTGATGATATGGTTCCATCCACATTCAGGAAGGCAGGTTCTAGCCCCGATTCGATCAAGTGGAGGGAAGCTATGAAGGAGGAGATGCAGTCTCTTCAGAAGAACGATACTTGGATACTTGCACATCTACCTAAGGGTAAGAGAGTTATAGGTTGCAAGTGGGTATATGCGAAGAAGGAGGGATCTTCTATTGAAGACATTCGATTCAAAGCCAGATTGGTTGCCAAGGGATATGCACAACTTGAGGGCATTGATTACAACGAGGTATTTTCACCCGTTGTGAAGCATTCGTCGATACGGATTTTATTAGCGTTAGTGACACAGTTGAATTTGGATTTGGTCTAGATTGATGTGAAGACAGCCTTTCTATACAAAGATTTATATGAGGAGATCTACATGACACAACCCTTGGGATTCAAAACTACAGGAAAGGAAGATTTGGTTTGCAAGCTGAAGAAGTCTCTTTATGGTTTAAAGCAATCACCGAGACAGTGGTATAAGAGATTCGACAGATTTATGATTGGTCATGGGTACACGAGGAGCCTATATGACACATGTGTTTATATGCACAAGCTACAGGATGGTGAACACATATATTTACTTTTATATGTTGACGATATGCTTATTGCTTCCAGGAATTCTTCGGCTATTCGAAAGTTGAAGGAGAAGCTGTCATCCGAATTCGAGATGAATGATCTTGGAGAGGCAAAGAAGATATTGGGTATAGAGATCGAGAGAGATAGGGTGAAGGGGAGTTTGAAGCTTACACGGAAAAGCTATTTGCAGAAGATATTGAAGAAATTCAGCTTTGATGGAAATACAAAAGTAGTTAACACTCCATTGGCTCCCCACTTTAAGCTTTCAGCGTTGATATCGCCTGTTTTAGTTGAGGACAGAGATTACATGTCGAAGGTCTCATATGCCGGTACAGTAGGTAGCTTGATGTATGCGATGGTATGTACGAGGCCAGATTTATCACAGACCGTGAGCATGGTATCGAGATACATGCACAACCCCAGGAAGGGTCATTGGGAGGCTGTAAAGTGGATTCTACGGTATGTTCGATGCACCGTGGATGTTGGTTTGGTATTCCATAAGGATGAGAAGAATGGGCAGGATTGTATTGATTACGTGGATTCAGATTATGCTAGAGATCTTGACAAGCACCGGTCCACTTCAGGTTATGCTTTTACATTGGTAGGTGCACCTGTATGTTGGCGATGTACACTTCAGTCCACAGTGGCTCTCTCTACTACAGAGACGGAGTATATGGTAGTGATTGAAGCTGTGAAGGAGGCTTTATGGTTGCGTGGATTATTGGAGAACTTGGAGATTGCACATGAGACCATTCGGGTATATTGTGATAGCATGTCAGCTATCTATTTAGCGAAGAACCAGGTTTATCATGTGCGCACGAAGCATATCGATGTCAGATTTTACTTTGTTCGTGACGTTTTGGATGATGAAGACATCATATTGGAGAAGGTCCACACGAATGACAACCCTACAGATATGTTGACCAAAGTTATTTCAGGAGTGAAATTTGATCATTGTTTAAAGCTTTTGAACATTCTTCAGTGTTGAGGTCTTTGGAGGCCATTTGGGTGAACTACGTTCGGCTTGATTCCTTGGGCAAGAGGATACGTAGGCAGTCTTTCAGATGCAGCCAATTTGATTTCGATGGGCGAGATCGTGTTTCCGCTCTAGTTTGGATGATTTGGTGTCGGCTCAGTTTTGGTAGAAAGATTCGCCGATGTGGAGAATTAAAGAAGTGGCGAGAGAAGCAGCAGGAAGTTCAGGAGAATCGGCCAAGCAGACTGGCGGTCGACCGTGAGTCAGCGGCGGTCGACCGCGAACGTGCACAGGAGTCAACCGTGGCGGTCGACCACGCGTACCCTGTAGGTGATTTTTGGTCTCGGGATTTGATTCGGTCGACCGCCACGGTCGACTGCGCCATGACTGTAATCGATTCTGCTCTCGGGTTTTTGGTTCGGTCGACCACGATACCTGCGCGGTCGACCGCAGACTGTTTTTGGGCTGGCTTTGGTTTTTAACCCGATTTGTTTCTGAGTTGATATATAACTCTAATTATAATTAGTTATGGTTAAGTAAGGACGATTTTGAGCAGTTTTTTGGAAAGAATTGTTGCATCTAATTGTGGGAGATTTGTGAGAGATCTAGATCTTTGTTTTAGGGTTTGATTGGTGAGATTTGTAACTCTATTTGTATTCTCTTGATTTCTAATAGTAAACCCTCCCTCCTTGCCCCGTGGACGTATACAACTTATCGAACCACGTAAATAGTTTGTTCTTGCTGTGATTGTGATTTGCTTAGTAGTTATGATTTATCTTGAGTTATTGTTCGTGTCGCTTTGAGAACTTCCGCCGCGCACAACAATGATTTAATGATAATATAGCATAGAATTTACTAATGGTCCAAAATGTAGAAGAACGTCCAGGCTGTACGAAAGTATACAGGCTTGTGGGGCTTGCTCGGTAGCCGCCCGACCCAAACAAAACAAAGAGAGGGAGACACCATCACGCATTTCAAGACAAATTGGGGAGAAAAGTGTGGACCAAGAGGTGAGATAGTGGCTATAAGCAAATTATCACCATGCTAGCTATTTTATATAAAGTTGTAAAAGACTAGTGACTTTTGTGGTCTTGTGTTGTGTGGGGTGATGTTCTTCATTGGTGAGTTGTCAAAGCTTGCGGAAAAAATATGGTAGGGTTGAGCTTTTCAACTAATGGTCTGTTTGGATGGAGGGTAAAATGGGGGAGAGGAAGGGAAATCTAATTTTATTACTGGTTGAGAGTTCCATTTATGAGAGTAGACGAGTGGAATGAGGAAAAATTTGAGTCAAAATCCTACATCCCAAATTGGGGTGTAATGAAGGGGAAGGGAAGCTGAAAGGGGAAAAGTTCTCCTTCCTTCCCATTCTTTCCCTTTCCTAAGTCATCTCGCAAATACACTGTAAGAGATAGGCTTTGTCAATTGAGTTGTTTTCACACAAGTAGGCTTGAGTATTTGGAGCAATATTGGTGAAAAAGTACACATGCATGAAGATTGAGTGAAAATGCTGGAATCATGTCCATTTTAGAGATGGTTATGCCAATTTAGAAAGCAATACAACCAAAAGACCCGGATCCTACTTGTCCCGCTAAAGACTTATAAACCTCAATCGTCTTTCTATCATCGAAATCCTCTCTTCCTCCACCTCCTCCGCCATTTCCTATCGCCGCCACCGCTCCGGTGATCCCCAACACCATCCTCGTACAAGCACTCTTCATCCTTCTCAAAATTCCCTCTGATGAACTTTTTCTCAAAATTCGTATTTTTCTCGGTATCGTTATCCGCCAAGACCGCGCGCTTTCTGGCTCGCCGGGCCCACCATCGCCAAGACAGATAATTGGGGCCCACTTCCGGCGACGGAGGGCCCGTCTGGTCGACGGTTGAGACTGATATGCTTTCTCTCTCTTCCAATATACTCGGAGCCCCCCTCCTCCTTTGTTGATATCCATGTTTTGAAACATCTTGTACGCAGTTTTCGTGTTTATAACATAAGATGAGTGTGGGTTCATTAATCTATTGAGATGCAAGAAGATTTGGTGGAGATTTGGTTATACACATTTGAAGTGATTTAATTTGATATACTGTTTAATGCTTGGATTTGGTGCGGTAGTTCATTTGGTGGTTGAATGAAAGGAGAGTGATTTATGCAAGTATTATATCTAAATGAGGGGTTTTTTCACTTGTATATCCCCAAGCATGTGGTATTTCAAGAATTGTTCTCCAAATCTCATATTTGTCAAAAATAATCCTCGAAAATCGTCCCAAAGTTATTGCCTAATTAGTTCATCGCTCAATACTCTGTTAAATATCTTAGGCACCGTTTGGCAAAGGGTTAAGTGAGGGGTTAAGTATACTTAACCCCTTCTTAACCCGCAAAACACAAAAAGTCTATACAATGTTAAAGTAAGTTAACCCTTCATAATTTGCCAAACATAAAAAATATAGAAGGGTTAAGCTAATCCCTCTAGAGGGATTAAAATGAGTTAACCCCTCAAAATGAGGGGTTTACTAATACTCCTATTTAGAAGGATTAAGAGTTAACCCTTCTAATTATAAAGAAAATAATCAAAATCATTGTTATTCCCAAACACTAAAACTGATTTAACCCTTCTAATTATAAAGAAAATAATCAAAATCATTGTTATTCCCAAACACTAAAACTGATCACAAGAGTTGAAATAAAACTTATTTAACGGGTTAATAATTTAGTCCTTCAGATCATCGAATGAGCTAAGTACACTAATCATTCTCTTTAATCCCTCTTCCTTAACCCTTTGCCAAACAGGGTTAAAGAATAAGAGTTAATTTGTGTTCGTGATCTTATACCTCTTCTAAGTGGGTCTTTGTGAGATATCCCTTGAATCGTGTGAGATAAATAAAATTCAGGGATGTTATGTGCAAAACCATAAAGACCACGGGCTTGGGACCTTGGGTTGTGTGCGGTGTGTTAGTCTAAGTGTGTAGACCCAAAGCTGCAATCGAAAAGACGAAGAAAACAGTCAGAAGACTGTGCGGTCGACCGCAGTGGCAGAGCCGGTCGACCGCGTGCACTGCAGGAAACTGAGAAGTTTCTGTCGCTCTGGCCGGTCGACCGGCGTGGCCGCTGCGGTCGACCGCAAATGTGCACAGGACCCTGTAAACAGATTTTTCTCTGGCCGGTCGACCGGCCTTGGCACGGCGGTCGACCGCGAATCGCCCAGACAGTTTCCTGATCTGTTTAGGAATCTGTTTCAACCAGGATTCTATATATACCCCCAAACGATTTTAGGGTTTGTACTACATCAAAAAGGGCGAGCTTTTTGACTGCAAGAGAGAGAGAATCTCAGAGAGATTTACCCTTGTTGAGAGCTTGTATTTTTCTTCTTCAATTAATAGAAAGATTGTGTGGTTGGTGGCTCCCGAGGACGTAGGCACGTTGCCGAACCTCGTTAAATCTGTGTGTTTCGTCTCTTTTACTGTTTGTGTACAAGGTTAGATCTTTATTTGTGGTTTATTCCTACTTTCCTACTTTCAACACAAGGTCCGGAAGGACAAGGGTTCGATTGATTGTTTCGAATCCCCAACAACTGGTATCAGAGCTTCGTTCAGCAATTGTGTGAAAGCCATGGCAGAGGAAAGCAAATCAAAGATTGAGAAGTTCGACGGATCGGATTTCGCCTACTGGAAGTGCAGATGGAGGACTATCTGTACCAGAAGGACTTGTATCGCCCGCTTCTGGGCAAGGAAAAGGGAAAGAAGACGACGGAGTCAGATGGTGATTGGGAGGTATTGGATAGGAAGGCTCTAGGGCAAATCGGTGTCGCTCGCCAAATCAGTAGCCCACATATTCTGAAGGAGAAGACGACGGTGGGGCTTATGGAAAGCTCTCGCGAAGATGTACGAGCAACCGTCGGCCAGCAAACAAGGTGCATCTAGTCAAAACTCTTTTCAACCTCAGATGGCAGAAGGACGGTCTTGCACGAATGCACCTCAGCGAGTTCAACACGATTGGTTGATCAACTTATCTTGCCGTGGTACATCACGTTTGATGACGAAGTGCAAGCCCTATTGATTCTATCGCAGTTGCCGGATAGTTGGGCAGGTTGTGTGACGGCAATCAGCAATTCGGCGGGGAAAGAGAAGTTGAAGCTGAATGAGGTTGTTAGCATGATTCTATCCGAGGAGGTTAGAAGGAAATCGTCCGAATCAGAAGGTTCAGGTTCAGCCCTAAGTTTCGAGCAGAGAGGCAGAAGCCAGAAGAAAGGGAACCAGAACAGGAATCGGTCGAAATCAGTGAAGAAGAGGCCGAACTCGAAGGTTAGGTCTATCAAAGGGAAGTGTTGGAACTGCGGCCAGGAGGGCCATATGTCTTCAGTCTGTAAAGCACCAAAGAAGGATGCGGGTGAGCAGGAGGCTCATATCGTGCAGGATGCCTTGATCCTTGCTATGGATAGCGATTCTGATTCTTGGGTCATCGACTCAGGAGCTTCTTTCCACGCCACTGCTAATAGGAAACTACTTCAGAACTATGTAGCAGGGGACTTTGGTAAAGTATACTTGGGGGATAATGAACCTTGCAATATTGTTGGAAAGGGCGACGTTCAGATACAGATAAAGGGCTCTCAGTGGAATTTGAAGAACGTGAGATACGTGCCGAAGCTGAAGAGGAATCTTGTTTCGGTGGGACAACTTGGAGCAGAAGGCTACGTTTCGACATTCACCGGGGATTCGTGGAGGATCTCCAACGGTACGATGGTTGTTGCCCGAGGCAACAAAACGGGAACTCTCTACCTCACTTCACATGCGAGTGACACCCTCGCAATTGCAGCTGGCAAGGAGAGTACAGATCTGTGGCACAATAGGCTGGGGCACATGAGCGAGAAAGGGATGAAAATTCTACATTCACAAGGAAAGCTAACCGGGATCGACACCGTGGAAGTCGGGGTTTGTGAAGACTGCATCTTTGGGAAGCAGAAGAGGGTTAGTTTCCAGAAGGGTGGAAGGCCACCTAAGGCTCAGAAGCTAGAGTTGATTCATACAGATGTATGGGGCCCAGCCAGTGTGTCTTGGCTGTTCGAGATACTACGTCACCTTTATCGACGATCACTCGAGGAAGGTGTGGGTTTACTTCATGAAGCACAAGTCAGAGGTGTTCGAGATCTTCAAGAAGTGGAAGGCCATGGTCGAGAACGAAACAGATCTGAAGGTGAAGTGCTTGAGATCAGATAATGGTGGAGAATACGAGCTGGAGGAGTTCAAGAGGTTCTGTGCTACGAATGAGATTCGTTTAGAGAGGACTACTCCAGGGACGCCGCAGCAAAACGGTATTGCAGAGAGGATGAACAGGACCTTGACAGAGCGTGCGCGGAGCATGCGATTACATGCAGGTCTGCCTAAGACATTTTGGGCGTATGCGGTACATACAACAGCTTACCTTATTAATCACGGGCCATCAGTTCCATTAGATTTTGGGATTCCAGAGGAGGTTTGGAGTGAAAAGAAGATAAATCTCTCACATTTGCGGGTATTTGGTTGCGTGGCTTATGTTCATATCAGTGACCATGTTAGGGACAAGCTAGAAGCCAAGTCACAGAAGTGCACATTCATTGGATACGGCATTGATGAGTTCGGGTATCGCCTTTGGGATGAAAAGAACAGGAAGATCATCAGGAGCCGGGATGTGATATTCAATGAGGATGTGTTGTACAAGGACAGGGACAATGCCAAGGATAGCCAAAGCAGTGGGAGCAGCACTACGGATACAGGTGGATCCGAGTACATGGACTTGGAGGAACTTCCAGATGGGGGCGACAATGTCAGTTCTGACCGTAGAACGAAGGAGACTACAGGTGCAGAAACTACTACCCAGGGCATGGAGCCTAGGAGGTCATCTAGGGTACCCAAACCAAATCCCAAATACCTCTCGTTACTTGATTATCTACTCTTAACAGATAGCGGAGAGCCGGAGTGTTATGAAGAGGCAGTTCAAGTGAGTGAATCTCAGCAGTGGGAGCATGCGATGCAGGAGGAGATGGATTCTCTACTCACTAATGAGACATGGGAGTTAGCCCAGCTACCTGCGCAGAAGAAAGCCTTGCACAATAAATGGGTCTACCGGGTCAAGCAGGAGAGTGATGGAAGCAAGAGATTCAAGGCCAGATTAGTAGTGAAAGGGTTTCAACAGCGGGAAGGAGTGGACTACACGGAGATATTTTCCCCTGTTGTGAAACTCACAACCATCAGAGTGGTGTTGAGTTTGGTAGCTGCAGAAGATCTCTTTCTTGAGCAGTTAGATGTGAAGACTGTCTTTCTCCATGGTGACTTGGATGAAGAAATCTACATGAAGCAGCCTGTTGGCTTCATTGAAGAAGGAAAGGAAGAGATGGTGTGCAAGCTCAAGAAGAGCTTATATGGTTTGAAACAGGCTCCGAGACAGTGGTATAAAAAGTTTGATAACTTTATGCAGAACAATGGCTACAGAAGATACAATTCGGATCATTGCTGTTATTTCAAAAGGTTCGAGTCCAGCTTCATTATTTTGTTATTATATGTTGATGACATGTTGGTAGCAGGACCATGTTTAGAAGAGATAAATAGTTTGAAGAGGCAGCTTGCAAAGGAATTTGCAATGAAGGATCTGGGTGCAGCGAAGCAGATTCTAGGGATGCAAATCAGTAGAGATGAAGCTGAAGGGACATTGAGTTTGAGCCAAGCTGAATACATTGAGAAAGTACTTCAGAGGTTCAACATACAGAATGCTAAAGTTGTTAGCACACCCCTTGGAAGTCAGTTCAAGTTATCTGAGGAGCAATCGCCTAAGACAGATGCAGATAGAGAGCATATGAGCAGGGTGCCATATTCTTCAGCCATTGGGAGTCTCATGTACGCGATGGTTTGCACGAGGCCGGACATCGCCCATGCAGTGGGAGTTGTGAGCAGATTTGCAAGCAATCCAGGAAAGCAGCATTGGGAGGCCGTAAAGTGGATAATGCGGTACTTGAGGGGAACAACGAACAAGCCACTATGTTTCAGGAGGAAGGAGTTGGTGCTGCAGGGTTGCGTGGATGCGGACTTCGCCGGTGATCATGATACGAGGCGAAGCACCACGGGGTATGTTTATACCTTAGCGTCGACAGCAGTGAGCTGGGTCTCACGTCTGCAGAAGATTGTGACTTTGTCTACAACCGAGGCTGAGTATGTCGCGGTGACTAAAGCAAGTAAGGAGATGATCTGGTTGAACGGGTGCTTGGAAGAGTTGGATCTGAAGCAAGGGAGAGGAGTTCTTTATTGTGATAGCCAGAGCGCTATACATCTTGCCAAGAATCCAGTATATCATGCCAGAACGAAGCACATCGACGTTAAATACCATTTTATACGCTCGCTGATCGAGGACGGAAAGTTGCACTTAATGAAGATTTTGGGGAGTCAAAATCCGGCGGACATGTTGACGAAGGCAGTCACCATTGAGAAACTGGAGTTGTGCGCAACTTCAGTTGGCCTTCACGAGTAGAAGACGAAGGCGGAGCCACACTACGAGGATCGGCGCGATCGTCGGGATGTTGATTGAAGAAAGAATTTTTCAGGGAAAAAGATACATGCGAAGAAGGGGAGAGTTCGGGTGAGCTCGTTGATGACGCTTTGGTCTCCAAGTGGGAGATTGTTAGTCTAAGTGTGTAGACCCAAAGCTGCAATCGAAAAGACGAAGAAAACAGTCAGAAGACTGTGCGGTCGACCGCAGTGGCAGAGCCGGTCGACCGCGTGCACTGCAGGAGACTGAGAAGAAGTTTTCGCTCTGGCCGGTCGACCGGCGTGGTCGCTGCGGTGCAAATGTGCACAGGACCCTGTAAACAGATTTTTCTCTGGCCGGTCGACCGGCCTTGGCACGGCGGTCGACCGCGAATCGCCCAGATAGTTTCCTGATCTGTTTAGGAATCTGTTTCAACCAGGATTCTATATATACCCCCAAACGATTTTAGGGTTTGTACTACATCAAAAAGGGGAGCTTTTTGACTGCAAAGAGAGAGAGAATCTCAGAGAGATTTACCCCTTGTTTGAGAGCTTGTATTTTCTTCTTCAATTAATAGAAAGATTGTGTGGTGTGGCTCCCGAGGACGTAGGCACGTTGCCGAACCTCGTTAAATCTGTGTGTTCGTCTCTTTTACTGTTTGTTACAAGGTTAGATCTTTATTTGTGGTTTATTCCTACTTTCCTACTTTCAACACAAGGTCCGGAAGGGCAAGAGTTCGATTGATTGTTTCGAATCCCCAACACGGTGGTCTTTTCTCTCTCTCTTTTATCTCTTTATTTATTTTGTTTTGTTTGGTTGTGGTTGGGTATGCATTCACCGTTTATGGAGATTTGTATCGCAAAGAAAGAATTCATGCATGACGTTAGTGTTTGATGATTCTCCCACTGATTTCTTACACAATAAGCCCAGAGATTTGGGCTTGGTCTGGAAAAGCCCAGTTGAGGTTAACGTCTTAGCTTTCATAGGGGAAAAAGACCATTGACACAAACAGTAGTCTTGGGGATTTCTTGCTCATAAGAAAAAGAGTAAGAATTATTTAACTTTTACCGAGACTACTTGGAGCGGGTTAGGCAACCCCAAAACTCAATAGATTACAATTCTGTTTGGCAAAATTTGAGCCATGATTGAATTAATTATTTTCAGCTAAGAGCTTGGTTCTTAAACTAGTTTAGTTTTGAATCAAGAAGGTGGCGGTTCAAACAAAAATGAATAAAGGGATTTGTCAAACTGGGCCTTATGTTTATGGGTGTCTTGGCTAAGCATAGCCCCACAAAAAAAAGTGTCATGTTATGTAAATCAATGCAATTCCTCAAAATGACTAGCAATTTATAATGTACTTGTAGTGCTTAAATTTTAAATTTAAATAATTTATATGTTCTACTAGCATTTTCTGCAATATATAAAATAGGAGAATTTTTTTAAAAATATCGTCTTTGAAAAAATATTAGCAAAAGAAATCTTTAAAAAAAAATATTTAGCAAAATAGACCTGTTTTTGGCTACGTCATCTCGACTGGCTAAAAAGAGGTCGATTGTGCAAACTATCGAATTTAAATTAAACAGGACTAGTAGTCTCATATAATTAGTTATTGTTAATTACAATTGAAAAATGGTAGTCTCGTGTACTTTATGCTGAAATGGTTAAGGTTTAATTAACGAGAACTAATTACATGGTACTACTAGTCTCGTGTATTTTAAAGTTGATATTTTGTAAAATTGATCTCTTTTCGCCAACAGGCTAAAAAAGAGGTCGATTTCGCTAATATTTTCACAAAAAGTTGATTTTGCTAATTATTTTTTGAAAATGTCTTTTTTTTAAAATTCTCTTATAAAGTAAGATTATATTTTCTATTATATCAATTTATATACTGAATTTCAAACCTTCTTAATATAATTTCATGATTAGTTTAAGACTGACTACTTTATTCTTTTAATCAGATTAAATTATTAGTTTTATGATTATTGATTATTTAAAAGTTAAGTCATCCATGTCCATCTGCTCATATCAACATAATTCAGAGTGGAGTCAAATTTCTGAGTCCTAAAAATAATGATTTAATACTTTTGATTTAACAAGTTTGTAATTTGATTATTTCCTCAAAAGTTTATAATTTGATTTATTTTATTAAAAATAGAAATTCAATTTTCAGAATGTAGTTTGTCCAAAAATACATAATTACTCAATTATTCTGTATGTTTATTATTATTTTTCTTCTTTTTGGTCAGTATATTATTATTTTCATCCATTCAACGGTTCAGATGACCTTTGAGGCTTTAATACAAAAGTTCCAGTGTACAAATCTCACACCGAATCTCAACCCAGCCATATTCACCGCTTTTCAAATTTTAAAACGGCCGTGTATCCAAACGCAGCCTCATTAAATAAACCGTTGCATTCATATCTCATCCGTCCAATCTCCATCCAACGGTCCACATCTCTCGACCGTTGGATGTGTCCTTTCTCCCCCGACCCTAAAGTGAAGAAACCGACCGTTTGAAAAAAGGAAATTCAAAACTTTATTCTTATTTTAGTCCTCATCTCCCTCTCTCTATCTATCTCCCTCTCTCTCTCTAAACTCAAAAATTCCTTTTTTCCCTCTCCAAGATCTGATCTTTCTCATCTGGGCTCTCTCCAAACTCCATTTCCAAACTTGGGTTTTGCTCATATTTCCACAAAAACTCACCAATGGCTCGGAGAGCCTCATCTCCTGCATCCCCAGTTACAATAACAATCTCCCCTCAATCGAACCGAGTAACTCACGGAAGCCACCTCAGCGGAAATGTGACCGGAGTTGCGCCATTTCGGAGCATCGGCATCACGAGCGGCAACCCCAACTCACCGATCGCGGCTCGTCCGATCAGCGCTCGGTACTCCGCTTCCCCAAAAGACGAAACCCGAGAAGTCACTTCCGAATCGGTTCACTACACAGTTCACATCCCGCCAACCCCAGATCACCAGCCGTTTTCAGTATCAAGCTCAGTTCCAGAGCAAAAGAGGAGCTTCATCTCCGGCACAATTTTCACCGGGGGGTTCAATTCTGTGACCCGAGGCCATGTCGTCGAGTCCATGGAAGTTGAGAAGTCAGCCGGAATGTTCTGCCGAATGAACGGGTGTGATGAGGAGGCGTTGGTGTCGAAAATGCCCTGTGAGTGCGGGTTTTTGATATGCAAGGATTGCTTTAAGGAGTGCGTCCAGGGATCCGGGCAGTGCCCGGGTTGTAAAGAGCCTTATAAAGGCGAAGAGGAGGAGGAGGAGGAGGAGGAGATGGAGGGAGGCGAAAGCGGGGCCGTTTCTGCAGAGAAAATCGCGGTGGTGGATTTTAGGGCGGGGAGGAGGAGATCGGTGGTGAAATCGATGGTGAAGAATGAGTTTGATCATAATCGATGGCTGTTTGAGACGAAGGGGACTTATGGATATGGGAATGCTTTGTGGCCGAAGGATGGGAGTAACGGTGGAGGAGGAGGAGGAGTAGGGTTTAAGGGGTTCGAAGAGCTGCCGGATTTTGGAGGGACGAGTAAGCGGCCGTTGACGAGGAAAGTTGGGGTTTCTCAGGCTGTTCTCAGTCCTTACAGGTGTCAAATTTCTCTTAACTTTGGAAGTTAAAATTCGAGCACTGAAAATGATCCATTTATTGTTCATTGTAATTTAAAAATTGGGTAATAGTAGTTTATTTAGTTCAGTATAATAATATGAAAATATTCATGAATTTTGAATGTAATGGAGAGCTCCTCTAGGTTGAGCTATACTAGTATGCCATAGTTGAATTATGAAAATATCCACATACCAATTGTCAGCAAAGGTAACTAATTTAATGAAAACTTTAAAGCATTTTGGAGGCAAATGAAACATGAGTCACATTAAAACCATTTGAATATTGTTTCTAGATTGTTTATATATAATAGATGATATTTATCAATTGGCATGGATCTTTACCTTGAAGGACAATTCAATGAATTTACATTGATGGCGTGTGATGATTACCGATAGTAGTCATCTAACTCAACTCTTACTTTCACATATTTTTTTTACCTGATTTCTTAGTTACTCGTAAATCCCCTAAAGATTACTTCTTTATATAGACTGGTTATCCCCCATGAACCTTCTTATGATGCCAGTAATTATCATTCATAAGCACCTTGACAATAGATTTCAGGATTCCTGTGATCCTAACCTGACATGGCATTTTCTTACTTTCAAAGCAAAAGAAGCCATGTAAAACATTGATATATTTAGAAAACTCGATTGATACAAAATTTCTCCCTAAATTTCTCTTTATTCAGGCTGCAAATTGTGATGAGACTTTTTTTCTTAGCAAAACTATGTAAAACCTGAATATACCACTAGCCCAAACTATGAGAAATGCTGATACGTACAGAAAAAACAATTGATACCAAGTAGCTGAAAAAAATTATTGTTTCAGGCTTCTGATTGTGATCAGACTTGTACTGTGGGCTTTTATTTTAAGCACCAATCTATTCTCGTAATTGTTTGAGGAATCAATTGATTCTGATTGTGATACAGAACAATCATTTGTTACTTGATTCTGATTGTGATACAGAACAATTAATTGATACTTCAATATACTGATTTCCTCACTGATTTCATATGCCAATTATTTCAGTTTAGAAATGCAATTGAACTGAAAAGGTCCTACTTTTTCTTTTTTACAGGCTGCTGATCGCGATCAGACTCGTAGCTCTCGGCTTCTTCTTGGCCTGGCGAATTCGCCATCCAAACCATGAGGCAATTTGGCTCTGGGCACTCTCCGTCACCTGTGAGCTCTGGTTCGCTTTCTCATGGCTCCTCGACCAACTCCCAAAACTCAACCCCATTAACCGCTCCACTGACCTCTCCGTCCTCTCCCTCCGCTTCGAATCCCCCTCCCCTCGAAACCCCAAAGGCCGCTCCGACCTACCTGGTGTTGACATCTTCGTCTCTACCGCAGACCCTGATAAAGAACCCCCACTCGTCACGGCCAACACCATCCTCTCCATTCTTGCTGTCGATTACCCTGTTGAAAAACTCGCTTGCTATCTCTCTGATGATGGTGGGTCCCTCCTCACTTTTGAAGCCCTGGCTGAGACTGCCAGCTTCGCAAGGATTTGGGTTCCCTTCTGTAGGAAACATAAGATTGAGCCGAGGAATCCTGAGGCATATTTTGGGGTGAAGAGGGATTTCTTGAAGAATAAGGTGAGGGTGGATTTTGTGAGAGAGAGGAGGAAGGTGAAAAGGGAGTATGATGAGTTTAAGGTGAGGGTGAACTCGCTTTCGGAGTCTATTAGGAGGAGGTCTGATGCTTATAATGCTCATGAGGAGCTTAGAGCTAAGAAGATGCAGATTGAGGGAGAAATTGTTGCTGAAGAGACTGTGAAGGTTCCGAAGGCTGTTTGGATGTCGGATGGCTCGCACTGGCCTGGAACTTGGTTTTCCGGTGAGCCTGATCATTCCAGAGGCGATCATGCGGGCATAATTCAGGTAATTTTCTTATGTTTTGGCAGGAAAATTCGAATCGAATACCAAAATGGTGTCTGATTTTGATTTCTTTGAACTCTGCAGGCTATGCTGGCTCCTCCAAATTCGGAACCTGTAATTGGCACTGAATCCTCAAACAGCAACGTGATCGATACTACCGG
>NC_033801.1:122126015-122131131 GCF_001876935.1 Asparagus officinalis
CCAATGCTCGTCTATGTCTCGAGAGAGAAGAGGCCGGGTTATGACCACAACAAGAAGGCAGGAGCCATGAATGCGCTTGTTCGAACCAGTGCTATAATGTCGAATGGCCCATTCATTCTGAATCTGGACTGTGATCACTATATCTACAATTCATTGGCGTTGAGAGAGGGAATGTGTTTTATGCTTGATCGAGGTGGTGACCGAATCTGCTATGTTCAGTTCCCTCAGAGGTTCGAGGGTATTGATCCCAACGACCGTTATGCAAATCATAACCTGGTATTTTTCGATGTCACGATGAGAGCAATGGACGGGCTGCAAGGCCCAATGTATGTTGGAACCGGCTGCATCTTTCGACGTACTGCATTGTATGGCTTCAGCCCTCCTCGAGCGACGGAGCACCATGGCTGGTTCGGTCGAAAAAAGATCAAACTTTTGTTAAGGAAGCCGACGATGGGGAAGAAGAGCGATAAAGCTCAGATGAACGACGATGAGGAGGACATTGAATCATTGCTGATGCCGAAGAAATATGGCAACTCTGCCAGCCTCGTCGCATCAATACCAATCGCAGAGTACCAGGGCCGACTTCTCCAAGACATGCCGGGAGTTTCCCAGGTTCCGCCCAGCTTGGCCGCGTTAGCTGGCGCTAGGAGAACCCCCTCGATGCCGCCACTGTCGCCGCAGGCAATCAGCGTGATCTCAGTGCTTTACAAGAAAAAAAAAAAGACCGGACGAATGGCGTAAACGTGTTCGGTGGAATATGACGGTCGGTCAGGACCGACGCGATGGTCGTCACCGGACTACCCGTATGCACAACTGCGGAGTGGGTGGACGGATATTCTGTTACGTCGCTCACAAAGCGCGGACGCTTTTCGGGAGGCACCGCCGCCGTTCAATCTCACCGTACAGAGCCTCCACCCAGTCTCCGATGGGCGACCGGCTCGGTCGAGATCTTCTTCTCGCGCGAAACAACCCTCCCTCGCCCTCGCGGCGAATGAGAATCCTCCAGCGAGGTCGACGCTATTTTCAACACGGGGGTCTCTACCCCTTGTCACGTCGGCATTCTCCTCGTCTATGCTTGCCCCGCCGCTCAGCCTGTTCACCGCGACAGTTCATCGTTCCAGACCCTGCAACATAACATTCCTCGTCCTCCTTCTGAACGATCAGCCGTAACACTGCTCGCTTCTCGCGATTCTCGAAACAAGTGGTCAGGCTATTCCGCTCCAAGGATGTCGGTGGCGCGAACGAGCAGTTCTCGGCTCATGCGCCTGGGCGACCAGCGCGCACCGCCCAGCAGTCCTCAAGGAATCCTCAAAGCTCGTCGCCGCGTCGACATCTCCTTCACTCTGACGTCAAAACCGGCCACGACGACAATCGGACGGACCTCTTCGCCGACCTGTACGTAGGCTGAGGTTTGAGCTCCTGATGCGCCTGCCGCCGATCACGATCATGATGGTGAACACGATCGCGATCGCCGTCGGGTGCTCGAGGGCCCTGTACAGCCCGTTCCCGCAGTGGAGCAAGCTTTTGGGTGGGGTTTTCTTCAGTTTCTGGGTGCTGTGTCATCTGTATCCGTTTGCAAAGGGGTTGATGGGGAGGAGAGGGAAAGTGCCGACCATTGTGTTTGTTTGGTCTGGGTTGATTTCTATTGTGGTGAGTTTGCTTTGGGTGTACATTAGTCCTCCTGTTGGAGCTAAGGACTACATGAACCTGTAGATTCTTGGAGGAGATGATCACCTGTAAGTGATCTGGTTCTGTGTAATTGAAGTCTAAAAATATAGTTTGTATTGAGTAGATGATCATCATATATAGCTGTTTCTCATAGAATTATGTAATCTTGTTTCTCATAGACTCACTATATGAAAGCTCGTCGCAGGACTTTTCAATCAAGTGCGTAAATTATTTCACTCCTATAGTTGTGGTTCTGATACAGCTTTTTGATTGATTGCATATATTTGTGTGTAATTTTTACCGGTTACCAAATTGGTATCTAGAACTTGGTCATAGTTACCTATATTAATCACAGTTGTTGATTGTTTCTTGAATTGTTCGATCCTTGATTTCCAATCATTCCTAACAAAGATAAATAAGGAGAAAAGTTTTGTTATCCCATTTTTAGAACCAATTTCATATTACAGCTTAAGATTCTTCCTCTTCTCATATTTCATTCTCTTCGAATTTCCTAGCTTTCCGTGAGTGTTATTTTAGGTTAACTAGATTCTCATCAAACTAGTTTATAACGATAGCCCATGTCTGCAGGGTTTCAAGTTTGAACCACTGAATTTTGACTTTTGTTGATGTTAAATGATCACACAACCAATTAAAACGGTTGGATGGGGGTGTGATTAATGAGGGGTTGTTTTCTTCTCCGAATATTCGATTCTGAGTTGAGTAACTGAAGCCTGCACAAGTAGAAACTCGTGAGAGGACGGTGACTGGTTTCTCCGTGGTTCCTCCAACGATCAAGTCAGCTGATGAACTTGAGTGGGGAAAGTGAAGAACTTTGAGTTCTTGTGTGTGCAGTATAATTTGCAGATGAAGACTAATTTTTCAGGAGAACCAGAAGGTCTCTCTATGTTAGAATAGTACCTCTTACTTATACTGATGGTATAAGGGTAGAATAGTCACTTCAGTCGAACACAACATGGCGGTAAAAATTATGGGCTGACGGCTGCATTAGCACTTACTTTACACGCGTCGCTCAGTGAGTGGAGAAGAGATCACCTCAGCATTAAATGAGACGTGATTTGAGGCAAAGTGGTGCCGACATGGTCCAATGAGTCATGAAAGCTATCGGGGCTAGCGGTATGATGGCGTCTGTCAAGCATTAAATGCGACGTCGACGTTGTATCAACGGAAGAGGCTCAAGGCTGAAGTTGTCATCTAGCTTCGCCGAGAAGTAACGCTTTTTGAGTCGTTCTTGTGAGGCGTCGAATAATTGGTCGAGTGGGCTTGTTGTGAGTCATCTTCGTCAAGAGGGTCGACTAGTACCGTCATTCGTGTCGACATAAGGAGATGTCGACTCGACGGGTCGACTGAGTCGAAATCTTTGCGGGTCTCTGGCCACCAATTTGATTGGGGCATTGCATGAAGAAATACACATGTCCGTTACTGGCAAAAGTTTGCATTATGGTGACTGAAAACACCATAACAATTTCACAAGATATTATCTGATGAGACCTTAATTAACACACCATCGACAAATCAAGCAGTGTTAATCCTCCACACAATCAACAGCAAATCAAGCAAAATACGTAGTCCAAGAACAATAATAGCGTATCTGTTATTTTGAAGAAAAGAAACCCTAACTTTATTGATAACTGTCCTAAGTTTTCAATCACCAAAAAAACATAATAAACATCCTAATACTTAGCCGGCCTCAAGTAGCCTCTGTTTTGGCTTCGTAAACAAATCATATTTGTAAACAAATTTCTACTCCTAAACAATTCCCTACTCCTAAATAAATTCTTACTCCTAAACGAATCCTACTTATAATCAAATCAAATCTATTCAAACTCCAATTACTTATGCATGTAGTTTCTTGTAATTATGCACTACCCGAACACGACCACTCCTACACACATGGTTCCGAAATCATATCATTATCGTAATTTAATGTTTGAAAACACATGCTCATTATATCATGAATAAATTGAGGGCACATGCTTACCACCATTGGCATTGAGATAGACAAATAAAAGTAGACTTTTTAATATAAATTGACCCCTGTCCGCCGAGAATAGGGAAAAAAAGATCACGCTTTAACTTGCTCAACTTTAAGTTAGGCTGGTGAGATCCATAATTTTGCAAATCAGATATTATCTGGGGTTATTTGTATAGATGCCCCTTATAACTAGGGCTGTGCAAATTTGGCCAAACCGATCTGCCTATCATCCAAAAACGAAGCAAACCGATTCAAGTCGGTTCGGTTCGGTTCGGATCGGTTTGTTCGGTTTTTACTTATGTACAAATGTTATGTCCAAATTTAATTTCACATCTAATCTGTTGTCGAAGAAAGAAGTCTCTTACACTTCAATTTATTAAAATTCATAAACTATTAAATGCTACTGAATATTAGATGTAGAAATCAAAATCTTATTCATATGAAAGATTACATAATTTTTTTAGGGAAAACTTACATAAAGAATTAAAGTGATATCAATCTGATAGACAAAATAAATAAATAAATATGTAATAGCTTGGACGTTGGGTATAGTTTCTATAAAATTATAAGTCTGATCCAAAGAGAACTCTGATCCAAAAATGTATTAATCGAGGAGAAAAATCAAGAAAATATTAGAATCAATATTATGGTTTAAGTTTCTTAATTCCAAAGTAGAAGAAGCGAGTATGTAATAGAGGGATAGAGAACTAGAGATAATGAAAAGCCCTAGAATTGGAGAGAACACTATTGTTGGAGAAATTTATCGTTATCAGGTTGCAAGAGAGAAAAATATATCAACCTGCAGAGAAGTAACTCTATATGAAGTATAATGAGTAGGGTTTAAGCGGATGTAAATAGTAATTAGAATGAGTAATACAATACGGTCGGATCGGTTCGGTAGGTTTGGATTGAAAAAACTTCAACCCGACCCGAACCGAACTCTAATAAAAACCGAACCAAACTGTTAAAATTTTGGCCGGTTCTTACATCCTAGGTATTTGTAAAAATACCCCTAAATTTTAGTATTTATAAAATTACCCCTCAAATCATTAATTTTAAAAAATTACCCTCAAAGCATTTAATCGTCAAAAGTTTCAAGCTAAAATTTAATTGCAATGTAAAACTTATCAACAAACTAGTCAAATTTTTAGCATAAAATTGATAATTTGTTAATTTTGGAAGTATTTCTTCATAAAGTTAATGATTTGATGGTAGTTTTGTAAAAACTAAGATTCAGAGGTACTTTCTAAATACTCGTGAGTAAGGGGTATATATGTAAATAACCCGATTATCTATATCAAAATATGTAAAAAATAAGGTGAAAGAAGTAAAAAAGATAAAGACAACGTGCTTATTCGCAAAGTAAAAAGTGTGCAATTTGCAAAAACAGACAAAACTTCAACAGAAATTGCCTACCCGACGAGAGTCGGTGGCCTCTCTCTCTCTTAGTCTCTC
>NC_033801.1:122131843-122188051 GCF_001876935.1 Asparagus officinalis
CTTAGTCGCTCGTCCTCTCCGTCGTCCTCTCTCTCTCTCTCTCTCTCAACCCTAGATTAATAAATATCCCCATTTTTACCAAATCCAGCGCTCTAGGGTTCTATTCCGCTAGGGTATCTTCCCCAGATTCGACCGCATCCAAACCCTATGGAGTCCGATTCATGGAGCCGATTCTCCGCTGCATCGAGGCGCCATCAATCGACTCTTCAATCTCGATTCGGTGCGCTGATTTCCTCAAAGTTGATCTCTTTTTGCCGATTTGTATATGTGGGTGTGACCGGTTTTGTGGTTTGTTGGTAGATCTGTACCTAGGGTTTGATGACGTCGAAGGAGGGGAGGACGATTTCCGCGCGGAGTTCGGGTGCCCCTTCTGTGCTGAGGATTTTGATATTGTTGGGTTATGCTGTCATATTGATGAGGAGCATCCTGTTGAAGCTAAAAATGGGGTATTTTATTCTATTTTATTGTTTAATTTTGGTATTTGATGAATGTTTCGGTTTGGATATTGGTTCTGTGTTTCCAAAATGGCGTCTTGGTTGATGGATTGGGGGTTACTATTTGATAGATGAGGTTTCCTTTTGTTGAACATGTTTTAGGAATGGTTTTTATGGACTGTTCTTTATTGTTTAAGTTTGTTCTGCATCTTTTAGCGAAAATTTAGTACATTGAGCATTTTTTGGTTAGGTCTATGGTATTTGTTAGATTATAAAACTCAACCTTATAACAACTTCGGAGTTTTGGTGCAGTGAATGGGAGGTTTGACAATGATAAGCATTTGGTTGGGATTGAAAAGAAGTGAGCTTTTTCCAGTCCAGTTGCATGATAAAGATCTTGATTACTTGATTTTTATTAACTTATTGAACTAGACAATATATTTATAAGGTAGAATTTTGGAGCTGGATTTCCTTGTTTTAGTCATCTCCTGAAGCTGATTAGTTGCTGTTTCTTTAACTTATTGAACTAGACAATATATATTTTTTCCTATTAGCTTATTGAACTAGACAATAAATTGTCCTTTTTAGTAAATAATAAGTTGTCTTTTTGTGATAATTTGATGTAAATTTGTTTTCCCCCCCATTGATATGTATCTGTTGACGGTGGTGAGTGATTTTGTTCACATACTAAGTACTATGTTTTCAATATAAAAGCATACAGATGTGGCCTTAGTGAAAGTAATGAATTTGAAGAACCATTTTTGCTTTCTCAGCACTGTGGTTTGTGGAAAAACATTGTAATGTAAGTTTGAGCTGTGGTCCATTCACTTCATGATGCAATTGGGTGTGAAAAGTTAGGTTGGAGAATCACTGGGCTTGATCATGATAACAATTGTGTAATTGCTACTAGTTTTGTTAACTGATTTCTTAATCCTTTGTTTCATGTGTATGTTTAACAGGATTGCATTGAGTTTCATTCTTTTGGGATGATAATGGTTATCAGCTTAGCTCTTGCCCGACATAAAATAATTATTATAGCACAAAACCTTCTCTAAGCAGTTAATCTTGTATTTGCTTCCTACCTCCTGCAATGAGCCATCAAAAAGTAATTCTTGCCTGTGAAAGATCAACTGATGTTTGGTTGAGGGGGGCATCACATGACCGAGGAATTAGGCGGGTGCTTCAGGAGGGCCTGGATACCATATATCAGCAAAGAAAAAGGGGAAGAGAGAGAAAAAGGAAGAAGCATATGATTTGGATATGAGTAGACACATAGGATGCTACAGATCCTGAACCCTCTTTCTAGAGCAAGGCAGCATGTACTTAATTTGAGCAATTGCAGTAGTGTAAAGTTTTCATATTTGTTCTAGTGCCAAAATGTTGTTATAAATTATAGTGGTTTCTATAAGACCTGCATGATGGATGTAGAGTACATTTTTTCTAAATTTACTTTTAGAGTATCTGTCAACTAAGGCGTGATTGAACTGTAAAGTAATTATGAGCATCTACCTGATATCAGTTTCATAGTTACATGGCGTGAAGGCTTTGGCTATTTCCTCTAGTCTTAACTAAGATTGACAATTACGCTTGTGCATAGCAAATACTTTACAACTTAGATAAAGGAGTTATATTAACAATGGAAACTATTGATGATGTGCATCAACTAAGCTTCTTGGAGTTATTGTTCAAAATGCTTCTTTGGTTCTGTGATTTCAAAGCACTTAAAGACACTACTGAAGGGATGTCTCTCATATGTTTGCAACCAACAGTAGCCTTTTACCTTCTTGTTGAAAAGCATTTTCCTATGGGCATGTGATTAACATCTCATTTAGGGAAGGTTATCTGCTTGACGCTGACAGTTTTTTCTAAATCTAGATGAAGGACCATACTATCACACATTAATATATGAAGTTGAGTTGTTTATTAGGATAGAGGTACTTACTTTCAGTGTAATCATATAGTGCAGATTTCAATATGCAGCATAGGTATTCTTCTTTAGCAAATCATGTTTTTTGGGAGTTAAAGTGAAGAAAGTTAATCTCAGAACCAAAATATGTGGGATTTTGTTCAGGCAACTTCAAGCTTCCTTGTTTGTTTATAGCATAGTGTAAAACAACAGGCCTGCCTGGTTCCCGTCCTTGTCTTAAATTAGTGTGACGAGGAATCGAAACCTACGTGTGATAAAGTTTATTTTTAAATACCCAAGGGCCAACTTAGTTTACTGCAAAACGAAATAACAGGCTCGCTTGATTTCTGCCTAGTCCTTAATTAACGTAAACTTGTAAAGATGTATGTATACTTCTATAGACAGGCCTTATATTGTAATAAACATAAACTTACCAGTTTAAGTTCTCCTATAGTCCAAGGAGGCTGTATGTCTGTATTGTTTAGCCATTAAATTTTTGGGCTTGTTTCTCGTTCTGAACGTGAGTGGTTTCGCTTTTGTCCTACCATGCCTTTTTTTCCCGATTGATTTCTCCAGCGCTTTCAGTTAGAACCTCAGTTATTAAATGGGTTTTCGAGGGCAATTATTATTCACCGAACCAGGGAAGGTTCTATGCTTTGATTTCATAATTCTCTATGTTGAATCATGCCTGCTATTGACACATGGAAAGTCCTTTTTGCAGGTATGTCCTGTTTGTGCAGCGAGGGTTGGGATGGACATGGTTGGTCACATAACCACACAGCATGGGAATTTCTTTAAGATATCCTTTAATCTTTACCTGAATACATTTCTTTCCCCCCTTTTTCCCCATGTTCTCTTATCTTCCTGACCATTAGTGTAGGTGGTAAATTTCAGATAGCTTTCATATGTAATGTACTTTGGATGTTGAATTTTTCTATCAGTAAGTTTTGTGCTAGTTTGGCTTATATTTTGAATTCCTTAACAAAATCTCACATGCAACGTAGAAGGAGATTCCGTAGAGGTTCATCTGCGTCACAGTCTACACTTTCTCTGTTGAGAAAGGAACTGCGTGAAGGAAATCTACAATCTCTTTTTGGAGGTTCGTCCTATTTGTCTCCTCCATCTAGTGCAGCACCAGATCCATTGTTGTCATCATTTATTACCAACCTACCAGTAGCTGATCCACCAAGAGAGTCTCAGACCTTAGACGATAGAAACATGGATAGTGAGGCTTCAGAGGACAAACCGATCGAAAGGTAGGACCTAAGAGTTCTTGGAAATCTACTTTTGCTGTCATTGCTCTCGCCCATAATGTATGCATATTTTTATATGTTTCCACTTTCCATGAACTGATACTTTGACCTTGGAACTTAACTAGACTTGTTTTATGCAAAGTTGACTATAAATAATAGGCTTGTTTTATGCAAAGTTGACTATAAATAATAGACTTGTTTTCTGCAAAGTTGACTATAAGTGATAGACTGTACTACTACTTTTTCTTCTCTGATGAACCTGATACTTGGGACAAACACATGAGCTAGGTTCATCAGACAGAAAATCAAGGACTAGAGTTTGTATGGCCACATTATCTTAAGGTTTTTCCAAAGTGCACTTAAAAAAGAAATTCTGAAAATCAGCACTAGTTGTTTATCAATGTTTCTCTTGGAGCAAAATTGCCTTTGTTACACCTTCAATCTGATCTGGTGGCGCGGGCATTAGTGTTGTATTCCAATTATCAGTGTTGGGCACGCCCTTCCAAAACTCATGGGCAAAAATATATGATTATTGATGTTGTTTATGAACATACATTGGTTAATGTGCTTTTGTTGTCTATATGTAAGATACTTAATTGCTTGGATATTAATAAAGCAAGTATATCCTATTATACGTTTTCTCTTTTAGAATGGCTTAAATCGCAGAGCTTATGCATGCTTGTTTAAACAATTAAAACAAATCAAGGTTGTTGTGTTTGTAAGTCTCCAATCAATTGCCCAGTAAGTACAAGTGCTTGTCTCAACTGAAGAGAGATTTGAGATGGAAACGATATGCATCGCCAATTGTTTTATTGGAGGAGAGGTCTGATGCATATGCTGATCATATGTTGAGTAGGCAATTAATTGATTTTAGTTCTTCATGGGACGTGTTTCTTTTGTGCTACCTTAATTACGTTTATTTTGGTGCTCTTCACCAAAGTGCTCTCTCTACCTTAGGTTTATTTTGGTTCTCTTCACCAAGGTGCTATCTCATCAACTAGATTAGTGAACTAAAATCCATATTGATTGGACAATTCTTGAAGGCTGTTCAAGCTTTTCCTGGGAATATGACCTGGCTTTTTTTACCCTGAAAAAGCGAAGTAACCTTGCATCTTTTAAATAATGACCATTTTTAGGCTAAAGCCTCCATTTCTCAGGATCAACAGTGAGGTACATGGATATTCACCTGTTGTCCATAGCCATTGACTATGTTTATTTGTTTGTCTGTTTTTCCCCTTCTTTTCCTTGGGTTCCTAAAGTAGCATTGAATCTTACCTTAATATGCTTGTGGGCATTGGAGTATGAAAAGCTTTAAAACCGACTCCATTCTTTATAAGTGTAGGCCCGTGCCTAAATTTTCTTCGGACTACTATAAATCTTGCATTTTGTCTCTTCAGCAACCAGCCCATCCTTTCTGACAAGGACCAGGAGGAGAGAGCTCGAAGGAGCAAGTTTGCTCAGGGGCTTGTGCTGTCAACAATATTCGATGATATCTTGTGAACGACGATGATCATGATGGTTAGCAGCGGCAATAAGGCGAGCAATCAGATGATAAGCCGATAAAATGGTGAGCATAATGCCTAAATTGCTGCTGTCACGGCTCAGGGCGAGTTCTTGCTGGGTTTAAGGGGGATACTCATAAAATGGTATATATATGTAATAACTTTATATGGATCATTCCGAGAGAGATGGGGAGAGATGTGAGGAATGTAATATAATTTATATAATGCTAGTATCTAAGTATAAGTAAAAGACTTCAATATCCTTGGGCATCTCTGGATGTCCTTCTCTACTAAAATGTGTAATTATGTTATTGTTTCTTATGTATCATTTATATCTGATGTTCCGAGGCAGGAGACTACTTATAACTCAGTTTTTGAGCTCCATATTGATATTCATATGCTTACTCTATGAGGGATTGTTATGGTTGTCTATTGTAACTTGGATTACAAATAATCTTAGCTAGCAGAATGCTGAATGCTTCTGAGGTAATTGTGCTCTAAATGCCAGAGGTCGAATCGGTTGTGCTTGCAAGCAAGGAAATCTAGCTTACAGTAAGCTGGGTAAGTAAATGCTTGCAAATTTCAGTTGCTCTGCTAGTTATGTACTCATTTGATGTATATGTGCGATGTCTAAGCCCGGCAAATTGTATGCAAGTAATATTTTGTGCTATTTGAATTTTGAAGGCAGAAAGAAGGCCGTGTCTACTAATGGGCATGAATAGCCGTAAGCTTCAAATGTTGTCGGAACAACAAATTATGTAGTATTTGTTCCTAAAATGCTCAAGAGTACGTACGAGTTCCAGATCTTAACAAACTAATCAAGAGATGATTCAGATTACTGTGCAAGGTACTAGATATTGTCATGACAACCATATAGCATGAAGGGTTTAGCTGGGATATGTAGCTTGTCTTTGAGAACGGAGAAACTGTGCAAGGAAAGATCATAGTTCTGTTTAAGCGTAAGTAGTTAACTCCAACATCCGACTAATGTTTTCAACATCAATTAATATATTATATTCATGCATGAAAGGTGGGGGACAAAAGGAGAACATGTCTCGTATCGCGGCAGTCTGTTTTGGACATAAAAATATTTAATCATAGTAATATGTGGACATAGATGGACTTCTACACGTGTGGTCATAGATGGACTAAATAAAAGGGATTACATGAAAAAGACTCAATAATGGACTAAATAAAAGGGATTACATGAAAAAGACTCAATAATATCTGTTGCGTACCAGAACACCGGTGTCGCGCAACTATGCAGAAGCGTGCACGCGCACACTGAACGAGTCTGAGATCACTGAGAAGAAGAGAACCACACACAAGCACAATCCAATCCAAATACGACAAATCTAAACCAAACAAAGAGATATATGTGGTTCGACAATTTGACTACGTCCACGGGGAGAGGATGGGGAGATTCAACTAAATCAAGGAGAGTACAAAAAGGTTACAATTACACAAAATCACTCCAACTAACCCTCAACCAAAGCTCTCAACTTGCTCACAATATCTCCCTCTCACAATGCTCAAATCTCTTATTTCTCTACTATATATGAAACCCTAAACAACCCTTTTTATATGTGTAACAATGTGGGTGACAAAGTGGTAAATAACCAAGCCCAAAAACGAGTCTGAGATCACTGAGAAGAAGAGAACCACACACAAGCACAATCCAATCCAAATACGACAAATCTAAACCAAACAAAGAGATATATGTGGTTCGACAATTTGACTACGTCCACGGGGAGAGGATGGGGAGATTCAACTAAATCAAGGAGAGTACAAAAAGGTTACAATTACACAAAATCACTCCAACTAACCCTCAACCAAAGCTCTCAACTTGCTCACAATATCTCCCTCTCACAATGCTCAAATCTCTTATTTCTCTACTATATATGAAACCCTAAACAACCCTTTTTATATGTGTAACAATGTGGGTGACAAAGTGGTAAATAACCAAGCCCAAACCGCATAGTAATTCATGCAAACAGAGACCCAAACGAACCAGGAAACCGTCGATGAGTCGACTCATGACTGAGGTGAGTCGACTCGTCAGAGACTTGACAAAAAAAAACCATCTCGATGAGTCGACTCATGACTAAGGTGAGTCGACTCATCAGAAACTTGTGACAAAACGGCTGGGTTTCATGAGTCGACTCATGATAGGCATGAGTCGACTCAACCTGATGAGTCGACTCATGTGCATGTATGAGTCGACTCACAATCTGAAAACTGGATTTCTGAATTCTTCCACAATTCTCCACCTCGGCGAAATTTATCAAAACTGAGTCGACACCAAACAAAGAGCATCAATGCGTCGTCTCTCCAAATACGGCTGCATGTGCATGTATGAGTCGACTCACAATGTGCATGTATGAGTCGACTCAACCTGATGAGTCGACTCATGTGCATGTATGAGTCGACTCACAATCTGAAAACTGGATTTCTGAATTCTTCCACAATTCTCCACCTCGGCGAAATTTATCAAAACTGAGTCGACACCAAACAAAGAGCATCAATGCGTCGTCTCTCCAAATACGGCTGCACCAACATGGTTGCCTACGTACCCCCTCTCTCAAGGGATCAAGCCGTCCGTAGTTCATCCAAATGGCCACCAACGGCCTCAACAATCAGGAATATGCAACAAGTTTCTACAATGATCAAACTTGTTGCTAGGAACCACCTTAGTGAGCATATCCGCCGGATTATCCTTCGTGTGGACTTTCATAATCTCCACATTGCCATCTTCAAGAACATCTCGAATGAAGTGATAACGAACGTTAATGTGTTTCGTTCTCGCATGAAAAACTTGATTCTTCGCCAAATAGATAGCACTCATGCTATCACAATAAATAGTGACAAACCTCTATGATATACCAAGTTCCTCCAAAAGTCCCCAAAACCAAATAGCTTCCTTCATAGCCTCCGTAATTACCATATACTCTGTCTCCGTCGTAGACAAAGCTATCGTCGACTGTAAGGTGCATCTCCAACACACCGACGCACGGGTCAAGGTGAACACCTACCCCATCATAGACCGGCGCTTATCCAAATCCCCGGCATAATCCGAATCCACATATCCAATGCACAACTGCCTACCTATAGTGTTCCGCTCATAAACCAAATCAACATTGAGCGTACCTCGAATGTACATCAAAATCCATCTCACGGTGTCCTAATGACCCACTCTTGGATCGTGCATGAAACTATGCTCACCGCCTGTGAAAAATCCGGTCTCGTACATACCATCGCGTATATCAAGCTCCCAACCGCGCTCACATATGGAGTCTTTGACATTAACTCTCGATCTTCAACTGACTTCGATGAAAGACTAGCTGAAGCTTCAAATGGGATCCTAATGGTATACTAACCGGGTTCGTATCAATGCAAACATGAAATCGCTGTAAAACCTTCTTCAAATAAGCCATCTGTGTCAAACAAAATTTACCCTTCTTCTTGTCTCTGCTAATCTCCATCCCTAAAATGCACTTCGCCTCGCCCAAGTCCTTCATCTCAAACTCATTTGAAAGCTAAACTTTCAACTCATCAATAGCCGACCTGAAAATAGAGGCAACCAACATGTCATCGACATAAAGTAACAAATAAATGTACGCACCTCCTCTCAACTTGTGAAAATACACGCAAGGATCAAACTGACTCCGAGTGTACGAATGACCAAACATAAAACCATCAAACCGCCTATACCACTGTCAAGGAGACTGCTTCATTTCGTATAGCGATTTTTTTTACCTACAAACCAACTTATCTTTCCCTGCAGCTCGGAATCCTAATGACAGAGTCATATATATTTCTTTATCAAGATCACCATGAAGAAATGCAGTCTTCACATCCAACTAATCTAACTCTAATTCATATTGTGCCACCAAAGCTAGCAAAATCCGAATAGAAGAGTGCTTCACCACCGGAGAGAAAACCTCATTATAGTTAATACCTTCCTCCTGTGCATAGCCCTTCATAACCAACCTAGCTTTGAACCTCAATGGAGTAACCTCAATGCCCTCCTTCTTCGTGTATACCCACTTGCAACTAATCGCCTTACGTCCCTTTGGAAGCTTAACAAGCTCTCATGTATCGTTCTTATGAAGAGACTCCATCTCCTCCTGTATAGCTATCTGCCACGAATCAGTCTCCGAACTCTGCTCGGTCTCTCTGAAAGTAGTAGGTATCATCTTATCGATACCCTTTACCAGAAGTGAATACGTAACTGTGTCGGCATACCGTACTGGCACCCGTATATCTCTCTTCTGTCTCCGAACCACAATAGAATCCTGAACCTAAACCGTCGGTCCATGATCCTGCACATCAGTACCCGTATCCTCCGTGTCATCGTCGTGCTCACCTGGCGTCACCTCAGTCGGCACTCTAATGGATACTGCACCATCTGAATACTGTGAATCTGCATCGATCTCTACCACCTGTGATATCTCCTCTGTTGGGTCGCCCTCCACCTGATGAGAGTTGAGAAGCTTCAAGATAGAAGTCTCATCGAATGTGACGTCCTTACTCAGCACAATCTTCCTATTAACTGGATCCTATAGCTTGTATCCATTGACACCACGCTTGAATCCTATAAATATGGCATTCCTAGCTCGAGGTTCTAATTTATCTGTTCTAACATGATAATATGCAGGGCAACCAAATACCTTGAGTTTGTCATAGTCATGTACTGTCTCTCCCGACCATATCTCCATGGGGGTCTTCCCCTCAATCGCAGATGAAGGCAGCCTATTAATGAGGTGGCTCGCATATGTAAGTGCCTCAGCCCAAAAGATCTTATCCAAACCACTCTACGCTAATAAGCATCAGACCTTCTCTAGTAAAGACTGATTCAGCCTCTCTGTCACCCTATTCTGCTGCAGTGTATGACTAACTGTGAAGTACATCTCTATGCCCTCATCTCGACATAGCTGCTGAAAGGGGTCTGAAGTGTACTCGCCGCCGTTGTCGGATCGCAACGTCTTGATCTTTCTCTCAGTCTGCAGTTCTAATCTCTTCTTCCACTCTACAAACAACTCTAGGACTTTATACTTATGCTTTATGGTGTACACCTAACAACGTCTAGAATAGCCATCAATAAACATGACGAACCAATATCGACCACCAAGTGATGCTGTCTTGGTGGGACCCCAAACATCTATGTGCACGTAGTCCAGGATGCCCCTCATCCTATGAATAGCAGTCCCGAACTTTACCTTCGTTTTCTTGCTAAGAACACAGTGCTCATAAAAATCCACTTTTCCACTCTTGGCTCCTTTTAATAGCCCCTGCTTGCTCAAAGTCTGCAGTGATTTCTCTCCTGTATGCCCCAATCTGTAGTGCCAAAGTCTACTCATGTCCACCTCTAAAATAGTTGAAGCAATCTAGCCAACCTTGGTGCTCCCCTTCAGATAATATAAGTTTCGACTGCCTCTAAAATAGTTGAAGCAATCTAGCCAACCTTGGTGCTCCCCTTCAGATAATATAAGTTTCGACTGCGGATTCCCTTCATCATCACTAAAGATCCCTTAGTAACCTTTGCTACAGTATCCTCAAAGGTCACCTTTGTAGGCATCAAAAAAATGCTTATAGACATCCAAATACAGCTCAAGACTAAGAAAAGAACAATGTGTATGCTCGTGACAAAATACACTGACGCGTGTTAACATAACAACAGATGGTGACGCGCATAGGCGCGGCAGCCGATGATGACGCGGTAAGGCGCGGTGGCGATGTGTGACGCGCATATGCGCGACAGGGCATGGTGACGCGCAAACAGTAGAGTAATCTCCTATGTGATTTGCTGACAGTTTTTAACATCTTTTGAGAGTCCACGTGGTGACATAGCAGAAGAAGAACGTGTGTTAACGTGGAAGGGTGGTTACAAGCCGAGAAAAGTGGCATTTCGTGGGTTTAAGGTCGTGGGAAGACAGTTACAAAGGTAGCTGAACGTGGCTGAAACTGCTTCTTCGGCCGCGCTAGCCCACACTGATGCGCTAAAGGCCGCGGCAGTGATGACTGACGCGCCCAAAGAAAGTGCACTTGGTCAGTTATTTCACGTCCGTTTCCACAGTTATGAACCCCTATCCCTATAAATACCTCTTGACACACGAAGCTAAGGGCAGAGAGCAAATTAGAGCAGATAATCTTGGGCATTTGACGAATTTCGAGCAAAAGAGAGTCTTGATTCCTCAAAAACACTTCTAAGAATCTTTCGTTGATTCCTAGAGATTTAAGCCTTGACTTAATCTCTGGAAGAGTAAACATCTTACACTGAAAAGATATTTGCTTCAAATTCTAACTTCGATAAACGAAGAAAGAATCCATAAAGCCTTTCACAATTCAATCAGAATCTTGTGAATCGGTGATCCACGAGTTAACGCACTCCCGACACAAGCAAAGTCCCCACAAAAGCAGGAGTTGATAATGATTCCTATGTTATTTTCTAAAGAGTTATAATTTTCTTATTTTGTTGTGTAATTCATTATAAGCGATTGGATTTCATTTCAAAATTAACTTTCGACGAAAACAAACTGGCGACCACAGTGGAAGCCAACGGTCTCACTACCGAGACCGTTGTGTCGCAGCCAATTAAGATTATGATTAACGAAGAGATCGAATATGAGTTCGATTAGGCGAAATTTGAGGAGTATCTGTCATCCTCATCCTCAAAATCTCCTTCGCCTTATAAATGCAGGAAAATTTTATCTTCTAAGAAGGTCTATCAGTCTTCAACTCCGATAAAGACTACGGGGGAAGATTCTTGCCCGATCGTTGCCAAGGACTCCGCTGGCAATATCTCTACTCCAAATGACCCTTCTCCAGTTAAGGGATCATTGAATCAAAGCTTATCGGAACTGGCGAAGAGGGCTCGTCAGAGACAACGTCAACGTCGCGCTCGTCAACTGGCCAAAGCCTTAGAAAAAACTAACGGGGTTCACTACTACACGTACCTAGAGTCGAGGAAGGAACGAGCGAACCAGTTACCTCAATAGCAAACCACTCACATTTCTGTACAACTCACGACAGAGGAATTGACTCTCGTCAAAAGGGCTCGTTTGACCCTCAAAGAACGCATACAAAAGCGTCGTGCAAACGCCGCTCGTACCCGTGCCCTTCGTCAACGAACGCAAGAAGTGAAGAAAGAAATAGTGTCTAAAGAATCACTGACGAACTGCAAAGTTTGGATTCCCAAAACCAAACATGCACAAAAATTGGATCAAGGAGATTCATCCCTTAACCGTGGCAGTCCATATTGCCGCGGCAAGTCCTTCAACCACGACAGTCCATACTGCCGTGGCAAGCCCTTTAACTGCGGTAGTCATAACTTCCGCGGCACTTCTTCCAACCACGGTAGTCTCCACTGCCACGGCACACCATTCGACCGCGACGCTCACCCCTGTCGTGGCCAAGAGCAAGTTCACAAAACCACCCCCTCGACCCCGTTAACGTCCGCTCCTGTTCCATTACCAATGAAGCCTTGGGTCAGTCCTGACCTGTCAAAATTCAAAGTCACAATGGCGGATCGCCTCGGTCCTTTGTCTGACGATCGAGGCAAAACCCCAATTAAAGAACACTCGGATCTGGCGAATGAATCCTTAGTAGTTTTTTACACTGGGGGTTGTAAATATCCTCCGGCCAGAACAAAACAAGCCTAAAAAGAGAAGATATCAATTCATTCTCGTTTAGGGTCTGTAAAGACTCCATCCCCGCAAGGGGACGAATTTAAACATACGACCTTGGATCGCCTAGAGGCGACGACTAGTCGTCATGTGCATGTCAATAAGGTTCAAAAGCAGGAGATAGGTTGTTCAAATCATAATAATCATGAGCTGTACTATCAGAGTAATAAATCATGAAAAAGAATTGCTCGAGAAGAGGAATCTCATTGTGCATGTGAGAGACTCATTAAGGTAGTATTATCAAAATGCGGTTACTCAAAAGCTGAACCAACAAGAGTCTTCGTATTTCAAAGGCTTTCTAGTGAAACGTCAAAACCAAGAGTGAGACGTTTCAATAAAAAGAAATCTGCTGTCCAAAAAGATGAGCTTCCAGAGGTCACTATCAACATGACCGACAAAAAAAAGCGACATTCAGTTAACCCAGACCCTGATTTCTCTCCAGGAGGGAGAGTTGAGCAGGGTCTCTCTTAAAGGATGTCACGGCTACAACGAAGGGCCAACCGACGTCGAGACTATAGGAAAATGCATGAAGGGTTATTTTCAGATAAGGAACTCTCAGATACTTGTTCTGCGATTGCTTCGGATGATACAATATCCAGTGTTGGACAAGTCATGAAATCATTCGCAATTACGCCTGATTAATTAGCTCAGATACTACAAGAAGCGTTAGCTAAACAGTGTGAAGAGATCAGAGCTGAAATAAAGACTGAGATGGAGCTGACAATGCAACAGATGAAAGATTTGCAGGCTCAACAACGTCAACAACAGCCGGAATCAAGTCAAAAGACTGAATCTAGCAGGCGTGATGCTATACCAGTGCGTATAACTGAAGTTGATAGTAACCATGAGGTGGATGAAACCATCTTTGCTGATCCTCCTCCTAATAAGGACAATTCGGAGAATGGCCCGGTTAAATCGTATACTCAACTTCCTCAAATCTACTTGAAGAAGAATACATAAGAGGACAAGAAGATGCAAGATCTCGAAAATAAACTCAACACTCTGATGACAGCCCAGGAAGTGAAGAAAACGGGTATCCCATACCCGTACCCAAGGGAGTGGGATCTGATTCCTTATCCTCCAAAATTTGGTTTGATTAACTTTACTCCTTTTAATGGCAGGGGTTCACCTACGCAACATCTAATCTATTTCAAATCTCATCTTGGTACGATCTCTGGAAATAAAGCTTTGATGGTACGGTCATTCGTAGGGACCCTTCATGGGCCTGCCTTCGATTGGTACTGTCGTCTTAAGCCGGGGAGTATCAGCAGCTGGGATGATATGAAAGGATTGTTCCTTACTAATTTCTTTGACGATGATACTGAGGTCTCCATTGGTACCTTGCTGGACGAGAAGCAGAAAGATGGGGAGTCAGTTGATATTTTCGTCAAGCGATTCTGGAATAAAACGGTAAATTGTTGAGATCCGCTCACGGAGGAGTTCATTCTTCAGACATGTCATAATAACTTATCTTTAGACATGCTAGAAGTCATAGGGGTTGTGCCTTCTAAAACATGGAAGGAATTGAAAGTAAGGGGTGAACAAGCTGAAAGATTCCTCAAAAGGAAGAAGCTTGAGAGAGGTCAACCGCCAGCCAACTCTCAAAAGCAAAATTTTAACTCACGAGGTAGAGGAAAGCGGCCTGCAACTGCTGTTGATGCTCATCAGACATCACATCAACCACAACCACCACAACCACAACAGTCATCCTTCCAATTGGCACAACATCAGAATCAGCAGCCTCCGAGATAACCTAAGATCTCGGAACCCAGATTCCCAAAAGAATATTCTTTCAAAGACGATGAAGTGCCAGTCATCTTTAAGTATCTTTTGGATAACAATAAGATCAAACTTTCATCAGTCACGAACTAGGAAGAAGCAAAGAAGACTAACGACCCGAAATATTGTGCATACCACAGAAAGGTCCATCATCCCACCAAGGCGTGTTATGTCTTAAAAGACAAAATACGAACCTTGATCGATGTTGGTATCGTGATGCCGAAACCAAAAGAGAAGAAAGTAGGTGCGAATGCAGTATCTATTAGCTTTGGCTCAGTTTCTTTATCTTGGTTCCAATCCGAACCAGTATACAAAGTTAAAATACAAACTATCAATGATGACCCTCATGAACAACGGAAAAAGGGACTTGTGTCATATACAACCCTAAACGGCAAAATCCTTTGGGTTCATCCCGATTTGGTTGAAGATGAACAATGGACGACATCCACATCTACGAAGAAATTAAAAGGCAAAGGAAAAAAGAAGTCCTGTTACGGAGCCTTGGCAATTCCTGAAGAGAATGATGAAGAAATCCCAGCTCTACTACTTTCTGAGGAGGAGCAAGAATCTTTCGCTACTAGGAGCGGAAATGAATACCGTTTTAATTACCCAAACACATTTGAGCAATTAGCTGAGCAGGGGATGGTAAAGGCTGCACCTTCTAAAATCTTGACAGAGCTGGGGGTAGTTACAACTCCGCCCGTGACGGCCGAAAAATCTCAAAAGACAACCAAACAAAAGGAAAAAAAACCCCAACATAAGGAAGTTCAAATTTCGAAGCAGTCTCGTTTCAATCGACCGATTAGAAGAGATAAACCGGAAAGTTCAAACGCTCCATACCGTTTCGATGTCATGGCTCAGTTGGCTAATATTCCAGTAAGGATCACGCTGTATGAGTTGCTGCGCCTTTCAAAAGACACTAGGGAGGCTTTGCAAGAAACTTTGGCCGATTCTGAAGTATTTCTCACTCAGATTAAGTCAGCCCCTGAAGAGACGGAATCATCAGTTTAACACTGTAATCTGGCACCCACAAAATTTTCTTGCATTGCTTTTACCAAAGAGGATATGCAAGTGAAGAATTTGAAGCATGATAGACCTTTATATTTTGTCGGATATATTGTCTTAAGCGTTGTTAACCGGATCCAAGTTGATCCGGGTTCCGCTGTTAGCATCATGCCACTTCGGTTGATGTATCACCTTGGGATTCCCGCCAACAAGCTAGCATCCACAGGAACCGTTATTTACGGGTTTAATACCAGTGGGTCTAGGCCATTAGGAAAAATTCGGATGAAGTGTCAGCCCGGAGACTTGAAGTCAGAAGTCACTTGTTATGTGATCGATGCGGAGACTTTTTATAACTTACTGTTAGGTCGCTCATGGATCCATAATAATCTTATAGTTCCCTCCATCCTTCATCAGTGTCTGAAATAGGTTGACACTAACAATAAGGTCAAGACGGTGGTCGCAGATAAGCAACCATTTAAGGGGCTAGAAAATTATTTTACCGATTCCCTTCTTTAAGGTGCCAAATCCGATACTGAACCATCGGCCTATGGTACGGACAACAGAGAAGAAGCTGATACCGAAGCTGGGCTTGATTATAGTGAAGGTCTTGTACTAAATGACATTGAACCTCTTGATTATAGTGAAGGTCTTGTACTAAATGACATTGAACCTCTTGTAATCGATCTTGACGGTGGTGAATCGTCGGATGAAAGGTCTTGTACTAAATGACATTGAACCTCTTGTAATCGATCTTGACGGTGGTGAATCGTCGGATGAAAGTTATAACTGGCAACTTACCGATGAAATAATAAATGATGATTTAGAGTACTCGCATTGTCTTGATAATATAATGCAAAAATTGTATGACATCCCTGATCTACACATGCCACTTCGTTCATCTTGTATGACAACAAAGTACATCCAAGATTCATCCGGAACGATTGTAATTTTACCTGCGAAGACAGAGTGTGAAAAGAAATAATCTTTGGAAAAGAAGAATTATCCCCAACCCCCGATCTCTTCTTGGATACTAATTCAGATGAGGAAGAGCCCAGACGATATTTTTCTAGATATAGTTCACAAGCAATTGACTACATGAGGAGGCAAGGGTATGACCTCGCGCTCGGTGAAGATCTTTATTTTGGTCAAGGTGTTAGGGTTCCACTCCATCCTACCTATGTACCGAAAGGAAAGCCTGATAATCACTACAGCTATAGGAGAGGTCTGGGTTATGTTTCGTCATCTGATGATGAATGTTGCTGGCAAATCATCAATCAACTAACAAATAAAAATGGATATTCGTCTGATTCTTCAAGCTGGGATTCTGACAATAGCATCAGAGAAATGCTCAAAGGTTTAATGCCGTACATGACCACAGTCGATTCTTCTACTACTAAAGAAGATGATCAACTGCCTACTTGGGAAGACCCCTGTATACATTACATGAATATTCAATACGGCGATCAATTCGAACAAAGAGAACCTCCTACTAAAGATAGTATAGTCCAGATTAATATGGGTGACGAAATCAATCCGAAACCTATATTTATTGGTGATGATCTTCCGTCGGATGAGAAAGAGGAACTAATCGCCCTCATTAGAGAGTATATCGACGTTTTTGCTTGGAATTATGAAGATATGCCGGGACTTGATCCAAATGTGATGATGCACAGCCTTAACATTAAACCGGATGTCAAACCTGTCAAACAACAACAAAGACGACTTCGTCCGCAAATTATGGAGGCGATAGAAGCTGAAGTTAAGAAATTGATCGATTCGGGCTTCGTCAGAGAAGAACAATATCCTGATTGGTTGGTCAATATTGTTCTAGTTCTTAAAAAGAATAAAAAAAATCAGAATCTGTATTGACTTCAGAGATCTAAATACTGCTTGTCCTAAAGACGATTTTCCTCTACCAATTACAGATGTCATCATTGATAATATATGCAGATTCGAGAGAATGTCATTTATGGACGAATTTTCAGGATACAACCAAATTAAGATGCATCTAGAGGATGAAAAACACACTGCGTTCAGAACACCCCTAGGTGTTTTCTGTTATACAGTCATGCCTTTTGGCCTAAAGAACGTTGGCGCTACATACCAACGAGTGATGACGAAAATCTTTCAAGAACGCCTTCGGAAGACCATCGAATGCTATGTTGATGATTTGGTTGTTAAAAGTCGCGATAAGAACAACCACATTAACGATCTGAAGACGATGTTCGATCTTATGAGGAGTCATCAGTTGAAGATGAACGATCTGAAGACGATGTTCGATCTTATGAGGAGTCATCAGTTGAAGATGAACCCGACTAAGTCCTTCCTTGGAATGTCCAGCGGTAAATTTCTTGAGTCATCAGTTGAAGATGAACCCGACTAAGTCCTTCCTTGGAATGTCCAGCGGTAAATTTCTTGGATTCATCGTCACTACAAAAGGTATTCATATTGATCCTGATAAAGTGAAGGCGATACATGAATTGCAACCCCCGAGAAATCTTAAAGAACTCAGAGGGCTGCAAGGTCGATTGGCATATATCCGTCGGTTCATATCGAACCTTTCCGGAAAATGTCAGTCGTTCTCTAAACTCACAAAGAAAGATGTGTCATTCATTTGGGATGAGGCCTATCAAAAAGCATTCGAGGATATCAAAACATATCTAGCAAATCCGTCTATTCTCGTTGCACCGAAATCAGGCAGACCGTTTTTGATTTATGTCAAAGCGACGAGCCATTAGTTAAGTGCATTGCTTGCACAAGACGATGATAACAGTCACGAGCAAGCTGTGTATTATCTAAGTCATAAACTAGTGGGAGCTGAATCTCACTATTCGATGATCGAGAAAGAATGTCCCGCCCTGGTATTCGTGATCCAAAAAATGCGACATTATTTAGTTAGACAGATAATTTATGTCATTTCCAACGTGAACCCTATTCGAGTATTCATGACTCAACCATCCTCTATAAATTGGCGTTTAGCCAGGTAGGCCTTACTCTTATCCCAATATGATTTATATTTTAAACAGTAAAAATTAGTTAAAAGACAAACTATTTGTGATCTTTTGGCGGTAAGCCTTACAAAAGACTCAGCCGAATTGTGCGATGATCTACCAGATGAAACTCATGAAGTCAATACCACATCACATCAGCAAGTGTGGTAGTTATACTTCGATGGAGCTTCCAGAGAAACTAACATGGCAAGCATGCCCGGATGTTCAAAAATTTCTTCAGGAGTAGGGGTCGTTTTAGTTTTCCCGGAAAAACATGTATTACCTAGAGCATACTCGTTAACTGAACCATGTTCTAATAATGTGGCCGAGTATAATGCATTAATAATCGGACTTAATTTTGCTAAAGAGCTGGAGGTTGAATACCTTGAAGCTTTTGGTGATTCTCAACTGGTAGTCAATCAGATATGAGGAGAGTACGAGGTCAAAAATCACGATCTGATCCCATACCACCAAGCAGCCATCGAGATGGCGAGTTCGTTTGAGGAAATTTTCATTGAATATATTCCACGTCTCCAAAATGCATATGCAGACGCATTGATAGCATTGTTGATATCTTTGGCTCAGCCTCCCGCGACAGAACAATTAATTACAGTGAGAACTCACCAGCTCATTGTACCAATCTACGATTCGACTGTCAAAGAAGCAAACTCAATGAGAGTTGAACCTAAAGCTCGAGATTGGCGTTTCCCTATCATCGATTATGTCCTCCATGGCATTTTATCTGAAGATTTAAAAGAACGGGATTCGATTCGGCGAAGAGCACAGAGATTTTACTACAATGCTACGACGCAAATATTGTATCGACGTTCATATGATGGTTTATTACTCCGTTGTCTATCTAACAGAGAAGCGGAAGAGGCACTCAAAGAAGCGTACGACGGAACATGTGGTGCACATCAACCCGGTCCTAAACTCTGCGACCGACTTAGGAGAATGGGATATAACTGGCCAACCATGGTAAATAATACAGTTGACTACGCCCGACTGTGTCATGCGTGTCAAGTACACGCGAATTATATGCATCAGTCGCCAGAGCATTTGCACCCATCGGCAACGTCATGGTCATTCGAAACTTGGAGAATGGATATTGTAGGTCCTGTTTTTCCGCCTTCAGTCAAAGGTGACCGTTTCATTTTGGCTATCACTGATTACTTCTCAAAATAGGCCGAAACAGTCTCGCTTAAAGAAATAAAGACGAGCGATGTTATCAAGTTCATTAAACACCATATCATATATCGATATGGCGTCCCAAGACGAATAGTACATGATAGTGGCCCTCAATTTGTCAGCAACACATTCATCAAATTCTACAACAAATTCGGAATTCAAGACGTTTCATCGACTGCTTATAATCCTACAGCTAACGGATTAGCTGAAGCTTTCAATAAAACCATTATCAAGATTTTGGCAAAACTAGTAAAAGTCAATAAGCGAGACTGGGATGACAAATTTAGTGAAGCTCTATAGGCTTATCGTACTACTGTCCGTACACCAACTGGAACAACCCCATATTCCTTAATATATGGGTGCGAAGCTGTCCTCCCTTTAGAAATACAAATTCCCTCTCTTCACATCGCTCTCGCTACGGGAATGACGACAGAAGAACAACATCAAAAACACCTCGAAGAGTTAGAGATGTTAGATGAAAAGCGCTTAGAAGCTCAGCAATAAATTGAATTTTACCAAGCTAGAATTTCTCGGGCTTTTGATAAAAAAGTCCGACAACGAAGCTTCAAAGAAGGAGACCTGGTTCTTGCCGTTCGGAGACCCATGATTCTAAATTCGAAGAAGAAAGTGTTTGCGTCAAAAGTTGACTTTATCATGGAATTCATTATATCTTCAGTCGATTACAACAAATTCCAAGAAATAGTCTTTTTATAAGACTTCTTTTACACAACAAAATAAAAATTACAACTCTTGAGAAATAAACGCAGGATCGTTGTTTGGATCGCTGCTTGCGTGGGATCTTTGCCTGTGCCGGGAGCGCTTTGACTCGTGGACCACCAAATCACAGATTCCGATTGAACCGTGAGGGGTTTAATGATTCTTCCTTCGTTTATCGAAGTAAGAATTTGAAGCGAATATCTTATCGATGTAAGATGTTCACTCTTCTAAAGATCAAGTCAGAGCTTAGATCTCTAGGAATGGCCAAAAGCTTCTTGAGGATGTTTGTGAAGAAGGAAGACTCTCTCTCTTGCTCTAATTCACCAAAACTCAAGGCTCTCTGCTCTAATCTGCTCTGGAAATGCTCAGCCCCTGTCAATGATGGCCATAGGGGGGTATTTATAGCCTCCTTAGACGATAACTGAAGAAATAGCCGATCAACAACTGCCTCTTTAGGCGCGGCAGTTGATGCTGTCGCGGCTAAAGGGCGCGACAGTCGACACTGTCGCGGCCAAAGAGCGCGGCAGTCGACACTGCCGCGGCTAAAGGGGCAGTTACACCCACGTTCATACGTGTTTGAAACAGTTCTCCCACGACCTTTAACCACCTTTTTCGTGGTTTAACTGCTTGTACACGTCAGCACACGTTCTGTTTCTGGTATGCTGCCACGTGGGCCTCAAAAATCATCATATAACTGCATTATAACTGCTGTAGCACGCCCTATAATGGCCGCGACACCTTAGGTTGTTGCGCCTTAGCCGCGGCACGATATGCTGCCGCGCCATGGCCGCGGCGCCATGAGCTGCCGCGCCGGAGCCGCGACACCAAGCACTGTTTGTTGGTGTGTACATGTTCTTCTATGTTGTTTCGCTTCCTTTGAATCATTCCCTTCTGATTAAGAGAGCGGCTTGCCTTGAGTGGTATTTGGATGTCTGTAAGCATTTTTTGACGCCTACAGATACCCCCTCCAAAGTATCTCAGACTCATCATTTTTTGGAGAGGAGTCTGAGACACTTTGGATATGATAAATTTTCCTTGCAATTTCTTCAGTGCTTTGTTGAGGAAATTGCGTGGCATGGTCTATGAATGACTTCAATCTTTGACTTCTTCATCTTTTAGCCTATTCAGTGCTTTGTAGAATAGCTAAGATTCCTCCGGTGCTGCGTTTATCGCGTAACCGTTGCCGAAGTCTTGAATTAGAACTGCCGTCGAAGAATGGAGAAATAGTTTATACTCGTATACTATATTGGAGTGTTCGGGAAATAGTTTAACCTCATATACCCATTGGGAGGTTCAAGGAGATGCAGTTTATACTCATATACTCATCGGAGTGTTCGGGAAATAGTTTTAACCTCATATACCCGTTGGGAGGTTTGGAAAATAGTTTAACCTCATATACCCGTTGGAGAAATACGGTCCATTTTTTGTTGGTAGAGATGAACCCAATGATGGAGAGGAAAAATTTTATATTCTATCTCCTGGTCTCTTATTTGTTGGTAGAGATAAACCCGAAATCGGAGAGGAAGAATTTTATATTCTATCTCCTGGTGCAAAAGAAACTTAAAGTGGGATCTCCACTTAGAGAATCTAAATTGGTTTGAATAATCCTAACTGTCATAAGGTTTGATTACTCAATTCAAAAGTGGACCCTTCGTTCGCAAAAAATGAATCGAAAGGAGATTTTGGTTGTGGTCCTAACTGTAGTAAGGTTTGACCAAGTGGGAGTTTTGAGACGATCCTAACTGTTTAAAGGTTTGATCGTTCAATTTGTGGACCTCTCGTTCATGGAACGAATCGAGAGGGGATTTTGGCTTTGGTCCTAACTGTTTAAAGGTTTGACCAAGATGGGAATTTGATACGATCCTAACTGTTTAAAGGTTTGATCGTTCAATTTGTGGACCTCTCGTTCATGGAACGAATCGAGAGGGGATTTTGGCTTTGGTCCTAACTGTTTAAAGGTTTGACCAAGTGGGAGTTTTGAGACGATCCTAACTGTTTAAAGGTTTGATCGTTCAATTTGTGGACCTCTCGTTCATGGAAGGAATCGAGAGGGGATTTTGGCTTTGGTCCTAACTGTTTAAAGGTTTGACCAAGTGGGAGTTTTGAGACGATCCTAACTGTTTAAAGGTTTGATCGTTCAATTTGTGGACCTCTCGTTCATGGAAGGAATCGAAAGGGGATTTTGGCTTTGGTCCTAACTGTTTAAAGGTTTGACCAAGTGGGAGTTTTGTGAGGGAGGATTGATCTAAAGAAGTGATCGAATCTCATCTCAACAAAAGAGTATTCGGAAATCACCGTGGGGATGTAGTGTTTATCACTTTGTTCGTAATGATCGGGTTATCCCTAAGAAAATTACATATAGCATTCTTCCGAGAACTTCCCGTTTACATGAACCATCCACCCCCAGCTTTTCTCATGAAACTGGGTTTATCATTATATTCAGCTGCATGATCAGGTTATCCTTAAGAGTACTATGCATGGCGCTCTCCAGGAACTTCCCGTGAAAGAAAAGAAATAGTTTAGACTCATATACCTGTTGGCGTATGCAGGGAACAGTTTAACCTCTTGCACCTGTTGGAGGATTGAGAAGCAATTTATACTCATATACTCTTCGGAGTTAGAGAAAACAGTTTATACTCGTGTACCCAATGGAGTTGGGGAAACAGTTTATACTCGTGTATCCAATGGAGTAATCTCCTCTTTAATCGGCTTGTTTCGCCATTATGACTCCGGTGTCAATTAGGGCTTGGATTTTGTTTTTGAGTCCAAAGCAAATATTGGTGGGATGAAGAATCCTTCTGTGGTATGCACAGTAGTTTGGATCTGTAATCATCTTAGCACCCTCCTGATCTTTAATAGGCGGTAGCTCGATTTTATCATTGGCGAGAAGATATTCCAATATGGCTGGAGCTTCATCATCTTCGAAAGAATACTCCTTTTGGAACCTCGGATCTGCACAATAGTTCGGGTCCGTAATCATCTTAGCACCTTCTTGATTTTTAATAGGCGGCAATTCGATCTTGTCGTTATCGAGGAGGTATTCCAATATGGCTGGAGCTTCATCATCTTCGAAAGAATACTCCTTTTGGAACCTCGGATCGAAAGTCGCGTTCACTGGGATTGTGGATGCCGTCGGTTGACCTCTCTCAACTTTCTTTCTTTTAAGAAAGTGTTCAGCTTGTTCACCGCGCATTTTCAAATCTTTCTAAGTTTTGGATGATACGACCCCCAGGGTTTCCAGGACATCGATGGAGAGATTATTGTGGCATGTTTGCAGGATGAACTCCTCTGTAATAGGATCTCTGCAATTCATTGCTTTGCCACGGAAGCGCTTGACAAAATCGTCGACTGACTCTCCGTCTTTTTGTTTTTCATCCAGAAGGGTTCCGATTGACACTTCGGTGTCATCATCGAAGAAGTTGCTAAGGAACAAACTTTCTATGTCATCCCAGTAATTGATGCTCCCTGGCTTGAGCCGTCGGTACCAATCGAAGGCGGGCCCACGAAGGGTGCCAACGAATGACCGGACCATTAAAGCCTCATTTCCAGAGATCATGCCCAAATGGGACTTGAAATAAATCAAGTGCTGAATCGCCAAACTCTTCCCCTCAAACGGTGTGAAGTTAATCAGATTGAACTTCGCCGGGTACGGTATTGAATCCCATTCCCTTGGATAGGGACATGGAATACCCGTCTTCTTAACTTCTTGAGCCGTCATCAAAGCGTTGATTTTGTTTTCAAGCTCTTTCATTTTCCCTTTATCGTCTATGTCTTCGTTCGAAGGACGTTGAGGAGAATGAGTTAGACCACCTCCTGTAAGAGGTGCTATTCAACCATCCCCAATATCGTTATTGGGAGGATGTGTTAATCCACCCCCAGTGTTATTGCTATTGGGAGGTGTATCAGCCATAATGATTTCATCCACTTCTGGATCACTGTCATCTATAACATTCCGAGTGTGGTGGCTGGATTCAGGAGGTTAAGGTTGTTGAGTTAGCAACTCTCTCATTTGTTGAATAGCTAACCCCATCTTTGTCTTCATCTCAGCTCTAATTTCTTCACGTTGCTTCGTTAGAGCTTCTTGAAGCATTTGAGCAAATTGATCAGAGGTGATTGTGAGTACTTCTCTGGTTTGTCCCGTGCTAGAACTTGTATCATCAGAAGCGATTGCAGAACAAGTGTCTGAGAATTCATCCTCCGAGGACATTCCTTCTTGCATTCTTTTGTAATCTCTGCGTCTTATGGCTCCTAATTGGAGTCGAGACATCCTTTGAGCAATTCTTGGATTGACTTTTCCTCTCGGGGAAAAGTCGGGATTTGAGTCACTTGAATGCCGCTTAGACTTTCTTTTATCAGCCACGTTGATGGTGACTTCAGGGAATTCATCATCTTGGGCAGCTGATTTTCTTTTGCGGAAATGTCTCGGTTTAGGCTTCGACAATACAGAGACTCTTCGTGGGATGGCTTCTCGTTTGAAACAGTCACATTCTGATAATGCTGCTTTAACGAGTCGCACACAGGAAAAATGGAGTTTATTTCTCGAATAATTCTCTTTCGAAAATTATTCACAACCCCAACTTGATAATACGATTCATCGGTATGATTGCCAAAAAATCGTATCGTCTGTCGGCATAACCTCCCACGTATGATGATATCATTTGGTGAATGCGTCTTCTTCTTGGGGTGTAAAACCTTGTTGGCATTCTCAGGACAATTTATTTTTATCTTTGAGCGATCCAAGGTTATGTCAGGAGTCGTACGTTTAAAACCACCCCCTTGCGGGTATGGAGTCTTAACGGGCTCCGAATGCTGATTTTTCATAAGTCCAGACTTTGGAATCCAAACTTGGTAGGGTTTCGGTGGTTCTTTGGCCACCGTTTCCTTCTTCCTTTCTCGTCTTTGTTGTAAGGGAGCACGGGCATGAGTAGCGTTTGCACGACGTTTTTGTATACGTTCTTTGAGGGTCGAACGAGCCCTTTTGACAATAGTCCATTCCTCCATCGTGATTTTAGCAGAGATATGAGTGATTGGTTGTTGAGACAACTGAACCATGTTCGCGGTGAAAATTGTCTTCATTGAATTCATTGTTATCTCAAGTAATTGATTTTTTTTTTGTTACAAAAGATCCGGTCTTTTTATAAGATCCGGTTACAATGAAAATCAAAGAAAAATAAACAAAGATTACAACTTTCTCCTTTTGTTTCGAACAAATCACGAGCTCCTGTTTTGCGGTCGCTCGCTTTTGTGGGTTCTTTGACTGCGTCGGGGTTTATCCGTGGACCACCGCGAGATCTAGATCTGGTCGGATCTACGCAGTACGACGGGTATTATTTCACGAAGGAAATAATAGCCGGGGGGGATTGGTTCACCAAGGAAACAATCGCCCAAATCTCGGGATCAAAGACCAAGCTTTGATCCGGAGTATGCCTGTGTAGATCTGAGATCCGGTCCTCTCGAACTCTTGCCTTATTTGGCGTTGACAATCGCCGAGCACCAGATCTGGATGAGTAAGTCCTCGAAGTCCCAAAGCTTGAATCTTTTTTTAGATCTGAGTCTTCAATCCAGCAGGGCTTCGCCTCCAAAAAATCCAACCTTTTCAAATGAACCAAGGGGGCCCTATTTATAGGCTCTCTGAACTGTGCCCGCGCCCAGATCTGGGTCGGCCACCTATGGGTGGCCGGCACTGGGCCGAGATCTGAGTCTTCAATCCAGCAGAGCTTCGCCTCTCCAAATTTTCTAACCTTTGACAAATGAGCCTAGGCCTCCTATTTATAGGCTCTCTGAACTGTGCCCGCGCACAGATCTGGGTCGGCCCCCTAGGGGTGGCCGGCACTGGGCCGAGTCACCCATAGGTGGCTCGGCCTTGGCCGAGCCCCCTTAGGCATTGGGTTTCGTCGTTTTACATTTTCGGTTCAATCCGTGATTTGGTTGACTTAGACTCTGATCTGATTTAGCAGTAAATCCGATTCTTGATTTGGCAGTAACTCCACTTCTGAGTTCGAGTCCGAAACTGATCTTGATTCGATCGTGATTCGTCCGAGTCTGCCCTTGGTTGGATGACTCGTTGACTCTTCGAACACTTGGCTTGATTCCACACGCGAATGGATGTATTCCGTTGCTTGCGTGCGATTCGTTAACCTCGTCGCCTCGTTAATCCGCTTCGTTGCGTGTCACTTGGCTTCGGCGTTGTGGACTAAGATACCCCCTCCAAAGTATTTCAGCCTCGTTCTTTTATAGAAGAGTCTGGAATACTTTGGATATGATTGTCCCAACCTTCAGTCGGTGTAACGGGACCTTAGAATGGCTTCTGTTCTTGATTCCTTCAATCCTCCAGGCTATTCATGTTAGACCCTAGAGGGGGGGGGGGTGATTAGGGTCTTATGCTAATCTAATCCGATTATATGCCAATTAAAATCAATTAATAAGATATCCTAGCAAGTATGAAATACAACAATATATATGAACTAGGATAAGCAAGCAATATACAATATGATATATCCTAGCAAAGAGGCATATAGTGAAATATATGCAAGGATATATAAACTAACGCAAGGGGTAAACAATCTAAACAAGTGATAGGGTAATATGATGAGCAATACACAAAGGCGATATAAGATATAAAAACAAGAATAAGAACGCCAATGCAATCACAAACACACGATATGATCACGGAGTTCGGACCTTCCGTCCTACGTCTCCGCTCCCCACTCCCGGGGAGAAATCCACTATCACAACCGGGTTTTCTACGTTCACCCGAACAACGTTTACACCTCACAGTATCGGTTTTCAACGCTCACCGATCAACGTCACTCCTCACAATCGGTTTTCTAGTTCACCGAAAACTTTCACACCACACTCGGTTTCTAGCTCACCGAAAACCTAACAATCTCACAATGCAACAAATATAATTTGTTCTCTAATATGGATGAGAACACAATTAAAGCACAACTCAAAGTTACAATCTCTCACCACCCAACTATACTATGTATGCAAATACTATAAGCTCAATGTGGGTGTGTGTAACAATGAGTAAAATAAAATCTAACTCAATTAACAAACTAGCAATAATAAGAATATGAAAATCAATAATGAAATTGCTAGAGAAAAGAGTTAGAAAACTTCTCTAAGAACACAAGAAGAGGATGAAGGGGATTGAGAATGAATCCCTCAATCTGCAGTGAAAACTTCCTCCTTTGTAAACAGAAACCCAAACTCAAAACAAACAGTAAAACCCTAAACCCTTGCTTAAACTTTTCTTTTCTTTTAAAACATTTCTTAGTTAGCTTGAGAGTTGAAGACAATGGGGTATTTATACCCTCTCACAACTCAGCCAAAAACTCAAAACAGAAAGACCAAAAGGCCCAAAACAGAAGTTCTGCAACGGCTAGAAAAATAGCCGTTGGGAGACCTGACAACGATTCGGTCGACCGAAAAAATGATTCGGTCGACCGACCCGAAAATCCGGTCGACCGCGAACAACCTTGAAAATCCAGAAAACAAGCGGAGCCATCATCGGTCGACCGGCGCGGTCGACCGATATAGAAATCGAAATTTCGGTCGACCGTACCGGTCGACCGACGACTCTCTGGAAAACTACTGAGAAATGATCATTTGACCGGTCGACCGTACCGGTCGACCGAAAACGGACATTTCCAGAAAATCGGTTTTAGAGCTGATTTTAAAACCCTGTTTAAAAATATCAAATAAATTCAGAAAAATGTAAAACTTTGGGGAATGATTGTAGACATGATAATAAACATGCTACAACGACTGGTTTCGAAAAAGGACTTCCCAAATGAAAAATATCATCATTTTACAAACTAGTCCAAAACATGAAAATATGAGATACTTGAATTTTGATGTTTTGACATAAACCAACTTTTGAAACTTTGTGAAATGTTTTTGTAGACTTAGTAAAACATGTATAAACTGATATTGAAGTCTATAAACTAAGAATACAATATTTTCACAAAATTGCATATTCTATGCAATGTTTTCAAAAACATAATAGAAAATATGAAATATAGAATTTCATATATATAACCATAAAAACTCAAAACATATGTATGTATATATATAACTATATATATGCATAGAAACCAAAACTTATATATATATATATGACTATATATATATATACGAAGAAACCAATAAATGTGTGTGTATAGATAATTGAGCTTAGAGTATATAACACACATAATATAAACTCCTAAACTAAATTACCCAAGCTTGATTGGTCTTCAATATGCTCTTCTAGGTAATCTTGCGGATGAAGCTTTAACTTGGATCTTGAACTTTGAATAGCAAGGCTTCACCGACATTCCGCCAACCTCCTTTGGATATGATCGTTGAAGCTCTATTCCATCCATCCTCCAACAACGTTGTTTGTCTACAAAACATAGGAATGCACAAACACTAGACAAACAACATTAGTAATAAATTGTTTGTTAAACATCATCAAAACAAGAAGGCCAACAATCTCCCCCTTTTTGATGATGACAAACAATTTACAAAAAGAAATATATGCATGAAGGAAATGAACATATACAAGATTATACACATGCATATAAACAAGGAATTGTATACTCACAGTATTTCTCCCCCTTTGACAACATCAAAAAGGGGACAAAAAGAATAAGAGAGCGAAAGCTCCCCCTATCAATAAGCATAGGTGAGTATCAAACAAGTATAGGCCGGGATTGCTCCCCCTAAAAGCCATATAGAATATATGTGATGAAGATCATGGCAAAACATATGTGAGCAAGCATACATGAATATGCTAAAAATTTACTCACATACATGAAGATAATGAGAACACATATAAATGTGTCAATATGAAAATAGTGTCTCATTAACACAAAAAATATAAAAACCATATAAAAGAATAGATTTATGAAATCAAAGGAAGAGGAACATGAGAATCATGAAAAAAGTTTTCAAGTGAAAACAAATCACTCAAATGAAATCATAAATCAAGATTTGAGTCCAAAAACAATGTTTGATCAAAAAGAAAATTTTCTTTACATAATTTGATCAAACCACTCATAGAATGCATTATAAAGCACGAATAGATGATCCATTAGCACAAACACATAAATATCATCATATAAGTGAATTATAATGAATTCAAAACAACAAGTCAAAACAAACTCTTTGACAAAAGAATTTCAAGAGAGGCAACAATATATCAAGCTCTAAAGCTTGTTCTAACCCATATAATCATTCTAGCATCCGGTAAACATGATTTGGGAATAAACACCCAATAAACCCAGAGGGTTATATAAATACACATCTCTCATCAAAATCAAAACTAATAATCATGAAAACAAAAGACTTGATAAAAGAAAATTTGTTTTCATAACCAAAAGATATTAAAACATAATTTTCAAAACCAAGACAAAGAAAAATAAAAATACTAAAATTCTTGGTTTAAAATCAATTTTGTTTTGATACCCAAGTAATTTTGGTACCAAAAGGTTTAGGGACATGACCCCTATTATTGAAGCTCAAAGCCCTAGGGTTATGAACCCATTTGGGCGCATTTAGTGCACGGGTCCGGTCATAGCAATAATTATGCAAATGACCCATTCGATTGCAATAAGTGCAATGAAGAGGATGCATTTGGTTATGTTGACCATGTGGATGTGCACGAGGAACATTTGCAAATAAAGATGGTCTTTTAAGATTATTTTGCAAATGAGAAACATTTTGAAATAATGTTGGTCTACTTGAAATATTTTGCGATTTAGAAACTTTTCGCAAATCAAAACAAAACTTGGCTAAGTGACCAACTCTACCACAAAAATCACAATGATACACATTAGCATGCTTATGATGAACAATGGGTGCATGTGTGTGTACATGTGATGAAGAAGAAGCCTTATGAGATGCACAAGAAGAATTAATATTCTTATGTTTTTGTGCATCATAGCAAAACTTAGCTAAATGGCCTTTTCGACCACAAATGGAGCATTTATAAGTTTTACTATACAAGTGTGCAAAGTGTACGGGTTTAGAAGTTGTAGTACTAGACTTTGCACCCAAGTCCATAAGTTTCTTATTATCTACAATGCATGTTTTAAGGGTTGAATCTAAAGATGATATTCGGTTTTTCACAAGATTCAATTCATCATTATGCATACAAGCATTGGAAATAGAAGTAGATGAAACATGATCATTTCTAAAAGAATTAAACTTATTTCTAATAGTTTCTACTTCTATCATGGCATTATTATTAGCATGAGTTAAGCTAGCAATAGATGAAGACATGTTATTATTTTCCAAACTTAATAACTCATTGTTTTCTTTTAAAATAGCATTCTCTTTAACAACAATATCAAGTTTGGAAGCTAGCGACTCATGATCGGATTTTAAACTAATATGCTTGCTTTTAAGATCAATAAAATTGTTTTGCAATTTTGTATAGGCATGAGATAATCTATCATATGCACAAGCGAGTTCATTGATGGATATATCACTATCGGATTCCGAATCGCTTACCACACTAGGGCTATCGCCTAGTGGCCGTGTGCATGATGATGCTCCACACTCACTTGAAGAACAATCCTCCAAACTACGTCGGATTTCCTCCAAGTTGCCTTGATGTGCTTCTATGAATTTCCATAAATTGTAAGCACTATCAAAATGAACAAATTTGTTAGAAAATGATGAGTCAAAGGCATTAAGCAAATATTCTAACAAAAGCTTGTTCATATTAAACATTTTATTATCATGATTGCTCCACTTAGATTTCTCCAATGTGGGCACAATATAAGCACAATCAATAATTTTCCATAAGTCAATATTTCTAGATTCAACAAATAGTTTAAATCTAGAAGCCCATTGTGCATAGGGAAAATTAATGAATTTAGGAGCAACATTGGATTTATAGCCTAAACAAAATACATTCATATTCAAGATATATATATGAACATATGCAAGCAAGACAAATGCAATCATAACTAGATTAGCACAAATAAGATAACTTGGATCTTTAACTCAAGGTGGTTAGACCTTAAATCAAAGAGCACCAAGCTCTGATACCAATTGTTAGACCCTAGAGGGGGGGTGATTAGGGTCTTATGCTAATCTAATCCGATTAAATGCCAATTAAAACTAATTAACAAATATATTCTTGCAAGATAGATATACAAAGAGTTATGTGCAAGAATATGCAATATACACAAGGTGATATATCCTAGCAAAGAGGTATACTATATGATATATGCAAGGATATGCAAACACAAGGGTAACATAAACAAATGATATAGTGGATGAAATAAACAATGAGAGAAAGGCTATAAAGATGAACAAATATAAGTGTGCTAAGCCAAACTCAAACAAGCAATATGATCACGGAGTTCGGACCTTCCGTCCTACGTCTCCGCTCCCCACTCCCGGGGAGAAATCCACTAACACAACCGGGTTTTCTACGTTCACCCTCTTCTACACACTCGGTTTTCTAGCTAACCGAAAACTCTACAACTCACACTCTTGCAATCACACTCTACACCCACTAAGTGTTGGACCTAGCCGTGTCTCCCTCAAGTGCTCGGTTACAACCTCTCCCTAGGCACGTCAACCGACGCCACTCCTCTTGGGACGATCCCCGACTCTCACCACACACTCCTCACTCGGTGTACAAGAGTATTACAAAGTGATTTAACAATTAAGCACAATATAGCAAATGATTGTTCTCTCTAACAAGGTGAGAACTCAATTAGGCTCAACTCAATGTCACACTATCCCACAACCCAATTATATAATGTATGCAAATACAATAAGCTCAATGGTTGTGTGTGCAAACAAAGAGTAAATCAAATCAAACTAAACTCAATATAAAACTAGCTTTAATAGAAATGATAATCAACAAATAATTATAAATAAAAGCTAGACTTGAGTTTAGGAAAACTTCTCTAGATCAAGATGGAGAGATGGAGATATGAAGCCCAAACAAGAAGATGATCTCCTCCACTTGTGAAAATAATCTTCAAACCAAACAAACACTAAAACTCACTTAAACCCTTGTTTAAAACTCTTTAAACTTGTTTAAAACATTTCTTGAAGAGAAATAATTTCTGAAAAATCATTTTCCAGTTGAGAGAAATAAATGTTTGAACACAAAAATACAGTTTCTGAAAATCTGCTGTGATACACGATTTTGTAAAATCAATTAGGCACAGTAAATAAACTCCAAAAATAGTAAAATTTTGAGGAAAGTTTCTAAACATGTAGGTAAACATGTCAGAGAAAGAATTTTTCAAATTTCCCAGTTGAGAGATATAAATGTTTGAACACAGATTTACAGTTTCTGAAAAACTGCAGACATACACGATTTTGTAAAATCAATTGGGCACAGTAAATCAACTCCAAAAGTAGTAAAATTTTGAGGGAAGTTTCTAAACATGTAGGTAAACATGTCAGAGAAAGAATTTTTCAAATATCACTTCTCATTTGTAAAAACTCATCAGTTTTGTAAAACATGCACGAACATGTGCACGAACGAAAACGTGAATTTGTAAATTCCTTTAAACATAACAAATCAATTCCAAACTTGATGAAACTTTGAGAAATGTTTGCAAATGATATTTTGAACATGTTACAAAAAGAATTTTCCAATTTGCATTTCCCAATTATGAAATCTCATTATTTTGCAAAAGTGTTCAAAACATAAAAACCCAAAACCATGCATGTATATATATAACTATATATATACATAGAAACCAAATACGTGTGTGTATATGATATTGAGCTTAAGGTACTTAACACACATAATATAAAATCTAAATTAGATTACCCAAGCTTTATCTTGATCTTCATTGTAGCTCAACTTGGTACACATGCGGATGAAGCTTGAACTTGATCTTTAACTATGAATTGCATGTTGCTTCACTCCACAATTCCGCCAACCTCCATTTGATATCGTCGTTATGGCGCAATCCATCCATCCTCCAACAACGTTGTTTGTCTACAATAAATACGAAAACACAAATACTAGACAAACAACATTAGTGGTAAATTGTTTGTTAAACATCATCAAAACAAGAAGGCCAACAATTCAGTGCTTTGTCGAATGTCTGTAAGAGTTCCGATGCTGCATTTATTGTCTGACCGTTGTCGGAATTTTAAACTTGAAGTCGATTCCTGATTTTCTAATCTTTAGCTGACTATCGATTGTTGGCGTTGAGTCTTTATTTGCGACGCGTTGTCCGGCGTAGTGTTGTTGAGTTATCCTTTATAAAAACATTCTTCAGGAACTTCTCAACCAAAAATAGGGAACAGTTTATACTCATATACCTTATTGGAGTATTAGGAAGCAGTTTATACTCGTATACTTTTCAGAGTATTGATTCTTTCATTGCAACGCATTGATCAGCGTTAACCTAGGGTTACGCGTTGACCGACGTTGACATTAGGGTTTTGAACGTCGTACGTTGACTGTTTGATTGCAACACGTTGACTAGCGTTGACCTAGGGTTACGTGTTGTCTGGCGTTGACCTAGGGTTATGCGTTGTCCGGTGTTGACCCTAGGGTTTCGAATGTCGTTGGATGCTCAAGTCACGAGACCAACTAATGAAGCTGATGCGTCTGTGACTCTCATATTTATAGGATTTTTGGCAAACCCTCAGCCATCAACGGGTTTGATAAGCCTTTACCGACTACCGTTTGAGTCAGGCTAGCATGCGGATTATGTAAATCCGTTCCGCATGTGACGTTGTGCTAAGAGAGTTAACGCTCTTAGTGCTACGATATTGAATACGTAGACTTCGTCTTTCTCACGGGAATAGAATACCCGGCGACGCGTGTTAGGCGTTGACTTTGGGATTTTTGGCTAACCCCCAGCCTTCAACGGATTTGATTAGCCTTTACCAACTACCGTTTGAGTCGGGCTAGCATGCGAATTGTCTAAATCCGTTCCGCATGTGACGTTGTGCTAAAGGAATGAACTCCCTTAGACTTTATGCTACGACTTCGAATACGTAGACTTCGCCATTACTACGGGAATAGGCTACCCGGCAACGTGTATTAAACGCTGACTTATCCCTACTTAGGCTTCGGAATAAAATTCCCCAGAATCGAACTCGGGTTTCTTTTTCCACGGAGAAAGACTAAACCGGCAACGCGTGTTAGGCGTCGGCATATCCTTTCTTAGGATTCAGGATGAAATTCCCCATGCGTGTAAGGCATGGATTTTTTTAACGGTTAAGAACTAACCGGCAGCGCGGGTTAAGCGCAGACTTATCCTTGCTTAGGTTTCAGGATAGAATACCCCAGAATCGAACTCTGGTGTCTTTTTCTACGGAAAAAGACTAAACCGGCAGCGCGTGTTAGGCGCAGACTTATCCCTGCTTAGGATTCGGGATAAACTTCATAGACTGAAATTCTAGTGTCTTTTTTAATCGGTGAAAGACTAAACCGGCAACACGTGTTAGGCATTGACTTATCCCTACTTAGGATTCGGGATAAAATTCCCTGTACCTGTGAGGCACAGATTTTGAGAGTTGAAAAAGGTGGTGTCTTCTCTTGGGGCAAAGACGAACCCGAAATAGGAGAGGAAGAATTTTACATTCTATCTCCCGACACTGAAGAAGAAGAATTTTATATTCTATCTTCAGCTGGAAAGAAGACTCAAGGTGGGATCTCCACCCCCAGAATCCGGAACGATGAAACTAGGAGTGGGACCTCCACTCCAAGAATCGAAAACTTCAGATGATCCTAACTGTCAGAAGGTTTGATTATCGAACTAAAGGTGAATTTCTCGTTTATCGAGAGTGAATTATGGTTTTGACCCTAACTGTAGGAAGGTTTGGCCAAATGGGAGTTTGAGGTGACCCTAACTGTAGGAAGGTTTGATCACTTGATTTGAAAGTGGACCTCTCGTTCATTGGAGGAATCGAGAGGGGATTTTGACTGTGGTCCTAACTGTAAGAAGGTTTGACCAAGTGAGAGGTTTGAGACGATCCTAACTGTAGGAAGGTTTGATCGCTCGATTTGTGGACCTCTCGTTCATTGGGGGAATCGAGAGGGGATTTTGACTGTGGTCCTAACTGTAAGAAGGTTTGACCAAGTGGGTGTTTTGAGACAATCCTAACTGTAGGAAGGTTTGATCGCTCAATTTGTGGACCTCTCGTTCATTGGGGGAATCGAGAGGGGATTTTGACTGTGGTCCTAACTGTAAGAAGGTTTGACCAAGATTCCACGAAGGGAATAATAGCCGGGAGGGATTAGTTCACTAAGGAAATAATCGCTCGGATCTCGGGATCTAAGACCAAGCTTAGATCCGGAGTGTGATCTCATGTAGATCTCAGATCTGTTCTTCCCCTCTCTCGAACTCTTGCCTTTTGTGACGTGGATGCTCGCCGAGGATCAGATCTGGATGTCCAAGTCTTCAAAGTCCTAAAGCTCCAATCTTTTTTAGATCTGAGTCTTCAATCCAGCAGGGCTTCGCCTCCCAAAAGTCCAACCTCTGAAAATGAACAAAAGGGGGCCTAATTATAGGCTACCCTCACTGTGCCTTGGGCACAGTGGTTCTGTCCGTGATTCGGTTGACTTAGATTCTGATTTTTTTGATCTGATTTGGCAGTAAATCCGCTTCTGATTTGGCAGTAAGCCGAGCCACCTAGAGGTGGCTCGGTTTCGGCCGAGCCCTCTGGGTTTGCTGTTTTCCTTCGTTTTGTGCTGTATCCGTTTCTCGGTTCTGTCCGTGATTCGGTTGACTTAGATTCCGATTTGGTTGATCTGATTTGGCAGTAAATCCGCTTCTGATTTGGCAGTAAATCTGCTTCTGAGTTCGAGTCCGAAACTGATCTTGATTCGATCGTGATTCGTCCGAGTTTGTCTTTGGTTGGATCACTCGTTGACTCTTCAACACTTGGCTTGATTCCAAACGCGAATGGATTTATTCCGTTGCTTGCGATTCGTCCGAGTATGCCCTTGGTTGGATGACTCGTTGATTCTTTGACACTTGGCTTGATTCCGAACGCGTATGGATGCATTCTGTCGCTTCCGTGCGATTCGTCAACCCCGTCGCCTCGTTGGTTCGTCGGTTTGTGCCGAGCTATACTAAGGGACCTATAAGCAATTTTATATGCCTACAGATACCCCCTCCAAAGTATTTCAGCCTCGTTCTTTTATAGAAGAGTCTGGAATACTTTGGATATGATTGTCCCCACCTTCAGTCGGTGTAATGGGACCTTGGAATGACTTCCGTTCTTGATTCCTTCAATCTTCCAGGCTATTCGGTGCTTTGTCGAATGTCTGAAAGAGTTTCGGTGCTGCATTTATTGTCTGACCGTTGTCGGAAATTCGAACTTGAAGTCAATTCCTGGTTTTCTGATTTTTAGCTCGTGCTTGCTGGTTGAACACAGAACTGGCCCTCGACTGTCGGCGTTGAGTCTTTATTTGCGACGCGTTGTCCGGCCTAGTGTTGTTGAGTTATCCTTAAGAATGTTTTTAGAAAAATACTCTCCAGAAACTTCTCAACCAACATTAGGGAACAGTTTATACTCATATACCTTATTGGAGTATTAAGAAGCAGTTTATACTCGTATACTTTTCGGAGTAAGGATTCTCTCATTGCAACGCATTGATTGGCGTTGACCTAGGGTTACGCGTTGTCCGGCGTAAAGTATACGAGTATAAACTGCTTCTTAATACTCCGAAAAGTATACGAGTATAAACTGCTTCTTAATACTCCGAAAAGTATACGAGTATAAACTGCTTCTTAATACTCCGAAAAGTATACGAGTATAAACTGCTTCTTAATACTCCGAAAAGTATACGAGTATAAACTGCTTCTTAATACTCCGAAAAGTATACGAGTATAAACTGCTTCTTAATACTCTGAAAAGTATACGAGTATAAACTGCTTCTTAATACTCTGAAAAGTATACGAGTATAAACTGCTTCTTAATACTCTGAAAAGTATACGAGTATAAACTGCTTCTTAATACTCCGAAAAGTATACGAGTATAAACTGCTTCTTAATACTCCGAAAAGTATACGAGTATAAACTGCTTCTTAATACTCCGAAAAGTATACGAGTATAAACTGCTTCTTAATACTCCGAAAAGTATACGAGTATAAACTGCTTCTTAATACTCCGAAAAGTATACGAGTATAAACTGCTTCTTAATACTCCGAAAAGTATACGAGTATAAACTGCTTCTTAATACTCCGAAAAGTATACGAGTATAAACTGCTTCTTAATACTCCGAAAAGTATACGAGTATAAACTGCTTCTTAATACTCTGAAAAGTATACGAGTATAAACTGCTTCTTAATACTCTGAAAAGTATACGAGTATAAACTGCTTCTTAATACTCTGAAAAGTATACGAGTATAAACTGCTTCTTAATACTCCGAAAAGTATACGAGTATAAACTGCTTCTTAATACTCCGAAAAGTATACGAGTATAAACTGCTTCTTAATACTCCGAAAAGTATACGAGTATAAACTGCTTCTTAATACTCCGAAAAGTATACGAGTATAAACTGCTTCTTAATACTCCGAAAAGTATACGAGTATAAACTGCTTCTTAATACTCCGAAAAGTATACGAGTATAAACTGCTTCTTAATACTCCGAAAAGTATACGAGTATAAACTGCTTCTTAATACTCCGAAAAGTATACGAGTATAAACTGCTTCTTAATACTCTGAAAAGTATACGAGTATAAACTGCTTCTTAATACTCTGAAAAGTATACGAGTATAAACTGCTTCTTAATACTCTGAAAAGTATACGAGTATAAACTGCTTCTTAATACTCCGAAAAGTATACGAGTATAAACTGCTTCTTAATACTCCGAAAAGTATACGAGTATAAACTGCTTCTTAATACTCCGAAAAGTATACGAGTATAAACTGCTTCTTAATACTCCGAAAAGTATACGAGTATAAACTGCTTCTTAATACTCCGAAAAGTATACGAGTATAAACTGCTTCTTAATACTCCGAAAAGTATACGAGTATAAACTGCTTCTTAATACTCCGAAAAGTATACGAGTATAAACTGCTTCTTAATACTCCGAAAAGTATACGAGTATAAACTGCTTCTTAATACTCTGAAAAGTATACGAGTATAAACTGCTTCTTAATACTCTGAAAAGTATACGAGTATAAACTGCTTCTTAATACTCTGAAAAGTATACGAGTATAAACTGCTTCTTAATACTCCGAAAAGTATACGAGTATAAACTGCTTCTTAATACTCCGAAAAGTATACGAGTATAAACTGCTTCTTAATACTCCGAAAAGTATACGAGTATAAACTGCTTCTTAATACTCCGAAAAGTATACGAGTATAAACTGCTTCTTAATACTCCGAAAAGTATACGAGTATAAACTGCTTCTTAATACTCCGAAAAGTATACGAGTATAAACTGCTTCTTAATACTCCGAAAAGTATACGAGTATAAACTGCTTCTTAATACTCCGAAAAGTATACGAGTATAAACTGCTTCTTAATACTCTGAAAAGTATACGAGTATAAACTGCTTCTTAATACTCTGAAAAGTATACGAGTATAAACTGCTTCTTAATACTCTGAAAAGTATACGAGTATAAACTGCTTCTTAATACTCCGAAAAGTATACGAGTATAAACTGCTTCTTAATACTCCGAAAAGTATACGAGTATAAACTGCTTCTTAATACTCCGAAAAGTATACGAGTATAAACTGCTTCTTAATACTCCGAAAAGTATACGAGTATAAACTGCTTCTTAATACTCCGAAAAGTATACGAGTATAAACTGCTTCTTAATACTCCGAAAAGTATACGAGTATAAACTGCTTCTTAATACTCCGAAAAGTATACGAGTATAAACTGCTTCTTAATACTCCGAAAAGTATACGAGTATAAACTGCTTCTTAATACTCTGAAAAGTATACGAGTATAAACTGCTTCTTAATACTCTGAAAAGTATACGAGTATAAACTGCTTCTTAATACTCTGAAAAGTATACGAGTATAAACTGCTTCTTAATACTCCGAAAAGTATACGAGTATAAACTGCTTCTTAATACTCCGAAAAGTATACGAGTATAAACTGCTTCTTAATACTCCGAAAAGTATACGAGTATAAACTGCTTCTTAATACTCCGAAAAGTATACGAGTATAAACTGCTTCTTAATACTCCGAAAAGTATACGAGTATAAACTGCTTCTTAATACTCCGAAAAGTATACGAGTATAAACTGCTTCTTAATACTCCGAAAAGTATACGAGTATAAACTGCTTCTTAATACTCCGAAAAGTATACGAGTATAAACTGCTTCTTAATACTCTGAAAAGTATACGAGTATAAACTGCTTCTTAATACTCTGAAAAGTATACGAGTATAAACTGCTTCTTAATACTCTGAAAAGTATACGAGTATAAACTGCTTCTTAATACTCCGAAAAGTATACGAGTATAAACTGCTTCTTAATACTCCGAAAAGTATACGAGTATAAACTGCTTCTTAATACTCCGAAAAGTATACGAGTATAAACTGCTTCTTAATACTCCGAAAAGTATACGAGTATAAACTGCTTCTTAATACTCCGAAAAGTATACGAGTATAAACTGCTTCTTAATACTCCGAAAAGTATACGAGTATAAACTGCTTCTTAATACTCCGAAAAGTATACGAGTATAAACTGCTTCTTAATACTCCGAAAAGTATACGAGTATAAACTGCTTCTTAATACTCTGAAAAGTATACGAGTATAAACTGCTTCTTAATACTCTGAAAAGTATACGAGTATAAACTGCTTCTTAATACTCTGAAAAGTATACGAGTATAAACTGCTTCTTAATACTCCGAAAAGTATACGAGTATAAACTGCTTCTTAATACTCCGAAAAGTATACGAGTATAAACTGCTTCTTAATACTCCGAAAAGTATACGAGTATAAACTGCTTCTTAATACTCCGAAAAGTATACGAGTATAAACTGCTTCTTAATACTCCGAAAAGTATACGAGTATAAACTGCTTCTTAATACTCCGAAAAGTATACGAGTATAAACTGCTTCTTAATACTCCGAAAAGTATACGAGTATAAACTGCTTCTTAATACTCCGAAAAGTATACGAGTATAAACTGCTTCTTAATACTCTGAAAAGTATACGAGTATAAACTGCTTCTTAATACTCTGAAAAGTATACGAGTATAAACTGCTTCTTAATACTCTGAAAAGTATACGAGTATAAACTGCTTCTTAATACTCCGAAAAGTATACGAGTATAAACTGCTTCTTAATACTCCGAAAAGTATACGAGTATAAACTGCTTCTTAATACTCCGAAAAGTATACGAGTATAAACTGCTTCTTAATACTCCGAAAAGTATACGAGTATAAACTGCTTCTTAATACTCCGAAAAGTATACGAGTATAAACTGCTTCTTAATACTCCGAAAAGTATACGAGTATAAACTGCTTCTTAATACTCCGAAAAGTATACGAGTATAAACTGCTTCTTAATACTCCGAAAAGTATACGAGTATAAACTGCTTCTTAATACTCTGAAAAGTATACGAGTATAAACTGCTTCTTAATACTCTGAAAAGTATACGAGTATAAACTGCTTCTTAATACTCTGAAAAGTATACGAGTATAAACTGCTTCTTAATACTCCGAAAAGTATACGAGTATAAACTGCTTCTTAATACTCCGAAAAGTATACGAGTATAAACTGCTTCTTAATACTCCGAAAAGTATACGAGTATAAACTGCTTCTTAATACTCCGAAAAGTATACGAGTATAAACTGCTTCTTAATACTCCGAAAAGTATACGAGTATAAACTGCTTCTTAATACTCCGAAAAGTATACGAGTATAAACTGCTTCTTAATACTCCGAAAAGTATACGAGTATAAACTGCTTCTTAATACTCCGAAAAGTATACGAGTATAAACTGCTTCTTAATACTCTGAAAAGTATACGAGTATAAACTGCTTCTTAATACTCTGAAAAGTATACGAGTATAAACTGCTTCTTAATACTCTGAAAAGTATACGAGTATAAACTGCTTCTTAATACTCCGAAAAGTATACGAGTATAAACTGCTTCTTAATACTCCGAAAAGTATACGAGTATAAACTGCTTCTTAATACTCCGAAAAGTATACGAGTATAAACTGCTTCTTAATACTCCGAAAAGTATACGAGTATAAACTGCTTCTTAATACTCCGAAAAGTATACGAGTATAAACTGCTTCTTAATACTCCGAAAAGTATACGAGTATAAACTGCTTCTTAATACTCCGAAAAGTATACGAGTATAAACTGCTTCTTAATACTCCGAAAAGTATACGAGTATAAACTGCTTCTTAATACTCTGAAAAGTATACGAGTATAAACTGCTTCTTAATACTCTGAAAAGTATACGAGTATAAACTGCTTCTTAATACTCTGAAAAGTATACGAGTATAAACTGCTTCTTAATACTCCGAAAAGTATACGAGTATAAACTGCTTCTTAATACTCCGAAAAGTATACGAGTATAAACTGCTTCTTAATACTCCGAAAAGTATACGAGTATAAACTGCTTCTTAATACTCCGAAAAGTATACGAGTATAAACTGCTTCTTAATACTCCGAAAAGTATACGAGTATAAACTGCTTCTTAATACTCCGAAAAGTATACGAGTATAAACTGCTTCTTAATACTCCGAAAAGTATACGAGTATAAACTGCTTCTTAATACTCCGAAAAGTATACGAGTATAAACTGCTTCTTAATACTCTGAAAAGTATACGAGTATAAACTGCTTCTTAATACTCTGAAAAGTATACGAGTATAAACTGCTTCTTAATACTCTGAAAAGTATACGAGTATAAACTGCTTCTTAATACTCCGAAAAGTATACGAGTATAAACTGCTTCTTAATACTCCGAAAAGTATACGAGTATAAACTGCTTCTTAATACTCCGAAAAGTATACGAGTATAAACTGCTTCTTAATACTCCGAAAAGTATACGAGTATAAACTGCTTCTTAATACTCCGAAAAGTATACGAGTATAAACTGCTTCTTAATACTCCGAAAAGTATACGAGTATAAACTGCTTCTTAATACTCCGAAAAGTATACGAGTATAAACTGCTTCTTAATACTCCGAAAAGTATACGAGTATAAACTGCTTCTTAATACTCTGAAAAGTATACGAGTATAAACTGCTTCTTAATACTCTGAAAAGTATACGAGTATAAACTGCTTCTTAATACTCTGAAAAGTATACGAGTATAAACTGCTTCTTAATACTCCGAAAAGTATACGAGTATAAACTGCTTCTTAATACTCCGAAAAGTATACGAGTATAAACTGCTTCTTAATACTCCGAAAAGTATACGAGTATAAACTGCTTCTTAATACTCCGAAAAGTATACGAGTATAAACTGCTTCTTAATACTCCGAAAAGTATACGAGTATAAACTGCTTCTTAATACTCCGAAAAGTATACGAGTATAAACTGCTTCTTAATACTCCGAAAAGTATACGAGTATAAACTGCTTCTTAATACTCCGAAAAGTATACGAGTATAAACTGCTTCTTAATACTCTGAAAAGTATACGAGTATAAACTGCTTCTTAATACTCTGAAAAGTATACGAGTATAAACTGCTTCTTAATACTCTGAAAAGTATACGAGTATAAACTGCTTCTTAATACTCCGAAAAGTATACGAGTATAAACTGCTTCTTAATACTCCGAAAAGTATACGAGTATAAACTGCTTCTTAATACTCCGAAAAGTATACGAGTATAAACTGCTTCTTAATACTCCGAAAAGTATACGAGTATAAACTGCTTCTTAATACTCCGAAAAGTATACGAGTATAAACTGCTTCTTAATACTCCGAAAAGTATACGAGTATAAACTGCTTCTTAATACTCCGAAAAGTATACGAGTATAAACTGCTTCTTAATACTCCGAAAAGTATACGAGTATAAACTGCTTCTTAATACTCTGAAAAGTATACGAGTATAAACTGCTTCTTAATACTCTGAAAAGTATACGAGTATAAACTGCTTCTTAATACTCTGAAAAGTATACGAGTATAAACTGCTTCTTAATACTCCGAAAAGTATACGAGTATAAACTGCTTCTTAATACTCCGAAAAGTATACGAGTATAAACTGCTTCTTAATACTCCGAAAAGTATACGAGTATAAACTGCTTCTTAATACTCCGAAAAGTATACGAGTATAAACTGCTTCTTAATACTCCGAAAAGTATACGAGTATAAACTGCTTCTTAATACTCCGAAAAGTATACGAGTATAAACTGCTTCTTAATACTCCGAAAAGTATACGAGTATAAACTGCTTCTTAATACTCCGAAAAGTATACGAGTATAAACTGCTTCTTAATACTCTGAAAAGTATACGAGTATAAACTGCTTCTTAATACTCTGAAAAGTATACGAGTATAAACTGCTTCTTAATACTCTGAAAAGTATACGAGTATAAACTGCTTCTTAATACTCCGAAAAGTATACGAGTATAAACTGCTTCTTAATACTCCGAAAAGTATACGAGTATAAACTGCTTCTTAATACTCCGAAAAGTATACGAGTATAAACTGCTTCTTAATACTCCGAAAAGTATACGAGTATAAACTGCTTCTTAATACTCCGAAAAGTATACGAGTATAAACTGCTTCTTAATACTCCGAAAAGTATACGAGTATAAACTGCTTCTTAATACTCCGAAAAGTATACGAGTATAAACTGCTTCTTAATACTCCGAAAAGTATACGAGTATAAACTGCTTCTTAATACTCTGAAAAGTATACGAGTATAAACTGCTTCTTAATACTCTGAAAAGTATACGAGTATAAACTGCTTCTTAATACTCTGAAAAGTATACGAGTATAAACTGCTTCTTAATACTCCGAAAAGTATACGAGTATAAACTGCTTCTTAATACTCCGAAAAGTATACGAGTATAAACTGCTTCTTAATACTCCGAAAAGTATACGAGTATAAACTGCTTCTTAATACTCCGAAAAGTATACGAGTATAAACTGCTTCTTAATACTCCGAAAAGTATACGAGTATAAACTGCTTCTTAATACTCCGAAAAGTATACGAGTATAAACTGCTTCTTAATACTCCGAAAAGTATACGAGTATAAACTGCTTCTTAATACTCCGAAAAGTATACGAGTATAAACTGCTTCTTAATACTCCGAAAAGTATACGAGTATAAACTGCTTCTTAATACTCCGAAAAGTATACGAGTATAAACTGCTTCTTAATACTCCGAAAAGTATACGAGTATAAACTGCTTCTTAATACTCCGAAAAGTATACGAGTATAAACTGCTTCTTAATACTCCGAAAAGTATACGAGTATAAACTGCTTCTTAATACTCCGAAAAGTATACGAGTATAAACTGCTTCTTAACACTCCGAAAAGTATACGAGTATAAACTGCTTCTTAATACTCCAATAAGGTATATGAGTATAAACTATTCCCTATTTTTGGTTTGAGAAGTTCCTGGAGAATATTGTTTATAAATATTCTTAAGGATAACTCAACCACACTACGCCGGACAACGCGTTGTGCATAAAGACTCGACGCCACAATCAATGGTCAGCTCAAAGGAATCGACTTCAAGTTCAGAAAATTCCGACAAACGGTCAGACAATAAATGCAGCACCGGAACTCTTACAGACTTTCGACAAAGCACCGAAAAGCCTGGAGAATTGAAGGAGTCAAGAACAGAAGCCATTCCGAGGTCCCGTTATACCGACTGAAGGTAGGGACAATCATATCCAAAGTATCCCAGACTCTTCTATAAAAGAACGAGACTGAAATACTTTGGAGGGGGTATCTGTAGGCATATAAAATTGCTTATAGGTCCCCTAGCATAGCTCGGCACAAACCGACGAGCCAACGAGGCGACGAGATCGACGAATCGCACGGAAGCGACGGAATGCATCCATACGCGTTCGGAATCAAGCCAAGTGTTAAGGAATCAACGAGTCATCCAACCGAGAACAGACTCGGACGAATCACGATCGAATCAAGATCAATTTCGGACTCGAACTCAGAAGCGGATTTACTGCCAAATCAGGAATCCGACTTACTGCCAAATCAACCAATCAGAGTCTCAATCAACCGCATCACGGACAAAACCGGAAAACGGACACGACTCGAAAAAATCGGAAAACATCGCCCGCGGGGGCTCGGCCAAAGCCGAGCCACCTCAAGGTGGGCCGGCCAAGGCCGAGCCACCTCGGGGTGGCTCGGCCAAGGCCGAGCCACCTTGGGGTGGCTCGGCCATGAGCCGAGCCACCCCAAGGTGGCTAGGCACAGTGTCGGCCACCCCGAGGTGGCCGACAGTGGCCCGAGGTGGCCGACAGTGGCCAGAGGTGGCCGACGTTTCTCTTTTTGCGGGCACTGTCCTGAGAGCCTATAAATAGGCCTAGAGATGTTCATTTTCAGAGGTCGAACTTTCAAGAGCCGAAACTCTGCCGGATTGAAGAGTGAACTCGGAGCTTTGAAGACCTGAAGACTTGCACATTCGGATCTGATCCTCGGCGAACATCCACGTCAGAAAAGACAGGATTTCGAGAGGAAGAAAGAACAGATCTGAGATCTACACGAGACCACACTCCAGATCTAAGCTTGGTCTTAGATCTCGAGATCCGAGCGATTATTCCCTTGGTGGACTAATCCCTCCCGGCTATTATTCCCTTCGTGGAATAATACCCGTATAATCGTGTAGATCCGACCGGATCTAGATCGCGCGGTGGTCCACGGATTAACCCCGGCGCAGGCAAAGAACCCACCAAAGCGAGCGACCGCAAAACAGGAGCTCGTGATTTGTTCACAGAAGGAAAGTTGTAATTTTTCTTTATTTTCTTTGATTTAGTTGTAACCGGATCTATAAAAGACCGGATCTTTGTAATCCAAGATGACAATGGAATCAATGAAAAAGACAACAGTTTTCCACGCGAACAATGGTTTGGTTATTTGTGGGCATCGTTCGTGGGGCTACCTTCGATTGGTACCGTCATCTTAAGCCTGAAAAGCGTCAACAACTAGGATGATATGAAAAGCTCATTTCTTGGTAATTTCATTGATGATGACCCCGAGGTATCAATCAGGACACTCTTTAAGGAGAAACAAGAAGATGGAGAGGTGATTGACGATTTCATTAAGCACTTCCGGAATAAAGCAATGAATTGCTGAGATCCAGTCACAGAGGACTTCATCCTCCAAAACTATCATAATAACTTATCCATTGATATCTTGAAAGTTATGGGAGTAGCATCGTCCATAACATGGAAAGAATTAAAACTACGAGGGGAACATGCCGAATGCTTTCTCAAAAGAAAAAACCTCAAAAAAGGCCAACAGACGATTAACCCCCTGAACTCGAATTTTTCTTCTCGTGGTAATGGAAAGGCACATGCAGCGGTTGTTAATGCTAATCAGACGTCACAACAGCAGCCTCGAAACACGAAAAGACTCCGGATCCGAGACTCCAAAAAGAGTACTCCTTCAAGGATGAAGAGGTTCCGCCTATCTTCAAATACCTCCTTGAAAATAACAAAATCAAGCTGCCACCTATTATGAATCTGGAGGAAGGTAATAACACTTCAGATCTAAAGTACTGTGCGTACCACAGAAGGATTCTTCATCCTACCAAGGCTTGTTTCACACTCAAGAACAACATTCAATCCTTGGTCGATGCTGGCATCATAACACCGAAATGAGCCGAATGAGAATGGCACACTCCGAAGGGTATACCAGTATAAACTGGTTCTCAATACTCCGAAGAATATACGAGTATAAACTGCTTCTCAATCCTCCAATAGGTGCATGAGGATAAACTTCTCCCTGCATACTCCAACAGGTATACGAGTCTAAAGCATATCCTAATTTTAACGGGAAGTTCCTGGAATAATATCGTATGTGATATTCTTAAGGATAACCCGACCATTCATCTGAATACAACGGGAAGTTCCTGGAATAATATCGTATGTGATATTCTTAAGGATAACCCGACCATTCATCTGAATACAAAGTATTCCTCATTAGACCTAAGGATAACCCGACCATTCATCTGAATACAAAGTATTCCTCATTAGACCCAGTTTCGTAAGGAAAACTATAGGTGGGTAACCCGGTTAGTATAAATAGGGATAAATACAAAACTTCCACTGTCCCTCACTGATCAGATCAATTGACAGTGAGCCTATCAGAGTTCATTTGGTCAAATCTGTTTAAACTCCCACTGCATTTGTGCACTTAGCATGCCCAAGGTTAAGTCCCAATGCAGTGTTCTCAAAGTTTAGCTACCAATTCATGGCAAGCGACAGACACCTTTCATGTTAAATTATTATCATTTAACATTAAAAAATTCTGTTGAGTGACTTTTACAAATCAACGCTCCTACTGTGATTTGCACTCTCACTCCCATTGGTTCAGCTCAGTCAAATCTTCCTTTTACAAATCAACGCTCCTACTGTGATTTGCACTCTCACTCCCATTGGTTCAGCTCAGTCAAATCTTCCTACAGTTAGGACCACAACCAAAATCTTCGCTCGATTCCTTCCATGAATGAGAGGTCCACTTCCAAATCGAGCGACTATACCTTTAAAACAGTTAGGGTTATTCCTCCATTTCCTCTTGGTCAAACCTTCCTATAGTTAGGACCACAACTAAAACCTCCTCTTGATTCCTTTCACGAGCGAGGGGTCCACTTCCAAATTGAGTGATCAAACCTTCCTACAGTTAGGGTCGTCTTAAACCTCCTATTGGAAATTCGTGCTAAATACATACAAAATACGCAACGGAAGACTATATATATAATAATACTAAGTATGTAGAGAGCATGAAAAACAAGCTAGGACCATCCTAATTAAATCTAACATGATCCCGATATTAAAGAGTGCATACAAGAAATAGAAAGTTATACTTTCGAAACGTGATTCGGTAGAAGATCAAACAACCTCTAGCTCTTGCTCCTTGTTGTTATAAACCTCCTTGTAGTGGATCTCTAAGTCTTCAAGTGAGCTTGAAAAATTCAGAGTCTTCTTGAGACACAAGGCAAGATATCCACCCCAGGGTACTATAAAATCCTACTACTTACTCTTACTCAAAGATTACTATAGTTTAGTAAGAGGTAAAGAGTTTAGTAAGAGGTAAAGCTCTCTTTTTTTATTCTCTTATGGAAAAAACCACTTAGCCAATTTTTCATTAACCTTTCCATAAGAGAGAGAACTCATATATATAGAGTGAGATATGTCATGACTCATCTCATGAGTCATGCCATGAGTCATCTAAATGTAATGATTCCTTTCATGAGTCATGCAATGACTCATCTCATGAGTAATGCAAAGAGTCATGAAGAATTAAAACTATGTGCTAAAACCATTTTCCCAAACCATACCACCTTAATGACTCATCTCATGACTCATTAATCAAGGTATAATAAAGTATGTATTTCATAAATAAAAATACCACATCAATACGGTATTTCATAAATACGATATTTTGTAATTTTCCAATCATTGACTAATAAGTCATCATGTGACCAAAAATTTAATGAGTTGACCAAAAGTCAACTATTGACCAAAAAGTCAACTAGTTGACTAAAAGTTAACTTTATGGGAAAAATACTGGAATTTATTTCCTAAGCACACAGCACTTCGATTTTACCGATATACATAACTGTTTATGTGTATCCGGTAAAATCATATATGTGTATCAATCATACGCACTACTCTATAAATTATGTTTCATAGGATTCAAGTACGCGCTTGGTGTGACTCTAGGGCCTAACTTAAGAACTTAGCAGTTGATGATATCCACAAGTTCAACAGAGGTGCTAGCTACACATGCAGATTAGCCGGGTATAAGTTGTGATAAATGTCTACAAGATGCTAACACAATTTTATCAGGACCACTCAGTGATAATATTGTACAGTTTGGTCTCTTCGTCAAACCATGTCAAACTATCGAGCCTTGGGTATGAAAAACTATCAAACCCTAATAGCTCGATTAGTGTTTGTTGATATTAAACTCATAACCTATAAGATCAAACCAACACTCAGTTTATCTTATTTACTTCGGCCAAGAATTTCCTGGTTATAGTTATATCAAACAATTTTATGACATCAACCCCTTATACTGGGAGAGACGAATCCCATCTTGGCATCTATCAAACAATTTTATGACATCAACCCCTTATACTGGGAGAGACGAATCCCATCTTGGCATCTCAATATCTACTTATGTCTCTATACTGGGAGAGACGAATCCCATCTTGGCATCTCAATATCTACTTATGTCTCGGGATGCTCCCAACAAGAACCGTTATGCACAACTCAATGAGAACTGTGGTTAGGTAAAAGTCTAAGTACACCAACATGGAGCTAGTAGCAGCGAGCTTGCTTGTCATTAGGCCTAAAGGCCAAAAGTTGGCAACAAGCTGTAGACCCAAAGGACTAAAGCAAGCCAACGCCCCAAAAAAAGTTAAATACGGGGTCGAGCCGGGCTTACTCTGAATAGGCTTAACTCGGGTCGGGCATCAACTGGATGAGCAAAGTCGTCTGGCTTGGGATTTTGGGCTTGACCTAGTATGACCCAAGATAAGGGTAAATATCAGGCCGGGTGCAGCCCAACCCAGTTCAAGCCTGGTCGGTTTATCGTAACATACATGGCTTGGCTGGCCGACCCAGGGTTCAAACCAACCCATGCCCACTTCCATCTATATGTACCTATAAACCCGAGATACAAATTCTCTTACCCTTAAACCCGAAGAACAGATGACATAATCTATGTATTCTGTATTTCTTAGGGGGGGAACGCATAATTCCCAAACCCTCTTCTCTAATAGTCATGTCGCAAAATTTGCAAAATACCGTCTTCTCCTACCTTCATATCTCTACTCCCTCATGCCCCTGTCAATCCTCTCATCTTTCTCTTTCATTCCCACCTCCCCTGTTCCACAACCTAAACATGTTGAGGTTGAACACACAACCCGTGCCCTTTGTAGGCATATAAAATTGCTTATAGGTCCCTTAGCACAGTTCGATATAAACCGACGAACCAACGAGGCGACGAGATCGACGAATCGCACGCAAGCGACGGAATGCACCCATACGCGTTCGGAATCAAGCCAAGTGTTAAAAAATCAACGAGTTATCCAACCGGGAACTGACTCGGACGAATCACGATCGAATCAAGATCAGTTTCGGACTCGAACTCAGAAGTGGATTTACTACCAAATCAGGAATCAGACTTACTGCCAAATCAGATCAACAAATCAGAGTTTCAATCAACCAAATCACGGACAGAACCGGAAAACCAAACACCCGGAGGAGCTGGCCAAGGCCGAGCCACCTTGGGGTGGCTCGGCCATGAGCCGAGCCACCCCAAGGTGGCTAGGCACAGTGTCGGCCACCCCGAGGTGGCCGACAGTGGCCCGAGGTGGCCGACAGTGGCCAGAGGGGGCCGACAATTCCCTTTTTGCAGCCACTGTCCTGAGAGCCTATAAATAGGCCTAGAGATGTTCATTTTCAGAGGTCGAACTTTCAAGAGCCGAAACTCTGCCGGATTGAAGAGTGAACTCGGAGCTTGAAGACCAGAAGACTTGCACATTCAGATCTGATCCTCGGCGACCATCCACGTCAGAAAAGGCAGGATCTCGAGAGGAAGAAAGAACAGATCTGAGATCTACACGAGACTACACTCCAGATCTAAGCTTGGTCTTAGATCTCGAGATCTGAGCGATTATTCCCTTGGTGGATTAATCCCTCCCGGCTATTATTCCCTTCGTGGAATAATACCCGTATAATCGTGTAGATCCGACCGGATCTAGATCGCGCGGTGGTCCACGGATTAACCCCGACGCAGACAAAGAACCCACAAAGCGAGCGACCGCAAAACAGGAGCTCGTGATTTGTTCACAAGAGGAAAGTTGTAATTTTTACTTTTTATTTTTTTTCTTTGATTTAGTTGTAACCGGATCTATAAAAGACCTGATCTTTGTAATCCAAGATGACAATTATTTCAATGAAGAAAATAGTTTTCCCCGCGAACAATCTGGCGACCACAGTGGGAGCCGACGATCTCGCCAACGAGATCGATGCGTCGCAGCCGCGGATTGCAATCCCGGTCGTGGAGGAGGTCGAGTACGAGTTCGACCAAGCCAAGTTCGAGGAGTACGTGTCCTCGTCCGGATCTACCTCCCCCCGCAAGTCCAAGAAGTTCTCCTCCGGGAGAAAAGCTCGTTGGTTTGAAGCTGCTCGGGAAGCCCACGAAGCTCTCAACCCAGCTGACGCCAAAGTCGCGTCAGATGAAGTTCCACCGACCTCCAATCAGGTCAACCCAACTCCCGCCAACGCCTCCACTGTTCAGGGCGTTGTGACTCTCTCAAAGAGAGCCCGCCAGAGGCGTCGTCAACGCCTTGCGCGGCAACTCGCTAAGGCGATGGAGTCTACGGACGGATTCCGCTACCACGCGGAGTTGAAGAACAGAAGAGGCAAACAGCCTCAACCACCAATGAATGGCGACTCTTCCAAGCCGCCAAAGAAAGAATGGGTCCGCGTCAAACGGAACCGTTCGACACTTGAAGAGCGTATTCGCAAGCGCCGCGCGATGTCAGCGCAGGCACGGGCTCAAGCTCAGGAAGCCCGTAGAAGACTGCAAAAGGAGGAGGCGAAGAAGCCACCACCAACACGACAAGTCTGGAAGCCTAAGTCTGAAGTGGCGACTCAGGCCAAAAAGCAACCAGTGCAGCCTTCTAAGGAAGGTCAAACTCCGGCGAGTCAACCAAAGTCGCCGTCAATCCCAATAACTTCTCCGGGAGATCATGCAGAGTCATCCCGCAAGAAGAAATCAATTTTGGAGCGCCTCGGTCCAGTTCCTGACGTGAGAGGCAAAGCTCCAATTCACGAGCGTTTGGGCCCGATGAAGAAGCCCAGAACGACTCAACATACTGGGGGTCGCCATCACCTCCAGCATGACAAAGACCTCAAGGCAGCTGCGCGCACCAATTTGCGCATTGAAGTCCAAGATCACGCCGAAAATTCACGCCCAAAAAGGCATGTTTTGAGGCGGGTAACCTTTGAAAGCCCAAAGAAGGCAAGTCAACCTCAGATGGAAACATTATCATCTGATAATGATTGTGTTGTACCTGAGAAGGCGTGCCCGCACACGATAGGTTACTCTGACTGTCAAAATGACGAGTTGTACTATCGTGCTGGGGGTACGAATAGAACCAGGAAGAGGAGTCCCCGAGAACGGGAAATTCAATGTCCCTGTTCCAAACTCATTCGGGCGGTATTGTCGGAATGCAATTGCATTAAGGCGGTCCCCGAAAGAGTTTCAGTTTTTGAAAGACTTAATGCGGAAACGCCAAAACCAAGGCCTAGGCGCTTCCAACGAAGAAGAAGGGTGATTGAAGACGGAGAATTTCCGAGGGTCACCACCAACATGACGAGCAAAGGGACATCGGCACGAGAAGATTTCGAGTCGATTCTGAAAGCTTCCCGACCTAGAACCCGTCTGCAGTCCGGAACCATAGAGCGAGCAACTTATGGTAGGATTCGGACAAGACGCCCTTCAGAAGATGAAGAATCTGATGCCGGCTCCGCGGTGGCATCAGATAATACAGTATCCAGCGAGGGACAACCCCGCGAGGCCCTGATGATAAGTGCGGAGCAGATGGCCAAGATGCTTGAAGACGCTTTGGCTAAGCAGAAAGAAAGTTTCAAATTTGAGATGGAGATGGCCATGCAGCAGATGAGAGAAATGCATGACCAACAGATCCAAGCATTGGCGAACCAACAAGGCGAGCAGAATCATCGTAACCCGATTAATGTGGAAGATGAGGATACAAATGCTCGTAACACCAATGATCCTCCCGTCAACGCAGGGGGTGGTAATGAGAATGCTGGCGAAGAAACCGGCGAAAACCTGAAGATCAAGAACCTCGAGAGCAAAATCAACACACTAATTTCCGCTCAAGAGACGAAGAAAACAGGCATTCCTTGCCCATACCCAAGAGAATGGGAATCGATCCCATATCCGGCGAAGTTTAATCTAATTAACTTCACGCCGTTTAATGGGATGGGTTCACCTACCCAGCATTTGATTTACTTCAAATCGCATTTGGGGGTGATCTCTGGTAATGAGCCTCTGATGGTGCGGTCATTCGTCGGCACTCTTCGCGGAGCCGCCTTCGATTGGTATCGCCGCCTCAAGCCAGGCAGCGTAAACAGCTGGGATGACATGGAGACCAAGTTCCTGGCCAACTTCTTCGACGACGACACCGAGATATCTATCGGATCGTTGCTCGATGAGAAGCAGAAGGACGGAGAGTTAGTCGATACCTTCGTCAAAAGATTCCGGAACAAGGCGATGAATTGCCGGGACCCGATCACAGAGGAATTCATCCTCCAAACTTGCCACAACAACCTTGCGTTGGACGTGTTGGAAGCAATGGGAACAGCACCGTCTGACACTTGGAAGGATCTGAAGGCCCGAGGGGAGCAGGCTGAGCGATTCCTTAGAAGGAAGAAGGCCGAGAGGAACCAACCGACGGTTAATCCGCTGGACTCAAATTTCGCCTCTCGTGGTAAGGGCAAAACACCTGCAGCTACTGGTGGTGCTAATCAAGCGTCACAACAGCAATCCCGAAGGCAGCAAAAGACTTCGGGTCCGAGACTCCAAAGAGAGTATTCCTTCAAGGACGAAGACGTTCCAGCCATCTTCGAATCCCTCCTTGAAGGTAACAAGATCAAGCTACCACCTATCACAAATCAGGAGGAAGCTGACAACACTACGGACCCAAAGTACTGTGCATACCACAGGAGGGTCGTTCATCCCACCAAGGATTGCTTTGCTCTCAAGAATAGCATTCAGACCTTGGTTGAAGCCGGCGTCATAACGCTAAGGTAAGCCAATTGAGAACGGCAAAACTCCAAAGAGTATACGAGTATAAACTGTTTCTCAATCCTCCGACCGGTATAAGAGGTTAAACTACTCCCTGATACTCCAATAGGTATATGAGTCTAAACTGTTTCCCCACTTTTGACGGGAAGTTCCTGGAGAATATTAAGCTAATATTCTTAAGGATAACCCGGTTAGTTAACTGATAATAATGTCCGAACCAGTTCCGCAGAGGAAACTGGGGGTGGACGATTTATGTAACGGGAAGTTCCCAAAACCACAGCAATGTAATGAATAAGAACTCCCATTCTCACCATGTCTATGCACTCAACACTCTCTCTGTTAGAGTCTGGACGTAAAGTACCCACTTGGTCAAACCTTCTTACAGTTAGGACCACAGTCAAAATCCCCTCTCGATTCCCCCAATGAACGAGAGGTCCACAAATTGAGCGATCAAACCTTCCTACAGTTAGGATTGTCTCAAAACACCCACTTGGTCAAACCTTCTTACAGTTAGGACCACAGTCAAAATCCCCTCTCGATTCCCCCAATGAACGAGAGGTCCACAAATTGAGCGATCAAACCTTCCTACAGTTAGGATTGTCTCAAAACACCCACTTGGTCAAACCTTCTTACAGTTAGGACCACAGTCAAAATCCCCTCTCGATTCCCCCAATGAACGAGAGGTCCACAAATTGAGCGATCAAACCTTCCTACAGTTAGGATTGTCTCAAAACACCCACTTGGTCAAACCTTCTTACAGTTAGGACCACAGTCAAAATCCCCTCTCGATTCCCCCAATGAACGAGAGGTCCACAAATTGAGCGATCAAACCTTCCTACAGTTAGGATTGTCTCAAAACACCCACTTGGTCAAACCTTCTTACAGTTAGGACCACAGTCAAAATCCCCTCTCGATTCCCCCAATGAACGAGAGGTCCACAAATTGAGCGATCAAACCTTCCTACAGTTAGGATTGTCTCAAAACACCCACTTGGTCAAACCTTCTTTATGGAGTCTCTGCTATCCCAGGGGAAGATGACGAAAGAATCCCCACTTTCCCGCTCTCTGAAGAAGAACAAGAAGCTTTTGCGACTCGGAGCGGAAATGAATATCACTACAATTATCCGCCACCTAGTGAGCAGGGGGTGAACAAGCGGGGACCAGCCAAAACTCTCACGGAGATGGGAGTGATTACAAGCCCCACACCGGGTAAAGAAGCTCTACGACAGCCGGTAGATAAACATAAAGAAAAGAGGCCCGAGGAGGTTCAGAATCCGAAGCAGTCTCGTTTCAGTCGCCCGATTGGAAAAGACAAACCGGAGAGTTCGAAAACTCCACGTGCCTTTGACATCATGGCTCAGCTAGCCAATATTCCAGCGCGGATAACGCTATATGAATTGTTGCGGCTGTCTAAAGAAACTAGAGAAGCATTGCAAGAAGCCTTGGCCGATTCAGAAGCATTCCTCACTCGTATCAAACCGGCACCTGAGGAACTAGAACTATTAGCTCAACAGTGCAATGTGGCAGCTAAGAACATTCCCTGCATCACCTTCACCAAAGAAGACATGCAGACGAAGAATTCAAACCATGATCGGCCATTGTATTTTGTCGGGTACATTGGTTCCAGCGAGGTCAACCGAATCCAAGTAGATCCGGGTTCCGCTGTGAGCATTATGCTGCTTCGCCTAATGCCTAGTCTTGGCATTACAGTCAGCAAATTGGCGTCTACAGGCATAGTCATTTACGGATTCAATACCAGCGGGTCAAGGCCTTTGGGGAAGATTCGGATAAAATGCCAAATGGGCGATCTGAAGACGGAGGTCACGTGTTACGTAATAGATGCTGAGACATCC
>NC_033801.1:122189051-122235294 GCF_001876935.1 Asparagus officinalis
CTTGAGACATGGAAGTGGCTTCCGTGCATTTTTGACTAAGTCTTTGAGACTTGTCTTTGGCTCATCTGTTTTAAGTCTCGGCTCACATCCATTAAGCTGATGGTCCTGCAAACGTGCATAGGATTTTTGGCAAACCCTCAGCCATCAACGGATTTGATAAGCCTTTACCGACTACCGTTTGAGTCGGGCTAGCATGTGGATTGTCTAAGTCCGTTCCACATGTAACGTTGTGCTAAGAGAATGAACCCTCTTAGACTTGATGCTATGATTTTGAATACATAGACTTTGTCATTTTCACGGAAAAAGACTAACCGGCAACGCGTGTTAGGCGTAGGCTTATCTCTAATTAGGGATCGAGATAAAGTCCCCCATGCGTAAAAGGCATGGATTTTGGTGCTACGATGTTGAATACGTAGACTTTGTCGTTATTTCTTCCTGTGTTACTTGAAACACTGAAAGAAAGTTGGAAGCGCCAGAGGTGTAATATTAACTTGGCATGAATTTTTACTTAGAGTGAAATTCAAAAAATTTCTTTATTATCACTAGGATAATTCCAGAAAATATTTAATCCGTTGGGGATTTTATAATGACAACTTGCTATTCTTGTTGAAAAAGGATTAACAAGTTCATTGGGGGGTTTGACTGTTAGGGGTGTGATGTTAACCTAACAGTATTTTATGGACCTATCGCTCTATTGAGGAGAGTCGATAAGTGGATTTTTGTCAGAGGTGTAGTGTTAACGTGACAGGATGTGTGTTGCGATTGGAGCAACTTTGTGGACTTATCATCCTATTGACGAGGATTGATAAGTGGATTGTTGTCAGAGGTATATTGTTAACGTGACAGGAATGTGTTGCGATTGGAGCAACTTTGTGGACTTATCATCCTATTGATGAGGATTGATAAGTGGGTTGTCAGAGGTTTAGTGTTAACGTGACAGGATTTGTGTTGCGATTGGTGATCATCCTATTGGTAAGGATTGATAAGTTGATTGTCAGAGGTGTATATTGTTAACGTGACAAATTAGGAGTAATGCGAGTTGAATGCATACTCTGTGGGGATGATAATCGTCAGAAGTGTAATGTTAATTCGACGATGTGAAAGATTCGTTACTCTTAATCCAATGGATTTCAAGTAACCAACCCCCATATTGTTAACGTGACAAATTGGGAGTGATGTAAGTTGAATGCATACTCTGTGGGGATGATAATTGTCAGAAGTGTAATGTTAATTCGACGATGTGAAAGATTCGTTACTCTTAATCCAATGGATTTCAAGTAACCAACCCCCAGTCTTGATTAAGACTTAGCAGGGGAATAAAAAGAGGTAGACAAGGCACATCACGTAGTGGGCCATTATCTGATGAGTTTGACTATCAGAGGTGACGGTTAACGTGATAGTTTTGGTGGACCCACCATCCTACTTGAAGAGGATTGGTGGGGGAATTTGGAGGAAAAGGACTATCAGGAGTTTGGCTATCAGAGGTAACTGTTAACGTGATAGTTTTGATATACCCGCCATCCTACTTGAAGAGGATTGGTGGGGGAATTTGGAGGAAAATGACTATCAGAGGTGACGGTTAACGTGATAGTTTTGGTGGACCCGCCATCCTACTTGAAGAGGATTGGTGGGAGAATTTGGAGGAAGGTAGACTATCAGAGGTGATCATTAACGTGATAGTTTTGACAAGTTGATGGACTATCAGAGGTAAATGTTAACGTGATAGGTTTGGTAGATTTTGTGGTTGACAGAGGTATTCTATTAAACATAACAACTCAGAAAATTTATTACTACAAATAAACCAACCCCCAATCTTGAACAAGTGCAGAGGGGAAATGGTGGACATGACACATCGCCTAGTGAGCCACTGTCTAACGAGTTTGACTATCAGAGGTAACTGTTAACGTGATAGTTGTTAGACCCGCCATCCTACTGGAAAGGATTGGCTTCAGCGGTCATAGTATCTTCCGGTTCTGACTGAGAAGAGTGAACTTGGTCCGATTGCTCAGGAGAAGATTGTGCTTGGTCCGATTGCTCAGGTTGATCCTGCCTACTTTGTTCTTCAGCTTTGATCCTGGCAATAATCTTTTGAGCCTGTTCGCCTTGAGAGATTAGTTGTCTCCTGGCAATAATCTTCAGCTTTGATTTGAAGAGACCATTGATTTGTAGTCTCTTTCTGTCGAAGCGTTGCAAAGATCGTCATTTTGTAACAGATTGTAACTCCCGATGTTGATTATGAAGGCTGTTTGATTAGAGCTTCCATCAGTTGTCGTGAAGGTCGTCAGATTGTAACCTTCAGCGATCTACGTGAAAGTCTTCAAATTATAGCCTTCTGGAAGTCGTCAGATTGTAACTTCCATCATCGGTGTTTTGATGGGGATCAGCTATCTATTGTGATTTTTAGACAGCCTACAGGCTCTTATACCACTTGTTGTGCGCAGTGGAAATTTCAGTAGAGTTTCTGGTGCACAATAAGAGAGAAATATCAATAAGAATTCCGGTCTCACCAAGGAAACAAGAATCTGAAGCGAATATCTCAACAAAGTAAGATATCGGCTCTTCCTCTCATCAGTTCTAGGACTGACTTGTCGAGGGATCCTAAAAAACTATTACAATGGTCACAAACACAAACAAACCAATTTTACGTGGTTAGACAAACTGTCTACGCCCACGGGGCAAGGATGAGGGGGAGATCTACTAATAGAGGGAGAGAATACAACTAGGGTTTACAATCTCACAACCTAAACCCTCAAATAATTTCTCAAATCCCTCACCCAAATATCTCTCTCAAAAACACAAAAGCCTATTTGCACGAAGCCAAAGAAAGCCGCTGACTTTTTCTCCTGCAGCCGCACTTTTCTTCTTCTCTGCAGCCGCCTCTGTTTCTGCTATTTCCTTCTTCTGCTCTGCCTGCGCCGTACTTCCACAAAGCAAACCGCAGCAAAACCCTCATTTGCTCACAAAAAAACTAGAAACCAATGTGTATTTATAAGAAGCAAGCAATCGAGTGGGCTTTTGTCCGCTGAACAATTTCTCTGCTCATGAATTCTTGTTCACGTGAACTTCCCTTTCACGCGCTTTCTTCTTTCTTCACGCGCTAACTTCATGAAGGTGGCCCCCACATGAACCCAGCTCTTCACGCGTTGCCCAGTTCAGCTCTTCACGTGGTGGGTTGGCCCACATCACCTTCATAGAACCACTTTTCCTTCTTATTCGAAGTTGCAATCCAAAGAGGTCATTCACTTACTTACCCTAATAACTTTTTCTAAGAATTTTGTAATGTGTTTTTTATTTCTTTGATAATTTTCTAAAGGAATATGGATTCAAGAAATGGAGTTTCTCCAAATTAATGATAATAATAAATGGAAAAATGGTTAGTTTCCGCATTTCTTCATATTTTACCTGCGCTCAAGCAGTAGCGAGAGAGAGTTCTAAGCTTGGCACTCGAATTTGGAGTTCAACGAGGAATTTGAGAACCAGAGCCTCTTCGATCTCTGAGCTAGTTCATAGGTTTAGTACTCAAATCTATAACCGATAGAATACGATTAAGAATGCGATTTTCTAATAAAATATCAATATCTAAAAATATCCGATTTTCTAATATATATTAGTTATATTATTATAATAGTTTTAATCCTTAAATTTGAATTTGAGAATAATTTTAATGATCAAGATGTCTAATCTTAGCTTTTCAGATATAATGAATATATTAATGAACTCTTTTATATCACATGAAATATATTTTTCCCTAATATTTTTTAGTTCTATATCGTTTTGTATCCACATGCATATCTAGGCCTGTCCATCCGAGCCGGCCCGGCCCAAAAATCCGGGCCCAGGCCGGGCAAAACCGGAGCCCGGACCCGGACCCGGGTACCCCGGGCCAGGTCCGGGCCGGGTTCCGGGCCCGACTGGTTTCTTTTTTTTATTATTTAAATTATACAAAAAACAAGAAAATTTAATAAAAATAATAATTTTATTAATCACTTAAAATGACATAAATTACAAATAAAAAATAATAAAAACAAATTCTTTATTAATAATTAATAAATCATTTACAAATTACAAGTACAAATTTATTTTGGAATTCATCGCATCACAATAGATAAGTACATCCCAACTAGGTTGGCACCTACTCACCTATATCACTATCATTTGTAACTATTTTCAAAATAATTCTTTACAAATTTTAAGCTAAGATATAAAAATTACAATTTGATTAATATTATTTATTCTTTATATCTATCTGCTAGTCCTAATTCTTTAAATTTATCTTCAATTCCAGCCATCCGATCGATGCCTTGCGTTCGCTTCTCGTACCTCCACCAATCTTGTAAGCACATCACCGCTTATACAGTATACGGATCTAAACATGTCCTGTGGTCGTCGATCAAACGTCCTGCTGTGCTGAAGGCGGATTCCGAAGCTACCGTCGAAACCTGCACTGTTAGTAAGTCACGAACCATGGTGAAAAGTATAGGATATGAAACGGATCCATATACTTTCCACCATTATAAAATATCTAAAACATTTCCTTGACATTTAACTAAAGAAGCAGATAAATATTCATCTATTTCAGAAACCTCCAATGATGACGATCCAAGTCCAGATCCACCAGTTAGCTCAGCTACCATTGCATACCTATCAAAACTTACACTTTTACCTCGGGATGAGCTCGAAGAAACCGAAGATGTAGACTGTTGTGTAGCTACATCATGCCTAGCTGCATACTCATTATATAAGGTTTGAAAATAATTTCTAATAACTAAATGATGAGTAGTAGCAGTAATGGTGGTTCCATCATCTAAGTCTAATCCGATTACCATACAAGGATTGTAACAAACTTCGAAGGCCAACATCCTTCAAGCATGGATCAATAAAAACCCACAAACCAAAAATATGAGGAATAGGCCTAAAGTACTTATTAAATTTGCTTTCCATTTGAAAAATCATAGGTCCAAAAGTATCATCCATACGATATTTCCCAAAAAAATTTTGAATATTTAAAATTTGTAAAACAGCTAAAGTAATGGTTGGATAATAACATTATAGCATCATAAAAAAACTTGTAACATTTTATTTAAATTACATATAATTGTCCATGCATCTTCAGTTATTCCATAAGTGCTACCAGAACTAGAACTAGAAGCATAATAATTTATAAAATCAGTTATAATGTCTTTATATTCTATTGCTACACTTAACATTGCATAGGTGGAATTCCACCTATGGTCAATATCTTTTGGAATTAATCTGGGCTTTATATTTTTTTCTTTTACAAAATTATTTTCATCTTTTAAGTCTTTGTTCAGAAGCATTATGCATATAAGCAACTGTTCTAACATTTTCTATCATGGGTTTAATTTTAGTAAATGCACTTTGAACAATTAAATTTAAAATATGACAGATACACCTAATATGAAAAAGATCACAATGACATGGCAATGACAAAGTTGATCTGATAAAATCAACAGCTACATTGTTATTACTTGTATTATCTAGTGAAAGAGAAAATATTCTTTCTGAAATTTTTAATTTCATAAGTTCTTCAATTATTAAATTTGCAACATTAATACCAGTATGTGACTCTTCTATTGCAATAAAAGAAATAACTCTTTTAAACATTTGCCAATTTTCATCAATCCAGTGTGCTGTGATACATAAATATCCAGTTTGTGCTCTACATGTCCAAATATCAAAAGTTAAAAAAAAATTACAGTTTAAAATTTTAAAATAAGAAATTATTTTTTCTTGTTCCTCCTGATAATATTTTAAAATATCACGTTGACAGGTTTGACGAGAATTTTTTTTAAATGTTTTAAAATATCACGTTGGCAGGTTTGACGAGAAAATTTTTTAAATGCAGGATAAAAACCATCTCTAAACATATCTTCAAATTCATCATCTTCTACTAATTTAAAAAAAAGGTTTTTAAGAATGATAAACCTGATTACGCATTTTTTGGCTCTGGCAGCGTCATAGTTCCAACTACCGAGACTATCAAAAGAGGAGGATTGAGAAATCATAGATTGTCGGATATCACCTTGAGGAGTCTGGCCTTTGTTGTATTTATCTAAATGGCGTTTGAGGTGGTTGGTGCCGCTCTTATGATGAGCTTGAAAAATCTTGCCGCACAACGCACACTTAGCCTTCTGGATGAGGATCCTGCCGTGTTCATCCTTGGTGACGTCAATCTTCTCGTAAAAATTCCACACATCGGATCTTGGCCTTTTAGGAGCTCTTGGTGCAGATTCATCGCCACCGGATTCGGGATTAACTTCGGTAGGAGTAGACCCAGTAGGAGGACTCATTTCAAGATCGGGAGATAGGTTTTGCTTTTCATAATCAGATCCGGAAGCCATTTGATGAAAGGATTAGAAAGTATAAGAGAGTATAAGAGAGAAGTAGATGAGTTTTGGTGTGAAGAAAACAAATGAAAACCCCCCCTCTATTTATAGAACTAGCCCCTAAGCAAATGACCAAAATAACCTCACAAAATAGCCGTTTTTGACCGTTTTTGGGACAAAACGGTCAAAAGACCGTTTATGGCCGTTTATGCGCCTAGGCGGCCGGGCGGCCACAATGGTTCAATTTTCGTTGACCGTTGTGGCCAGACCGGGCCAGGCCCGGCCCGGCCCGGTCCGGCCGTTTTTGGCCACAATGGTCACTGCTTTTCTGTGCACCGTTGTGGCCGGGCCGCGCCTAATTTCGGCCAACGTCACCTTATGCGAACCCGTTGCCATCGCGGCGGCGCGGGTCCAGGCCCGGCTGCCCGGCCCGGATTTTTGCCGCGGCGCCGGCCCGCTGTTCGGGCCCGGGCCGGGCCGAGGCGAGGCCGTCGCTGAGGCGCAGCCCGTACCCTGGCCCAGAACCCGGCCAGATCCCGGATTTTCGAGCCGGGGCCGGGGCCGGGCCGACGGGCTTTTTGGACAGGCCTATGCATATCCGCTTATACACGAACATATGCAACTAGGGTCGGATATAAAATATCAATCTTTTCTCCATGGGTTCTGCTCAAATTTAATCATGGCATGGATTTTTTTTGTGTTCAAATGAAACTAGGAGAGCTGGACTTGATGATTTCAACTTTGTACCGGGGCTAATTTAGTTCTGAGGCTTTTAGTTTAAGAGGCATGCTTCGGTGCATTTTTATAATTTCTTAAATGACAGAAATTTGAAAACCGCTGAAAAATAGAAAGGACATTCTTGCCCTTTTCACATTTCCCCCTCGGAAACAAACACTCACTTCCTCTGGAGTCCTTCAACCTCAACTGTACCAGATGCTCTCCTGAACTTTTACTCATAAAGCCCCTCAAAACAACCGTATGGAAGAACATGATGCAGCCATGGAGGGAGGATGGGATATTTGAGATTAATAATTAGATAGATATATAGAGAAAATTAAACTTGATATTCTTTCAGATTTTGAGGTTAATTTCTAGGAAAACGAAACTTGCTTTTTTTTTTAGGAAATTGCCAAAGTACTGGATTAATCTTGAACTAAATAGCTAGCTTATTGCACTGCATATAGATTATTATTGAACTTTAATCAATGATTAAACTCAGCAACAATCAACCCTGCATAATATAAACCTCGTCGAAAATGGTGCGGAAGTTAAACCTCAGTTTTCCAAGTCATTTTCTCTGTGCAGTAACAATCTCCTGCATGGTCACACATTCTCTCTATTCTCCCACACACAAAAAAAAAAAAAAAAAAAAAAACATGATCCTAATCGTTTCAGAGAAACATGAAAACTTTCAGCTTTGGTCATTTATTCCTTTGGATCAGATCACAAACCCAGCCCCGTGCCAAATTCCCCCACCCCGTTGCTTTGAAACGAGGCCATCTATTTCTCAGCATGCAGCTTCTTCCGCTGCGGCGTCCTCCGCAGCTTTTTCGGTCGTCGCTTCCTCCTCGACGATCTCCGACGAATCCAGTTGCTCCTCTTTCTTTGCTGCTTCACCGTGAATTTTAAGCGAGTCCAGCCTCTGCAGTCTCATCTGTTTGTAGAACATTGCGATGAACTCCTCAGCCTTCATATCAATGGCGTTTGCCTCTCCGTTACCGATGTCCTCCTCTCCATTGTCGTCACTCTTGTCGAGCGATTGAAGGTCCTCTGCTGACGCATAGCGACTCATTGCGTCAGATGAGCATGGCGATGGCGGAGGCATATGCACGTCATAATATGCGTCGAGAGCCATGGATGGTGGAGGAGGAGGTGGAGGGCAAGCATAGTCGAGCTGATGATGGAGAGGACGCACGCCACCAACCAGCGTTTCTTCGAGGAGGTGCCGCGGAAAGCGAGCACTACTGACCGGAATAGGGTCATGGGCCGGCCACGCTTCTTGGTGGCGACCGTCGGGGAGGCGGCGGGGGGGCCATTTGCTTCTTTCTCCATTGGAATGCGGAGAAGGATTTTGTGTTTGGCCCTTGAGGTGGAGATTGTTTCTGATTCTTGTCGTCCCACGAGAGGCTTAGGAGGATGTGGAGGATGATTTATAGTGTGTGTTTGGGGTTTGAAAAATGGTTGGATGCACGGATTTAGTGTGGATATGTATATTATGGTAAAAAGGTTGTTTCGTCTGTCGAAAAGACGATAAGGCCCTTCTGATTTGGTTGGTTTGATGGTTTACGCCATCGATTTGTTGGGGTTGTTTCTGGCAGGAAACTTGTTTGGTTGGTGTTGATTGTGCAGAAATAGGTTGAGGGAGGGTATGATCCTTTAAGACTTTTAAGGCCATGCAAGATTCTAGGAGTAATTTGTTGAATGGATCTCTGCGCGTGGATCTGGATGTATATATGTGTGTTTTTATGTGCGCTCATAGTTTGTGTTTGTATGTGCATGTTTGTGTATCAGTTTTCTTCTACTTTTTCATGTTAATATGCATTTGTCATTTGATTATTTTAGAAGTTCCATTTAACTATTGGATTTTGGTATTACGATACGATAAAATCGATAATACATGAATTTGACATAATTACATATATAATTAACAATGTCTCTTTGTCTCCATGAACTGAAAATGCCTCTGAATTATTTTTGTAGGGCGGATATACAGATATCGATCTGGGGCGCTACGAGCTCTCAATCTGAATCTCAAACATGTGGCCTATGATGAACAAACTCTGTTGTAGACCACTTGACCAGGGTTTGAATCAAACACTTACAGATCCATTATTGTTTGGCTATACTTTTCAGAGCACAGGGTGAGAACTACAACAAAAAGGAAATACAGTAGCAATCCCGGAAATTGAGCAGTTTTTCTTGTGCCTCTGGTTCCACGTACATTTAATTCACCTGTAGTTTCACGGTAAGTAGTATTACAAGTTGTATTTCTGGTTTTCGATCGTAACCTTTTTTATCGACAGCTTTCGTTATTTGGTTGTTTGCATGCATAATGCATGTAATATCTTGCACTTATCTAGGAATATTGTTGAAAGATTGCGACACGATTATACATTTTGAATTATACCTGCATTTATGTTTCTTTCTTTTTTTTTGGAGTAAAAAGAATTGTAACTAGATTGTTCAGGAGTGCAAGCATGAGGCTGTACTTTGTAGTGTAAAAGACTCCATTTTGCTTCTTTAAGGTTTGCTTGCACTTTAGAGCCACCACTATCATCTCAAGAACAACTGTGACAGAAAGGAATTTAGGCAAGCGGTTAAAGATTACTGCCAATTCTAGAACTGATGCACCTCCCCTTACCCATTCTTTCGTTTAAAAAAAAAGAAAAGAAAAAGCCTGAACTTGTGAAAGTTTTGGTGCTTGAAAGTGAAGTAAGAGAACAAATTAGGACTTTTTTGAGTTAAAGGACACCACAATAAGCAAGTTGCCTTGCAAACAAATACAGCTTGCTTTTCACAAAGAAACAAAAAACAAAGACTCCTTCAACTTCCTCCAAATTGCCCGCAGATATTATGTACAGTGCGGTTCATGAAAAACTAAGATTACAAAAGTTAAAAAAATAATTTACAGTTATAATAGGAACTGTTTTCAGGGTTTGTTACGCAATAAACTTTTGTTGCAGAATTGATGTTTAATTTGAACTGACTACCCTGTAGTTCCATTTGGCTTATAGACGACCTCCTAAGTGAATTTTTTTTAAAACTCTTTTACCCGATATTATCCCCGGGGTAAATTAATGAATCTTTTTACAGGTAAAAAAAAGTTAGAAAGATTCGCTCAACGGGTCTATCTGCCAAATTGAAAATACATGGGGTCTATGTGCAAGCAAGGAGTTAACTCTTAATTTTATACGATATCAAAACTTTAGGATTCTTTTACGTAACCAAACACCTAAAATTAGAGAAATAGGATCGTAGATGTAGCTAGATTTGCATGTGTTATTTACACAAGCAACAGCTTGGCCAAACTAGCAAAAACAAAAACAGCTTGGCAAACCCCCACTCTCAAGAAACCGCGTGTACGAAGATATCACCCCCTCTGACCTTTAAAAATCAAACCAAAAACAAGCACTACTCCCATAATTCTCATTCTAACATTTTATCATTCATCAGTATCTCTTCTATCTCATCACCTTCTAAGCTAAGTTTCAAACTTCGATGGCGAGGAGGCGCGGAAATCAAAGTCCGGCCTGGCGTCAGCTCCTTTGCCTCGCTCTCAATAATCTCAAGTCTCTCTTCACCGACGACCACAATAACGACCACTACGTGCTGCATTACTACAATGAGCACGAACTTAGCTTCGATGAAACCCCAAACTTTCGATCCAAGAAGAAGTATCGCCGACCAACCTTTCCATGCATTGATCCTCCTGTTGCCGATTTCGATGACGAAGAAGATGATGACGCAGATGGTGAGTACTTCAGTCAGTTGAAAGAGGAAAGCAAGAGCAACGACGAAGGCGAAGGAGAGAAAGGGATTGATGTTAAGGCTGAGGAGTTTATATCGAGGTTCTATGATGACATGAAGCTTCAGAGAGAGCTCTCTTGCTTACGTTACAACGAGATGCTCTATAGAGGAATGAGTTGATTCGGGAAATACAGGGAATTAAGAGAGAATAACTAGTACAAATTCGTAGTTTTTTCTCTCTCTTATTTCTTTATTCTTTATTATTTTTATGTATTTATTATTAATTTCTATAGCATTGTTTGTAGACATTGAACTATTGATAAGTGCGACATTATTATTTTAACTCTAGCAGTACACAATGGACTTGGCAATCGTGTTTATTTCATAGATAAATAGAAATTATGTCGTCGTGTCTATTTTAGACATCGCACAGACTTTGAACATTTCAAACAAAATTCCAATATATTCTAAAAACTCAGATTATTGAGCAAAGGTGGGCTACCGCAACATAATTGTTGCTTTCATCTTCTCATTGACACTTTGGACTATGGATTTCGCAAAATTTAAATTTTGTCAAATTTTGTGCTTCGTATGTAAGAAATTAGCACAAACTCGATTCCAAGATAATTAGCTTTAACCGATCGAACTACCATGTACTTTGAGAATTTTTACACAAAACTACCATGAACTTTTTTATTAGAGAAAAAACTACCATGAAATGTCAAAACTGCGGAAACACCAGGAACTCTAGGGATTTAGACCACAGTGTCAATATATAGTTGGTGGCATTTTGCAAGAAAGGGCTTTCTTCTCTGAAGTTTGCCGTAGAAAGCGCAGTTCATCAGAGACTAGTCTTATATTAATTTGCTTCGTGAGGGAATGTATATTACTATTGAAGAGAAGGAACGAATCTGGATTGAGGAAATTTCAGAAAATTAAATGCAACAAATTTTCACTCTGCTATGTATAAAAAAAATACTTTTTTAAAAATTTAGTATCGTTCTCGCAGTTCATTATTCACTTTTCAACAATAATGAACTCAAAGTTGTTTTTTTAATTTTAAGGCCTCAAAGTTCATTTTTAACACTTCGAGGAACTAAACCTTCTTTTAAATTTAAACTTTATGGTACTAAAACGCAAATTATCCTATATGAAGCGAAGGTTTGTGCTACTTTATAGCACCAAAATGCAAATTACCACCAAATAAGTGAATACCAATTTTCCTCGTGTCCAAAAAACAAAAGAAAAGGGATTTTTCGACATTATTAGTCCCCCAAATTATCGAAATTTGATATTGGTCCCTCAAATCATATAACCATGTTGATATTAGTCCTTCTGTCATATAATCTGTTAAAATCTCTTAACTGTGGTTAAGTTCGTGGTAACCATACATAAGTGTTTACCAAATTATCCATTTCTAATTACTCCCTTTCAAAAACAACACCCTCTCCTTCTCAAATTCTCCATCTTCACTACTGACAGAACTATCACTTCTATATCATGGCCACATGACCAATATCCTCAAGGATTAGAGAAAACCATTTGGAGGAGAGGAGGACGACGGTGGCGGCGTTAGGTTAGCCCATGATCATAAGGATATAAAAGTGGACCCTTCTTCAAGAAGAACTATATCACAAAATCTATTAGCGGCAAGAGTACACACCACTACATCAAGTTCCAACCGTATCTCAACCCTCTCTTGCACATTTCATCAAACAAGTTGAGAGCTTTGTCAACTTTCCTATGCTTACAGAGAAAATGCGTTATTGTCTCATGGGTCATCTTCTCCTTCAGCATCCCATTGGTGAGGCAATTATAAGTAACGACGTTGGGCTTTTATTGAAGTGTTCTGAAAGAGGCGGAGAGCTCAAGGATGTTACCACGGGTATGAATTTACTAGTAATAGGTTTGGATTTGGAATCAAAGGGGTATAATGGTCAGCCTACTCTTAAAGTTAATGTTAATGGAATATTCCAGCCAAATCAAACAGCCCCTAACTGCAGAGATTAATCTCAACATGGATATAAGATTTGGGGGGCTAAGATCAAATTTCAATGATTTGAGGGACTAAAATCAAATACTGATGATGTCAGGTACTAATATCGAAAAACCCCAAAAAAAACATTACTCAAAATACGGGACCACGGTTTCCTCTCAAGTGACACGTCGCCTACAACGGAGAGGAGCCCTCTCTTCGATCGATCGAGAGAGAGATGGGTTGCGAGTCGCCGACGTCGATCACGTGCTCGTCGGCGGAGATCACGTGCTCTCCGACAAGCGGGAAGAGGAGCAGAGAGCCCGAGGACGAAGCTTATCTCGATAATTTCCAGTCCCATAAAAAGTATCTCAGTGAGGTAAAAAAAACCCAAAATTCTCCAATTTTCCTTCTTTTTTTTGTTCCCTTTTCATTGTTTTATCATTTAGAAAAATGGGTTTTTATCAAAAATTGACTTGGAAATTGCTTCAAAATTCAATCTTTCCCCTCTTTTTTGGGTTTCAACCTTATAACACGTTCGGATGTTCTTTTAATTTTATGATTTCTTTAGGAATTGAGTTATTTGGCGAAGATTTTTAATGTGCACTCTTACTGTATTATTCACTACCTTGTGCTTTACTGTATTTTTTTTTCAAGGCAATTCTCATGTTTTTTTCCCCCGGGTTCCCTTTTCATTGTATTGTCATTTCGAAAAAGTGGTTGTTATTAAAATTTGTTTTGGTTTTGCTTCAAAATTCGATATTTCCCTTCTTTTTTGGGAGTCAACAAAATTACATGTTCAAATGTTCCTTAATTTTATGATTTAATTCTTACTGTAATTATTCACTGCCTTGTCTTCTACTGTAATTTTTGCAGGCAATTGCTTCCAGTATGAATGGATTAACATTTGTGGATTCTCTCAAGGAGAATCTCATGGAGTATCCTCCACAGTCTGAAAGCATTTCGAGGTTCCCCCCTTCTGCTTTCATTTGTTATTTTCTCAAAAAAGAAAGTTTCCTTTGTTGGGACAAACCCAGGGCCCAATAGAACAGGGTCGCAGCAATAGTAGAGCAAAAGTAGAGACAAAATAATAGACATACAAATTTACGTGGTTCGGCACTTGATTGCTTACGTCCACGGGCAAGGATAGAAGAAACTACTATGAGGAGAAAACTCTGGAGTTACAATTTCTCTTTAGAATGAGATACTCTCTCTCTCTATTTTTTCTCTCTCACTCTTCTATATGAGGAGTTGCTTCTAGGATGAGTTTTTCTAAGATTTGGAGCATATTTATAGTTTTTGAAAAAATACTATGCATAATAAAATAATAATATTTTACTATGATGTGGGGCCCGTATTTTTTGTTTTCTTTTCATTTGTCAAAAGTTTTGGATGGGCTTGGCTTTATTAGGCACCTGCTGCTGATAATCTCCCACTTGAAGATTTGATTGAGTATCAATCATATCTTCACATTATTCTTTCTATCTTGTCATCTTTATGTTGCTTACGTCTCCGACAAATCACAAGAGGATCGACACCAAATAAATTTGTCAGTATGGATTGTTTTTGTCAAAAAATCTGTTAGGTTGTCTTTGGTGTGAATTTTTTTCATAGTAAAATATTATTATTTTATTATGCATAGTATTTTTTCAAAAACTATAAATAGGCTCCAAATCCTTAAGGAAAAACTCATCCTAGAAACAACTCCTCATATAGAAGAGTGAGAGAAAAAAATAGAGAGAGAGAGTATCTCCTTGTTAAGAGAGATTGTAACTCCAGAGTTTTCTCCTCATAGTAAATTCTTAAAATAATAGACATACAAATTTACGTGGTTCGGCACTTGATTGCTTACGTCCACGGGCAAGGATAGAAGAAACTACTATGAGGAGAAAACTCTGGAGTTACAATTTCTCTTTAGAATGAGATACTCTCTCTCTCTATTTTTTCTCTCTCACTCTTCTATATGAGGAGTTGCTTCTAGGATGAGTTTTTCTAAGATTTGGAGCATATTTATAGTTTTTGAAAAAATACTATGCATAATAAAATAATAATATTTTACTATGATGTGGGGCCCGTATTTTTTGTTTTCTTTTCATTTGTCAAAAGTTTTGGATGGGCTTGGCTTTATTAGGCACCTGCTGCTGATAATCTCCCACTTGAAGATTTGATTGAGTATCAATCATATCTTCACATTATTCTTTCTATCTTGTCATCTTTATGTTGCTTACGTCTCCGACAAATCACAAGAGGATCGACACCAAATAAATTTGTCAGTATGGATTGTTTTTGTCAAAAAATCTGTTAGGTTGTCTTTGGTGTGAATTTTTTTCATAGTAAAATATTATTATTTTATTATGCATAGTATTTTTTCAAAAACTATAAATAGGCTCCAAATCCTTAAGGAAAAACTCATCCTAGAAACAACTCCTCATATAGAAGAGTGAGAGAAAAAAATAGAGAGAGAGAGTATCTCCTTGTTAAGAGAGATTGTAACTCCAGAGTTTTCTCCTCATAGTAAATTCTTCTATCCTTGTCCGTGGACATAGGCAATCAAGTGCCGAACCACGTAAATCTGTGTGTCTATCATTTTATTTCTACTTTTGCTCTACTATTGCTGCGACCATGTTCTATTGGGCCCCGGATTTGTCCCAACATCCTTTTAGTTAAGTACCTTATTTTCATTGTTAATAATCTGCATCTTATGTTATTATTTTTTAAATCCTTTAAGATGGGTGAAATGTTAATGAGCTGTGCCTGTGTAATTTATCTGTTCATATGGCTAGCATTTGTGTTTTTAGGTGAGTATGATGATGAAAGTGTAGCAACAAATTGATTGTGTTAATATCTAGGATATAGTATAGACTCCTATGGTCCCACATTCCCTGGGATATTAAACCATGCATCTTTATACCTGTATATATGACCCTCAATGTAGTGAGAATAATATCAAGTTCTCTCAAAGTTTTATACTTAAACAGATTTAGCTTCGAGCTCTTGGTTATAGATCAAAGCCTTAGATTCCACTTTATGTATCCATTCACTAATCTAGAGAGTCCAGACATAGGAGGTGTTTAGGGATATTAAGGAAGTGTACAAAGAACTTAAAGCTTGGATTCCACCTTCAATGGAGATATTATTCGTGAGTTCAATGGACAAAGGAGGATGTAAATGAAGCTTACTTCGATGTAATACTATTGATGTTAGTTATCGAACAAGTGGTTAATTTGTGGATTATAGTGGTGTTAGGTTCCTCAAACTTCCTCCGATGACTTGGTTCTGGAGCCTGACGTTCTCTCCTGCACATGAAAAGCTCATGAGAGACCGGAGTTGAGTTCTCCAGTTGTTCATCTGGCGATTAAGTTAGTGTTTGAACTTGAGTAGGAAAATGAGAGGTGAGTGATGAAAAGTTGCTCAAAATTATAAGAAAACCGGAGAGGTTACCTTAGAGGCAGCACAACTTCCTTTTATAGTAGATCGGAGGGGCAAATAGATAACTTTGACTGAGTCTCGACATGCAGCTGAATCGGTAGATACCTTACATGTGTCGACTACTGAAGAAGGCGAGTCATCCAGGTGTTTAATGTGAGGCCGACAGCAAGTGTTTAGTATTGATTATGTCCGATGAGTCACAAAGACTATAGGGGCTAGAGCAATGATGACTCTGGCAGCACACTTAAGGTGAGGGTAGTCGGCTATTGACAGGGGGTTCGAGGACACCGCCTCTTTAGTCGCGTGGCTGAAGGCCGACAAACACTGCATTTGTAGTCGGTTACGCAAGTTATCAGTTAGAATGGCAAGCCGAGTGCAGGTGCTTGTAACGTCAATCTGGTGGGTAGGCCGAAAAACACCGCCTTTTTAGTTGGCTACACAGGTTGTCAGTCTATTGGTCAACCGTAGGAGCAGCTCGAGTCGTCCATCTTTGGATACGTCTGATTAGACGTGGAGCAAGACACGTATCGGCCTTTCGATAAGGATTAATACTTAGTTGTTTGTAGGCTATAACAAATACTTATATGGCAAATGGGCTCATCATTATGCAAGAAAGAGAACGTTGGGCAAGAGATGAATATAAACGTTACTACACATTCTAAAAATGTGTCTTTCATATAGAGAACCCTAGAGAAGTCTTAAGAGATGATTTCCGAGACAATCCACCTCAGTAGAGTAAACCAAGTTATTCCAAGAATCAAATCAAGATAAGCCACTGTATACATTCCTAATATTTGGATTAGTTTGGAGGATGTAACAAGATCCAGGAACTACGTTAAGAGGATGAAGGAAAGTAACAGAATTTACAGAACTGTACCATGGTAGTGCTTCTACACAAGAAAATGCATGTTAGTATATGACATCAACTAGGCCAAAGACAAGAATGCTATACGGAATGTGCATTCTATCAAGTCCACTAATAATTATAAATAGTGTAATTTCTTTAGAGAAATAAAAATCGACATGATATTAAGATATTCATCATAAAATATATTTAATGTGCTACCATTTTGGGTATAAACTATTAAAACATATACGGATTCATTTTTTTTTAAATTTGTTTTGGGAAAGGGCTATGAATATATGTCATTTTAGTGTCTTGGAGATTGCACAAAAACGAACATACGCATGCTAAAAGTAATAAATTCAAATTTACTTATTGAATTGGTAAGTTATAAGTCCCTGCCTGCCAATATAGTTAACTCCAGTTGTAGAATAAACTGAAGTAGGTAAGTGCAAAGTGAAATAACAACGGCATATGCAGGTCGTTAGAACCTAAGGTGCTGTTTGTTTGTGTTTATTCCTTTGAAATCAGCGTGGATTTTACCCACAATGTGGGCCCACAAATTAAATTTTTCGGAAACAGATCATGCAACAATTTTTTTCAGAAACAGATCTAAATTTTTCGGAAGCGAGGATTTCTTCGATCTCTGACTTTGTTATAAATCCAAAATAGTAAATCTATGTCCAAACATCTTAAAAGGCTTAATTATATCAATCTGTACTTTAATGCGAGAAAAGGTCTATGCTTAATTAGTGAGCTACTGAACTCTTGTTTTTTCTTAAAGAGTAGACAGATTATTGTAGAACATAACATCTTCAATTAAGATTGGGCACGTATCTTTGCACATAGAGATAAATGGATCGGAGTTAGAGAACATGAGGGGGTCGCAAATTATTTGGCATTTCTCCCTACCTCGAGTATACATGGGACTGCCCACCATATCAAGAGTGCAAACGTTAGTATACATCGTTATCCTCAAGCGCCAAGTTAATCTGTATTTCAAGAGGGTACACTTGGATTGTGATGGAAAGATGGAAGCACTGAGTAAAATGTTTTTGGTCTTAGGTAGCTAATGTGGGCAATTTACTAGAGTTGTTCATGTTTCTCTTTGGATTCTACATAAAACCTACGAATGAAAGTTCATTTTGTTCATGTCTGAGATATCCAAGATTCAAACTGAACCAAACTACGAACATATATTTAGCTCTAGGCCTGGTCTGTTTAAAATCTAGGCTAGGCCTCAAGTATGGTTCTGTTCCATGTTCAGGTCAAACGCTTAATGAGCATAAATATTGAAGCATGTATTTGTTAAGAAATTTGTTATCAAGTAACAGTTCATACATGCATTCAACACCTCCAACATGTCCGCACTAAACTTTGAACCATGGTAACGCATATCACAAATCCATGACCAGGGATGTTTTGGAAATTGCTTTTGCTTATAGATTGATTCTTTTAAGGAAGGTTTTATCTGAATACATTTCTTTCTACATAATGGAGGTGATAGTGATACTACAAGGGGGGGAGGGGGTCTATTCCAATCTGGGGTTCAACAACGCAGGTCTCTGTTATTGTTGATGGTCTAAATCACACATGTAATATGAACTGAGTTGATTAGGGACTGCTAACTACTCGGAATATTTGGTTTTGAGTTGAGTTGTTCTTCCCTGCACAAATAACAACTCGTAAGAGGGTAGGGTCAGTTTCCCATGTTGTTCCTCCGACGATCAAGTTAGCAAGGTACTTGATTGGGGTAAAAGATGAACCGTCTCATTTCTCAAGTGCTATAGAATGGAGGAAAGATGCTAAAAAATTGCTTACCTTCGCTTTGGGAATAGTTTGCCCTTCTATAGTCATGTAGGAGGGGCATTTTGGTCTATTTTGGCTGAGTTTGAGCTGGTGGCTAAGTCAGCGTCGACTTTACAGGTATCGGCTGTGGAGTGGTCACGGGATGGGCGCGATCACTTTGGCATTAATGATGGGATAGGCGGCATACGAAGCCGGCGTGGTCTAATGTGTCATAAATAGTGTCGGGATGGAAAAATGATAGCGTCTGCCAAGCATTTAATGTAATGTCAACGCCCTGTCAGCTGGGGGTTCGAGGTTGAAGTCACTTTTTGGCTTGTATCGAGGGGTGTCGAGAAGTATCGCCTTTCGAGTCGGTTCCCGTGAGATGCCGACTAATTAACTAATTGAGTAGGCTTGTGGCGAGTCGTCTTTGACGAGAAGACCGATAAGTACCGTCATTCAAGTCGACCCAGGGAGATATCGACTTGACAAGTCTGCTAGATCGGGACTCTGGTAGTCCCAGGGGTCAAGTTGGCTGAATTGGGCGTAATTGGGGATTTTTGCCTATTGTTGACAAGGGATCACAATTTGATGACCGAAAACACCATAACAGTTATTATTCCCTAAATCAACAGTTATTTCTTAGATCAGTGTGATGATCTGACTTGTGAAACTACTTATATCAATAATTCTATCATTTTGCACATTGTTTGTTGGATGAATAATGCCATTCTAGCAACTGTTATCTCGAAACCTTACATCTCCAAAATTTGAAGCCTTTTTCATTGTTTAGGGTTTAGCAGATAGACCCCCTGTAGTATCTTTGTTTAGACGTATTTCCCTTCTAGCCTTAGTGTTCCAGAGAGACCCCTGACTGAGCTATTTTTGACTCGTTTACCCTTGGGTGTTTATTATTCAAAAAACAAATTTTTTGCTGTCTCTGAGGTCCAAAGAGTCAAAAAAGGGAAAAAAAACCACTCAAGGTTCTCTCGGCAACAGTAAAACTAGAGGGGTAGTAAGTTCAACACAGTGATACCACTGGTATCACTGGGGATGTATCCACAATTAGCCCTACTTTTATTCATCACATTCACAAATCTTTAGCACAAACTCTTCACATTCCATTCTACTTTCAGGGATGAGTTCAGATCTCAATACTCCCCAATGTCAGAAGACTTGGATGAATCACAATACCCCGATGCCTTGTCAAACACCTCGATCACCACAGTCTCTCCCCACTGCCACTGGCGCCCATCGCCTGCTCGGCTTTCCACCTTGCAACAACGACGACACTGTTCAGAGTCCAATGGCCTCCGGTTCCCTCCATCCCCCTCTGATGCGTGCCACACTGGGGATCTGCGGCGTTCTGCTCTGTTGAGGTCAGTGCAGATGAGACCCCACGTGCATTGCCCTGTGGTCTGTGAGCTGCCTTTAGCTAGAGAGCAAGAGATGGTGGATTGCAGGAGGTCGAACTCAGTGAGGAGGGGCTTCGGGAGCTGAGGCTTTTTTTCTATTTGCTAACGTATTCTTTTGTTGTGTCTGATTTGTTGAGCTTTCTTCATGATTTATTCAGATTGTGGATGCATATGAGAGGAGTTTGCTATAGTTCTTTTGCTAGTGAGAAATGTTCTTTTTTATTCTTATGTGGGAAATATTTATGTGAAATGTCCTGTCAATGAAATTTCATTATGTATTTACTTTTATCTTAGAGACAAGAATTACAAGATGGATCATATCACCTCATTATCAATTTCAAAACAAAATGAAGGGATATTCAACCTTTGTCAGTCATTTAAACGTAAAAGTAGTCACGCAGCACGCATTACTGTTAGATGCCTGTTTGTCATTGCCTCATGTATGTAAGTATGTTTGAATACTAATGAACTAGAGTTTTAGACTAGAGAGGATTCAAGAATTGTTAACAGGCACCGAAGTCCATAAAGGATAAACAAATTATCATCCATTCTCCTCATAAAATAAAAGTGCAGATTAAATATAACTTGCAAGAAAGCAAAGTAAGGTTAAGAACCTTTTCATAGATACAGTTGGTACTTTTAGTTCTCATAAAATCAAAGGCCATGCTGCATCAGGATTCTTGACAAACTGTTTTCCATAAAATTGGCTCGCAGCAAATCAAACAATCTGAACATGATACAGTTTTCCACAAAAATCCTTTCGTTTTCCGCTAGGAACTGGTTTATAATCTCTTTGTTCTAACATCACGTACTTTGAACTAACGAACCGAAGTTCACACTAAAAGCAATCCCAAGCAGTAGTCGAAAGAACAAATATCGGTAACAATTTTCAGGTATCATATACTCACTCACTAGTAGCAAAAAGAAAAGAATAACACAAAAAGAGCTGAGCAGTTAGATGACCTTCGACAATATGGAGATGTTTATCCAAAGATTTTAAAGCAGACCATTTAAAGGAAATATTTGAATCGCAATTCTAAGTGCAGAAGATGGCAAGCTTTTACAAGAACAACTCAAGACTAGAAGTATCTTTACATATACATTTCTTCAAAGTTAAACTACTAAGAACTCATTCTCAGTCTTCTTTCAGATTAGTCCTGCTTACAGGAATAAGTTCTTGTATTTACCATTTGCGAGCTGGCACAAGGAATTATATGCAACTGTATCTGCCAAAAAAGAAACAAAGCAATTAGAAAAATTGTAATAACCTGAGCACCACTAGAATGTGATGAATTGTGCAGGGTCCCTGAAGGTTTTATCACATCTGATCAAAAATAAAATGGTCTTCATTTCCTAAAAGTGTTAGCTATTTGTACTTTTTAAGTAGGCTAAATTTTGCACCCAAAAAATAAATAAATATATCTTAACATTGGACAATTATCAGATAACCACCCATAAATTTGGAAGCTAGCTATTTGTAATTTTTAAGTTAGATGTATGAAAGCTATCAGGGTTTATCTGATAATCATCTGAAGTTCGGGGGGCTGGAACTTAGCCTTTTAAGTATCTAAGGGGAGTCAATTGTTCAAGTAGGGTTATGCATGACAAAGGATCATTTTGGGTAAACAATAACCAATGCCACTGGGGTGTGATAATGAATATTGTAGCGAGCAAGAACTATTTATTCTTTGTTATTATTTTGTTTAGGGTTATTTCGATATTAGCCCCCCAAATCTTTAATATTTTGATATTAGCCCCCAAAATCTTTGAAATTGCTCTCAGGCCCCTCCCAACTCTTCAATATTTTATATTAGGCCCCCAAATCTTTGAAATTGATCTCAGGCACCCCAAATCCTATTAGTATGTTGAAACAAGCCTCCCCCCCCCCTGAAATGGGGAAATATTCTGTTAACTTCAACTTTTTTGGAGATTTGAGAGTTATACTCCTCTAACACAAAGCCAAACCCATTAACCGCTTTTAATTTATACCCATTAAGCTCCCCATTGGACATAATATAGCAATGCAAATTCTAAAACAGTACATAATAATGACATGCCAAGATGATATGAGATGGACATAGATCATAAATCATAAACCTTCAAGTTGTAATATGATGAATGCCTCCATGGACCAACCTTTTGCCTCAACATTTTCATAAATAGTTAACGGATATCCATGTAAAAATTGACCCAAATATGCATAAAGAAATTATATGTAGCTAATATATGCAAATTCATTAACTTGATGCAAGATAACTCAGTCACTGTGCATTGTATATAGTTCAGTCATGATTAGAATATGGATTCTAATACAGTGTATGTGGATAGAAAGATAAATCAGCTTACTATGATATACATAAATATAGTTGAAAGTCACAAGTGGTTCTTTTCCATTAATTTCCCAATTGGAGAGCACTAGTTTGTCATCCTACTACATGAAACCTTCATGCAGTAGGAAAAAAAGGACTACATAAAAACTACTGAAGGCAATATTAACATGAAACCTTCAGCTTACTATGATATACATAAATATAGTTGAAAGTCACAATTGGTTCTTTTCCATTAATTTCCCTAAAGAACATGAAACCTTCATGCAGCAGGAAAAAAGGACTACATAAAAACTACTAAAGGCAATATTAACCCACTATTACACAAGCAAAAAGTCATGGCTCCTCAAGAATAACTCCACTTCTACTATTACCTCTATGCCTTCACCCAAGTAGATGAATCATTGAAGCTTATGAAACAATTGACGCCAAAAAAAACATCTAAATCACTTTACAGAATGTCTTCATAATTTTGCTTCAAAGTGAGGGTTAAATCACAGTGCTCGAGTTACATCTGCCTAATTTATTTTCCTATCAAGCATCTCATATTTGGATTCACTGTGTCTTTGTTAAAATTTACCAATGTACAGAATCAAAATTAATCAAAACTAAACATTAACATGAAAGTACATGGTAACTGCTTCATTATTCAAGAAGTTCACCCTTAAGATGCCAGGTGATTGAAACAATAATATAAAAGTAAGAAAATTATATAAGCCAATAAACAGGCTAGAAAGAATTTACCAAATTTGTCGCCAAAGTCAGTGCATATTTCAGCACGAATCGATTGATTCCCATCAGCAATACCTATGACTTCCACATAATGCGATGGAGGAAATCCTTGAGAGCCCTTTACAGTCAACTGGCTTCCATCAGTTGATTGCCCGACAATGATCCCTCCTTCATTTCGCAGAACCTGAACTACAGCTCGAACTCTCCGTCCCATGTACATCTTCAGAAGCTCCGCATTCACAAAGGCAGCAGGGCTGGATGTATCCATTATCTGCAGACAAAAATTTACAGGACAGATGATAATACCTTCAGACTGATGGAAGCATAGCATTGAGCAGCCTATGAAGGGAAAGCAGTTACAATGGCAAAAGATTAGCCCTTTCACTTGTTTGAATTCGCTTTCTTAATGAATAGTTAAAGATTAAAGGGTTAGTTGAAAATAGACCCCATGTAGTATCGCCCAGTTGCAGATAGACTCCATGTAGTTCTATTTGTGCGGATGGACCCCCTGATGGAAATTATCTTTACTCTTATAATAGTTAAAAATGTTTTGAGGAGGCGAATATACCCCCTAAAATTCTATTGGTGAAGAAAGACCCCCAATTGCTAACTTTTCCAACTCTCAAAAGAATCAAAAAAGTTCACTAGGGGGTGCAATTCGCACTTAGTCCAACATTGTTGTTGGGAATTTTAACGCCGAAATCCCTAATGCAACGGAAACGCAGAATAGAAAAAGTACACCAAGATATAACGAGGTTCGGCAACTGCCTACGTCCTCGGGAGCCACACAGATAATTTCTTATTAATCAAACAAGAAATTACAATTTAGGAGAAAATCCCTAAACTGGGATTTCTCAGATGAAACACTGTAGCTACAGTGTTAATAATTAAAGGGAATGAACCCCTTTCAATTCTCACTTGAGAATAAAATATCCCACAATAAAGGACCCCCTCTTTAATTCTCTCTCTCTCTTTTAAATCTCCTCACCCACTGTTGAAAGTTGAGATCAATCAAGATAAATCACTTTTGTGATTTCAAATGAGAAAACGCTGCTGCGTTTTGGGGTTTTCCGCCGCCGCTGCCTGGAATCGAAGAGAGAGAGAAAAGGGAAGAGCAGCAAACCCTAGGGCATCAGGGTCCCCTTTTATAGCCGAGAGATAGACAGGCTGGCGACAGCCTGTCGCCAGCGATCGCTTGCACACGCGGAGGTGGGAGGCTTGTCGCGGAGGTGGGAGGCTTGACGCGGATGTGGGAGGCCAAACGCTGAGGTCAAGGGGGGCGGACGCGATGGTCGGAGCCGCCAAATGCCGAGGGTAGCGTTCGCCCAAAGATGAGGGTCGCGTTCTTCGTCGACTTCGCCACTCTCACCTGTGCCATCCTGGAGCTCGTCGGAGCTCCCCTGCCGGAGGTTGGTATCCATCCCAACTAACAATCTCCCACTTGGAGACCAAACCGACGTCAACAGATTATCCCATCAAGCTCCTCTCCTGTGTGGCTCCGCCCTCATCATCTTATGCATGAAGGCCAACTGAAGTTGCGCACAACTCCAGTTTCTGAACGGTCACCGTCTTTGTTAATATGTCTGCTGGATTCTTACTTCCTGGAATCTTTTCCAGTTTCAACACGTCATCTTCCAACAGGGATCTGATGAAGTGATACCGAAGCGCAATATGCTTCGTTCTAGAATGAAATGCTGAATTTTTCGCCAAGTGTATCGCACTCTGGCTATCACTGTGCAAAACATTCTTCTCCTGTTTGAATCCCAGCTCTGTCAACAAACCTTGAAGCCATATCATCTCTTTACTGGCTTCAGTCACTGCAACGTACTCAGCTTCTGTAGTGGATAGGGTAACGATCTTCTGTACCTGTGACATCCAACTAACAGCTGTAGTTCCAACGGTGAATACATAGCCGGTGGTGCTTCTTCGGTGATCAACTTCGCCGCCGAAGTCTGCATCTACGTACCCTTGCACTTCTACCTCTCCCTTACCAAAGTGCAAACACTTCTGTGTGGTGCCTCGTAGATATCTCAGAATCCACTTGACCGCTTCCCAATGAGCTTTTCCTGGATTCGACATAAACCGGCTGACCACTCCCACTGCATGGCCAATATCTGGTCTCGTACAGACCATAGCGTACATCAAGCTTCCGATAGCTGAGGCGTAAGGTACCTGAGCCATACTCTCTTTCTCTTCTTCTGACTGAGGAGACTGATCCTTCGATAGACGAAAATGGTTGGCCAAATGTGTGCTCACAGGCTTGGCGTCGCCCATGTTGAATCTCTGCAAAACACGGTTGATGTACTCCGTCTGAGATAACTGCAAGAGACCTCTCTTCTTATCTCTCGTGATTTGCATTCCAAGGATCTTCTTCGCTGGACCCAAGTCCTTCATGTCAAACTCCTTTGACAGCTGCTGCTTCAAACTCTTGATATCTTTCATATCTGCTCCTGCAACCAACATATCATCAACATACAGCAGTAGGATGATATAGCTGGACTGATATCTTTTGAAGTAGCAACAGTGGTCGGCGTTGCACTTCTGGAAACCTTCCTTGTGCATGAAGCCATCAAACTTCTTGTACCACTGTCTTGGGGCTTGTTTCAGGCCATACAAGCTCTTCTTGAGTCTGCACACCAGGTTCTTCTTCTTTTCTTCTGAGAAACCTTCTGGCTGGTGCATGTATATCTCCTCTTCTAGATCTCCGTGAAGAAACGTCGTCTTCACATCTAACTGCTCCAGATGAAGATCTTCAATTGCTACAATACTCATCACGGTCCTGATAGTATTTAGCTTCACCACTGGAGCGAAAATATCGGTGTAGTCAATTCCTTCCTTCTGCTGGAAACCTTTGACAACTAGCCGGGCTTTATATCTTCTGGAATCATCTTGATCCTCTTTCACCCGGTACACCCATTTGTTTTGGAGTGCCTTCTTACCCGTGGGCAACTCAGCTAGTTCCCACGTCTGGTTTGATATGAGAGACTTCATCTCATCTTTCATTGCAAGCTCCCACTTGCTCGCATCTCCACACTGACAAGCTTCATCAAAGCTTTCAGGCTCCCCACCATCTGTCAGTAACAGATAGTTCATGTATCTCCTGTTGGGTACAGGAGGACGAGAAGATCTTCTTAATATCGGAGCTGGTGCGTCGGGTTCCTGCGCACTATCTTGTCCAACAGACTCTTCTTGCTGAGGACCCTCTGCATTGGGTTCTTCCGAGAGGTTACTCGGGACATCATCTGCATCTACAAATATTGACTCACTCTCTGAGTCATCAGTCTTGTGCATGTCCTTGTACATCACCTTCTCGTTGAATATCATATCTCTGCTCCGGATCACCTTCTTGTTTTCGTTGTCCCAAATGCGGTAGCCGAACTCATCTTCACCATAGCCGATGAAAGTGCATTTCTTTGACTTGGGATCAAGCTTATTCCTGCCTTGATCACTAATATGCACGTAAGCGACACAACCGAAAACTTTTAGATGTGAGAGTTTTACCTCCTTTCCGCACCATACCTCCTCTGGTATTCTGTGCTCCAATGGAACCGACGGACCTCAGTTGATCAAGTAAGCTGTCGTGTTGACTGCTTCTGCCCAGAACTGCTTCGGTAGGCCTGACTGTACCCGAATGCTTCTGGCTCTCTCTGTCAACGTTCGGTTCATCCGCTCAGCTACACCATTTTGCTGAGGCGTGCCGGGCACGGTTCTCTCCATTTTGATCCCGTGCTCATAGCAGAACTTCTTGAATCCGGTGTCTTCATACTCACCGCCATTGTCGGTCCTGAGCTTCTTTATTCTCAGACCGGTCTCATTCTCGACCATGGCTTTCCATCTTCTGAAAGCCTCAAACACTTCTGACTTATGTTTCAGAAAGTAGACCCATACTTTCCGAGTGTGATCATCGATAAAAGTCACGAAGTAGTGTTTCCCACCAATCGACGCAGTGGTGGTTGGTCCCCAAACATCTGAGTGAACGAGCTCTAGCTTCTGCTTCCTGGGGGTTCTGCCACTTGTCTGAAAGCTGACTCTCTTCTGCTTTCCAAGTATACATTCTTCACACATATCCATCTCCACTGACTGCAGTCCTGGGAGTTTTCCCTTTGTGTGCATGATTTTCATCCCCTTTTCACTCATATGACCGAGTCTCTGGTGCCACAGCTTTGAAGTCTCATTGCCTGCTGCAACTGAGATCGAACAACGTGCACCTGCTGTCATATATAGGGTACCAGTCTTCCTGCCTCGGGCAATCGTCATTGCGCCCTTTGAAATCTTCCAATCATCTCCATGGAAGGTTGTGGTGTATCCTTCGCCAGCCAACTGACCTACGGATATTAAATTCTTTCTCAGGTCGGGAATATGCCTGACATCCTTCAGCTCCCATACTGACCCGTTCAACTTAATTTTCACCACGCCTTTGCCCACAATAGCACATGGTTGATCATCACCAAGATATACGTATCCAAGTTTTCCGGGGGTATACTTCTCGAAGAATTCTTTCTGAGAAGTAGCGTGGAACGACGCTCCTGAATCTAACACCCAAGATTCCTCCTTGCTCTCCAAAGAGCATATCAATGCGTCGTCTCCTCCTGAAGTGGATGTGACATTCACCTCTGCCTTTGCCTCCTTCTCTTTCTGTGCACTCTTGCACTGATTCTTGTAATGCCCGGTCTTTCCACAATTCCAACACTCGATAGCCTTCGAGCTGTTGCTTGGATTCCTTGATTTGGACCTCCTGTCCTTTGATCTACCTCTGTAGTTTGATTTTCCTCGTCCGTTTCCTCTGGTTGAATTTCTACCTCTTGACTCTGTATGCAATACTGAAGAGGTTGTAGCTTCACCAGTCTCTCGCCGTCGGATCTCCTCACTGAGAACCAAATCACGAACGTCGCTGAACTTCAACTTTTTCTTTCCCGACGAGCTACTCACAGCTGTGACTGTAGCGTTCCAACTCTCTGGTAGGGAAGACAACAATATCAACGCCCGAACTTCTTCATCAAACTCAATCTCAACTGAACTCAATTGGGTTGTAACCGTATTAAGTTCATTGAGGTGTTGTGCTACTGACGCGCCTTCCGCCATTTTCAGATTGAATAACCGCCGCATCAAATGAACTTTGTTCGCGGCTGATGGCTTCTCATACATGTTTGAGAGTGCTGCCATAAGACCTGCCGTGGTCTTCTCCTTCGCTATGTTGAACGCAACATTGCGAGTCAACGTCAATCTGATAACTCCGAGGGCTTGTCTATCTAGAAGGTTCCACTCTTCTTCCTTCATAGAATCCGACTTCTTCCCCGATAGTGGTTGATACAGATTTTTCTGATACAGATAATCCTCTATCTGCATTATCCAGAATCCAAAATCTGTTCCATCAAATTTCTCAAGTCTTATTTTCCCTTCATTTGCGGCCATGGCTCCCACTTGAATCTGACTTCCTCTAGATCGTTTCACGCTCTGATACCAGTTGTTGGGAATTTTAACGCCGAAATCCCTAATGCAACGGAAACGCAGAATAGAAAAAGTACACCAAGATATAACGAGATTCGGCAACTGCCTACGTCCTCGGGAGCCACACAGATAATTTCTTATTAATCAAACAAGAAATTACAATTTAGGAGAAAATCCCTAAACTGGGATTTCTCAGATGAAACACTGTAGCTACAGTGTTAATAATTAAAGGGAATGAACCCCTTTCAATTCTCACTTGAGAATAAAATATCCCACAATAAAGGACCCCCTCTTTAATTCTCTCTCTCTCTTTTAAATCTCCTCACCCACTGTTGAAAGTTGAGATCAATCAAGATAAATCACTTTTGTGATTTCAAATGAGAAAACGCTGCTGCGTTTTGGGGTTTTCCGCCGCCGCTGCCTGGAATCGAAGAGAGAGAGAAAAGGGAAGAGCAGCAAACCCTAGGGCATCAGGGTCCCCTTTTATAGCCGAGAGATAGACAGGCTGGCGACAGCCTATCGCCAGCGATCACTTGCACACGCGGAGGTGGGAGGCTTGTCGCGGAGGTGGGAGGCTTGACGCGGATGTGGGAGGCCAAACGCTGAGGTCAAGGGGGGCGGACGCGATGGTCGGAGCCGCCAAATGCCGAGGGTAGCGTTCGCCCAAAGATGAGGGTCGCGTTCTTCGTCGACTTCGCCACTCTCACCTGTGTCATCCTGGAGCTCGTCGGAGCTCCCCTGCCGGAGGTTGGTATCCATCCCAACTAACAAACGTTACAGGGCATCTATCCGCACAAATAGAACGAAACAGGTTCTATACGCAGTTAACCCAAGTCTGCAGAAAGAGGTTATAGAGACATGGGTATTTACAAGCATGGTGAACAAAACATTGTTACATGATTTCGTAGCTAAACGAATTTTAGTTAAAATATTGTATCTCATCCATCTGAAAATACAAAAGATCATCTACCAGGATCGCAATCAGACGAAATAGATCTAACGAACCTAGTCATTCAACTTTTTGTCTAAAGATTGATTGGCTATCTTCAAATCAACTTGGTACCACAACATTAACATCAAAAAGAAAAGGAAATTCATTCTTTACCTTGTAAAAACTTGTATAACGCAAAATGGTTTCAGACTAAAGCTAAAACCCTAGGAAAACTTCAAACTTAGACCTCCTTCAAAATTTCCGGTTTCTCATGTTAGCATCAGTTTTAGGGCAAATCTTCAAAGCTAAAATGAAAGCAATCAATTAGGATCGCAACTCAATCTACTAACTGAATCCAAAAATTTTCCCCCCTTGCAGAATATAGATTTACGAGATCGGAGAGAAGAAACACTAACGACAGTGGATCAGTCGCCAGATCGTAAAAAGAAAAGAAACCCTAATAAAATTTAGATGATGAGAATACTTACGATGCGATTGGTGACGGCGATCTGAATCCAGAGAAAAGGCTTTAGGGTTTTCTCTGATATATATTCTCTGTGTATATATGTATATAAATACCCATCGAAATGGCGGGAAAAAGGATACACGTGAGCGGGAAATAGAAGCGGAAAAAACTAGTGCGATCGACTCGGTCACTCAAACCATAGTTTTTTTTACATTTTTAATTTAATGAATAATTAATTTACCAATAATATGATCTAACTCCAATCCATACTGTGCCACCAAAACTAGCAAAATCAGAATCGAAGAATATTTCACCACCGGAGAGAAAACCGCATAATTAATGAACTGAATAAACTTTTCCAATAATATTTTAACATTAATGTAATATATATTATATATGAAGAAAGTTTAATGAATAATAATTTCTTAATTTAAATTGAAAATAAATAGAAAAATAGTAATCTAACGACTTGTGTGGAATTATCTGCAAATCTAATACGGCTTTGGTTTGACTCGGTGTGGGAGTCAACCGTTTATTAATTTGTATGGGTTCTCCTCTAGAATGAAATCTAGACATTATAAGAGTAGCTTAAGTTATAATATCATTAATGCTCAGGTTTTCCTTGTATTATACGCGTGCATGAATTTTTTACTTGTTCATGGACAATAGTTGAATCAGATTTTTTTTATCTCAAGATTTTATTGCCACATTTCTACCCACTTAATCATGTAGCTCGCTGTTTCCAGGCATTGCAATTTTACTCAATGCAGCTAAAAGCAAATAGAGTCCAAGCACATAATACTTGTATCATGAATGAGCCACACAAACAAAACTAGAAACACAATTAAGCATGGCAAATAATGATAATTCCTCATCGATAAAAGGTGTATAAGATACGGAAGTCTTATACAGCTAGTTCAGTTTTTCTAATGGCGACGCTAAAATCTTGGCTTCAAAATATCCTTCTCTCAGAAAAAGCGCGGGATGTGGGGCTCTTCAAGCTCAAGCAGCAAAAATGGATAGGATGTTCTTCTTGACGGTGAACTCGTCTGCTTTCAAAGGACTGATTGACTGCCATCAAAAGAAATTCCTCTCGTTATACAGTTTTTTCTCAAAGGATGGGAAAACTTTATGTGAATCGAGTTCTCACGCACCTTTTCTAGCATGCGCTGGAGTCGATCGATTTCTTTTTTAGCATAGCCAGCACCTTTTTCAACAGAGCTCTTTGCAATCTTCAAGTAGACCTTGCCATACCTGTAAAAGAGATTCATTAACTAACTCGAGAGGCAGATGTATTTTAGTCAAATTCACAGTAGATCGCGAAACATATCTACTCATTTTTTTCAAAAGCAGTGACATCAGCATACGACGTTATCAGCACAATCAGCATGTTGTGTCGATGCAATCACAAATAGTCACAAATACTGTATTGGTGGAATCATGATATTGCATCAATACAACTAACTTTCAAAACTTTAGATGATCGCATGGAAAATCATGGGAAAAAAAAGATATCATTTTCCATGACTAATTGGTGTCTTATTATGTTCAAACCATGGAAAGCTTAGTTCCATGATCAGTTTCGTAGAGGGCATTTGAACTGCATGTCTTTGATTTGATCGAGTTTCCTTTCTTGTTTACCTTTTTACTCTCTGCATAATACAGGATGAAAGCATCATTCAATTAGTCCAAGCCCATACGCATGCCCATATCAAACAACCTAGCAAATTTATTTCATCTTTTAGCAGTCACGGTAACAAATGCTACATATGTACTCTTCATATATGAAGAGAACCACCAAAAAGATGATGTGATTAACAGTTAGGTACGTTATGCCTATGGCATTAGTCCATGACGGGATGTGTCTGAAAGTTTAGTAGCATGACAGGTTGTAAAGTAAATCTTTTTAGGGAACCTTCTGATGCATCCGAACACATTTTGAAGGAATGCCAGTCCTGACATTTCTATCAAGGCGTAGCTAGCAAATAAAGATATTTGCGGGTGTTACTATCCTATTGGTGGCTTACTAGGCATCTGCTAGTATTTCTAGTTTTCATTTCCTTCACTTTTGCATCTGGTTTTAAGTCAGGGCACTACATAAACTAATAAATTCATCGCAGCAAACTCCACCTAAAACAGCTGGCAAAATGTTTAATATGTACACAACAAATATTTCCAAAAGGAAAGAGTTCTAAGTAGGGAAAAACGAGAGAAGATGAAAGGAAGGGAAGAAGAAAAAAAAATCAACTAAACATAATTCTCATTGGTGGAAAACATTTAATATAGTAAATTGGTATTTAAGGGGTTTGGATAAGTTCAACACTAATGTTTTTCAAAGGCAACGAAAGCTATTAACATGTAATCAAAGCATTAGCATGACTATCACCAATAGGTAAACTACACCATGCAGAAAAAACACAAGCTAATATCAGGCACCTAATAAAGACCAGGCACCTATACAGTAAAGACAGATGAAGGAAGTTCCAAACTTCCAATAGTTGTTCAAATTCCAGTTACTCAAATTCCAGTTATAAAGAAAACATGATACACAACCTAAAAATAATTACCTTGCTGAAGAACCCTCAAGCTTTCCAACCTCTTCTTCAATTCGAGCAAGAACGGCCTTCCTCTCTTCATCAGCAGCGCCAGTAAATTCCTTCACAAGAGCTTCTAAACCTGCTATTATACCAGCCTACAACAACAAAGAGCCAACGGCTGAGAAAAATACAGTTGAACAAGTATATCTAAGTATAAACTCTGTGTTTGCTACTAACTTGGGAAGTAAGACGGCCATTTGCATCACGACTGGTGCCACACTTTTCATTAATGAAAGTGACAAATTCAGCTAGATCTCTCCCGCCATCATAGTCTTCGCCAGCTTTGTTGTCTTTTGGGAAAAACTTCAACGTAGGGTATCCACTGACTCCATATCTAAAATTCATGCAAGTTTAATTTGACTTCAACCCAACTCTTTAACACCATGACAAACTAAAATCACAGGCTGGAAAATTACTCTTAAGATTCAAATGATTTATCAAAAGGAAAAAGATGTTCAAATAAAATCTATAACATAATACATGTGTTATACAAATGTCACAAGTTTTATGACTGTAAATATTGAGCTTAAGATGAAGTTCAAGTCTGTTGGATGAGCAAGTTATTGATATATCTTCTGGAAAAGAACATGAAACATGTCATACTCCGAATATTTTTCCACTAATCCTACTTAAGAAACTAAAACCACCTTCATTTGGCAGTAGAATGACTTTCAAATAAGGTGATGGTGTGTACTAACGCAGCAAATAAAAGCATTGTTATAGGTTTAAACTTTTAATAGCTACTTTGGTTTCAACTATTCTGGTATAATTTCATTGCATTTGCACTACCTAAATTTGTCATCCGATATGCAAGAATCATCCAATCTTAATAAGTAACAACAAAAAGAAAAAAAGATGTGAAAATTTTTTAGGGTAAAAGAATTGTGGGGCATCCCAAGAAGTCTCTGGATCTATTGTAACTGATAGGGGATTACCCAAGTTTGCTACTTTTACCCCCTGGTAATTCTAACAAACTACCCATTGAACTGCGTGATGTAACAATAAAAAGTAGAATGAAGTTTACTGCTTATGATCAGGAAATGTCAATTTGCCAGAGGAAAAGAGCCATCCAGACAAAATGATATGTTTGCAAGTGGAGCATGTTAAATTGGTCTGAAATATGCATCCCCAAAGTGATTCAACGGTTGCAGCAGTTCATGCAAAAGTGAAAATCTTTCAGGCCTAAAGCACTTTTCAGAACAGAGTATCTGAAAGTTCTATCTCAAGGAAATATACTTCCAAAAGTAACTCAGGTAAAGAAAAATCATGAGAACATGTGCACACCAATATGTTCTACAAAACAAGAAACTAAACCAAATAGATTTGACATGGATGAAAGATGAGAAATTCACAAGTGACAGAAAGGAAATAAAGAGATAAAACTTTGAAGTCAAGATCAAAGTGAATTCTAGTTCAACCACAAGTAGAGAGTTCAAGGATAATTTTTGGAAATAAGCATCAAGTCGTTAAAGATGACCCAAAAAAAGCAAGGCTAATTGTACTTGAGGTATATATTTCGTATAATAAATACAAGAAAAAATCATAGTTCTTGTAGATCTAACGACAATTCGTGAACACTATTTAGAAGCCAATGACTACAATATCGAGCAAAATTTTCCCCATGAAGCTTCTATAAATAATAAGCTGATCAAATCCAGGATCACCTGGATGCTAGTGCATCCCCTACCTTGGCAGTTGAAAGGTGTCATAACAAAATATACTTTGGCACATAACATAAGAAACATAATCCAATATAGTCAGCAAACAAACTCCAGTTTCTGCTAATTATAGTATGCATTTATAACTTACTTCTCTGCCAAATCCTTGTAGTTATCGGCATCAAGATTAGCTATCACGACATTCTCATAGGTCTACAAACAAAATGGGAAACATTTCAGATTATTCAAATCTACCAAGTTGGGGCAAAATGGGAGTTTCCATGTGGCACTAGAATGCTCCATATAAGATAGGTTAATATACTTACTGGAGCAAGGCTTTTGCAATGACCACACCTATAGAAATAAGAGAAAACAATTAAGAAAAGATCTCAATGACTAAGAACGAAGAAACACAATGTGGGACTTAAAGAAATCAACTGACCATGGTGCATAGAACTCCACGAGAACATCTTTCTTTCCATCTAGAACAACCTCATCAAAGGTCTCCGATGTCAATACCACTACATTTGATGGGACTGTTGCCAACTTTACATTAGTTCCTGCATCCATATACTCAGAAACTAGGTGTCAGAATTTTACAACTGATCAAATAAATATCTCCTATTCAGACCATAGTGGTAAGTAAAAGATATACATAAGAATTCAGATTTTTATTTTTTTAAGCTACCAAACAGGAACTCCCTAAGTTCAAAAGCTACGTAGCACGTTAAAAATAGTATTAAATTCTTCATGTCAATAAAACCTCAAATAGAAAAATGAGATTTCATCAAAAGAGATTATGGATGGTGATTTTAAACAATAAATAAATAAAATCTGCTACATATCAGTGTTATGGACAAGTGAATAGCTATATGTTTCTATTTGATATTTCCACATGATACTCATAAATAGTATGACAAATTAATTGCACTCCAAACTAGGATGAATATTCCATTCAGGACTGCAAAAAGGCACAACTGCCTTATGTATACAATGTTAGCTAACACTCGGGTCGAAGTCGGATCAAATAATTACCAAATAGTCAGGTAATTAATCACATATATACAAATTCAGTTCCAACGATCATTTAAGTGAAATCAAATCTGTCTAGTAAATGAATCAAAAATTTGATTCTCTCAATTGTCACATTTCTTTAATATGTGTATAAACAACTAAATGGTCAAACAAACACACAAATAACTATATGTTTCTTATCTGATATTACTATATAATGATATTTATAAATAGTAGTGTAAATTCTACAACAACATGAATTTCATTAATCAAGAGAATCAAAAAATTTAAATCAAATAAAAGTAACCTTCAACGAAATAATTCACAAAATATTTAAATTGTATCATCAAATATAAATGTACTTTCAGATCAAAGAGAATTTTTTTTCAAGAAGCATTTGGATTTGGAGTTGAATTCAAAAAAGAAAGTTCAAATCCGAATGCTTCTTGAAATAAATTCTTCAGAAAAGCAGGTCCAAATTTGAATTCAGGCACAGTAATAGATGAATTCAGATATGAATCCCTCAGTATTCCACCCTAGCTATGACTTCAACAGTCCTGAATGGAATCTCACTTCACTGCTTGAAATATGAAGTAATAAGATACATGGATATAGCATACCTCCTTCCGTATTCACGAACTCAGTGAGGGCATCTGCAGTCCGAGCACCTTCATACCTATGCAATCAATAAACTATTATTAGTGAAAATTTGATAAAATAAAGGGACGTTTTGGATAATTATATGTGACGACATAAACAATTCTAGAATAAATAAGTGAATCGCTTAGAAGTAAGATGCACACTTTTTTGGCTCCAAGGAGCCTTTTGGAAACCATTGGATTGTGGGGTATCCTTTAACGTCATATTTGCTGCAGATGTCCTTGTGCTCGTCACAGTCCACCTTCATTAATCAGAAAAGGGTACAGTGATATTAACCTCTTAGAAGCTTGGTCCATTGAATTATAAAATTCTTTTTACAACATTCATGTTTGACTATCTAATTTTCAGTGCAAGCTATAAAGAAAATAATATTTGATCCATACAGAAAATTTAGATGATAAAAGACAACCTTCTCCTTGGTAGAAAGAACAATGAGTTTACTACAGCCATATAGCATGAAGTTGATGGAAGTAACATGAAATGTATATTACCTTTCCAATCAATACAGATTTTGCCTTCTTAAAACTTGCACCTAACCTCTCGAACTCAGGAGCTAGCTTCTTACAATGACCGCACCTGCCAATAATGGACACAAGTAAGCAACCAAACAAAAACTATGACCAGGGCCTGTCATGTTCAAATTAATGAAACATATTTCTCATGCACGGCAAATAATCGCGTGCAATATATTGTAAGCGTGGAACCAAATACAGTTAGAGATTTCCAAACATAGATAAGAAAAAGGAAGCAACAATCTCAAAATCACAGAATGGATTCATCATAAGGTTCTCCTGAAAGAGTTAACCCATACAGTTCTGAAGATACACTGATCCAGCACAAGCATTTCAAGCCACATCGGAAAAAATGGGCACAAAAAAAAGCGCATCCTCCCTAGATTACCAAATACAGACAGTAGGAGTATATAACTACAGAGCTTCATATCAAATATCTATTGTTATATATTTTAACCTTTCTCAATTTTAGTATATATCCAATCAAATCTAAGGGTAAATTACATTAAACCCCCATAACCTTTCAGTGTTTTGCAGTAAACACCCATGAACTTCCAGAATCACACTAAACCCCTCATGAACTTTCTGAGTTTCATGGATAAAACCCATAAATTAGAACCAAAACAAACAACATAAAAAAGTATTTAAAATTCACGGCGATTCAGTGTAATTTACCCCAAATCTAATCTAAAACCAGATAAATACAATCGTTAACAAATCCATCCCATGAACAAAAGCATCAAATTGCGAACATTTTCTAAATTTTTTAAAAGGACTAACCTGAATCAAACAACAACATCCCTAAGTTATCAAATTCTATCATGTAACCGAAACTTAACGCTGATCAAAGCTCTAAAAGCAAAAAAAAAAAAATCGAGATCGGACTAACGAGATCCTACCAAGGGGCGTAGAACTCGACGAGGGCGCCGCGATCCTGGCCGACCTCCTTCTCGAAGTTGGAGTTCGTGAGGACGACGACGTCGCCTTCGTCGGCGAGAGACGGCGAGATGAGGAAGGCGAGGGCTACGGTTTGGAGAGAGACCAGCAGCAAGATCTTAGATCTCTCCATTGAGATTTTCTGTTTCTTTTTTTTTATTTTTTTATTTTCTAGTTTATTTTGTTTTAGGTTTCGGTTGACTGGAGATGTGTGAGATCTTTAGAGAGGAGAGGAGAAATGCAGAAAGCGTTTTTATAGCGCGCGAGATCGATGACCGCAAGATTTCCGATATCTGGCCCTAAAATGTTTCATATTTTCAAAACAGTTCCTCGTATCATTAAATTTGCTATTAGCTCCCTTAATTTTTAAAATATTTTGAAATTACTAACTCAAACAATTTACACTGCTATTAAGTCTCTCGGTTTCTTTTTTTTCTTAATTATTATTAATCCCTCCGATCAAGAGATGTTGAGACAAACTAGACCCTCAGATCATCAAATTTTCTATTATATTCTCTACTTTCGTAAGTTGTAGCAAATTAGTCCCTCTGGTTGTTTACTATTGATTTGAGGAAATTATTTCAAAACAACTTAGGGTTAGTTCGGTATTATTTTTTTGATTGATTCTCCTTATTTCTTTTAAGGACCAGTCACTAATAGCGTTTGCTAATTTTTATTTTGCATATGCTTATCAAAATTATTGTTTACTGTTAAGGGCCCGTTTGTTTGCACGAAAGTAATTATGAAGTAGCTGAAGTAAAAGAAGTAAATGTTACTTCTGCTATTTCCAAGCAAAAAAACATGTTTGGTTCTTTAAAAAACTTACTTCCATTGCTTTCTTAAATGCTTATGTGGCGTTTACGTGTCATCCTTACTTCCAAAATAGTTTTCCAATCCTTAATACTCAGAAGTAGCTCGGAAGTAGTTGAAATGCATATTAATTAGGAAATAAATAAATTTTTTAATTAATATTTCCTTTATCGGTTACTTCTAACAGCTTTTTATTGATAAAATTAATTCCTAGTAATATTTTCAAATGTTATCCAAACAAAAAAAATAAATGAAGAAGAAGAAGTTCTACTTCCATTACTTCTAAAAATATACGAAACAAACAAAAAAAGTGTTATTTCCACTACTTCCTACTTCATAGTTTTGAAAGTTACTTCTATAACTTATTTCTTACTTCTAATACTTCCATTATCCAGACGGGACCTAAGAGAATGCTTTTAGAAGTAATGTAAGGATGTTTTAAAAACGACTTCTATTTTTTGTAATTTTTGTACAATTAATGTCCCTTCAGTTTGTGATATCTCCATCTTATTTATCTTTATCTTATTTATTTTGATAGTTAAAGTTCTTGTCTATTTCTGTCGGTTCCACTTATGATGACCTTTAAGTATGATTTTACCGAAACACCTTTTTGCTTTTAGAACTAGCTCATGACATATAAGTACTAAACAATTATTTTCGGTAGTTTGTATAAGTTACATCTATAAATTATTTATATGCGACTTATCATAAGCTTCAACAATACTAAATTAGTCTTTTATATCTGGAGACTCAGTAACAACTTTAACAATTTAGAGGAATAGTTTACTCCTCTATATAAATGGGAGAATCCAATATTCACTGTTCATGCTACTGTAAATATTAATACAACATTATAACTATGGCACACGGGATACTGTAGCATTTTTAAAAAAAATTACTGTAGCAGAGGCGAGAGCTAGTGTAGCGTTCTTTGAAAATACTGTAGCACAGTTATACTGTAATAATTTAAAAGATACGGGATAATGTAGCATTTAAAAAAAAAAATTACGATAACATTTAAAAACATAATTACTATAGCGTGGAAAAAAAATCTTACTTCACGGACAGCACGCTAGTTTCATAATAGCTTAAGAACTAGGGGCCTAAATAAAGATTTTAAGGGACTGGTACTGCAAAAACCCTTTAATTCGTCGAGTCCGGACCAATTCAGCGCGGGTCGGACACGTGTTCTCTTCCTATTGGTCTGAACACATAAACACGGCCTCTCATTGGCTCGTCTCCTAAAGATCCACGTCTGCTCCCAACAACGAGGAAGAGATCTGAAGAAATCGCAGCCCACAGTGTCTAATAATTCCACTCAAAATACTTCGATCCCTCGAACAAAACCCAAACCCTAACTCTAACCCTAACCCTAGCTCCTCCAATGGCTCGCCTGAGATCGAGCTTGATTCTATTCTTCGTCCTCGTTCTATCGCACGCTCTCTCCGCAATCGGAGGGTAAGATCGCTGTCATATCCATCTCCTCGATTCGTCTTTGATTGTTCTTGATTTGTTTGAATCGGTTTCGGTCGCAGGAGGAATTATTACGATGTGCTCCAAGTTCCAAAGGGCGCTTCAGATGAACAGATTAAACGAAATTACAGGTATAGCACATTGTAACGGCAGAGTTTTCTCCCCTCAAATTTTATTATTAGAAATTTTTTTGAGTGGAATTCACAATTTCAACTGTAGAAAGCTTGCATTGAAGTATCACCCTGATAAGAACCAAGGGAATGAGGAGGCCAACCAGAAATTTGCAGAGATTAACAATGGTGCTTTTTTTTTCTCTTGATCATGTTTTTTGCTTTTTTTTAATTTATATGTCATTCCTTTGATGGAAGAAAAAACTGATTTTTTTGGGGGGTTTAATCAGCATATGAAGTTCTGAGTGATCGTGAGAAGAGGAATATATATGATAGGTATGGCGAAGAGGGACTGAAGCAGCATGCTGGTGGCGGAGGGAGGGGTGGTGGCATGAACATGCAAGATATATTTAGCACGTAAGCGGAATCTTATCTTTAGTTTGGTTAAATCACAGGAATAATTGACATTTTCATTGTTACTATTTTTATTTTCTTTTGATAAGAGGTTATAGATATATGAGTGAATGTTGCGACACATGATTTCGATTATCAACTGGATTAGTTTACAAAGATTCAAAGATGGATGATAACTTGTTGGTGTGTGAGGTTCACACTCGAGCATGTGGATAAAATACATATATATCTGCAATATGGATAGTTATTCCTACCTAAACCGGTGCTCAGGAGCGGCAAGCATCCTACTAGAAATAGGATTGTTGTCTCTCTCTTCCCATATGTCATAAGCTAATAACTTGAAGAGGCAAAAAATAATCTATGATCTTGGTACCACATACCTAGACCAAGCACAGTGGATACTATTGCACCAAATACGCTCCTCTAATAAATGGTAAATAGGTTTAGTGATTACCCCATGAAGATCGTTCCATGTTGATCTGTTGCACATGTCTTGTCCAATAGCTGAGGGATAACCACAGCAATAATCAGCGATCCCCTCTTATCAGCCTACTACTAGCCCTTGAACATTGAGCTTGGAAGGAAGGGATGCAGTAGCTTTGAGAGAGAGTCTGTTTTCTGTATCCTTTTTTGTGCCTATTCACGTTATTGTTTACGAGAAGATAGAGGAAATAACTCTAGTTCTACTAGGATTCTTGGTAGGCCCCTTCTTAGGAATATATTTATATAAACTTCTATCATATCGCAGACAAAGACTTATCCACAGACTCCTTTGACACATGCCAACATACTCCCACTCGTGTTGTTCTCTGAGCTGACTGCCTGAATTTTTGACTTTCCAAGTCAAAATCTTTGTCCTTATCAAATTCATGTTCATACATACTCTGTATGGTGTGACTGTTGGGGATCTGGGCATCTGCAGCATGGTAGCCTTGCATCTAGATTCATTAAGAGCGACACAAGATTCTTCCTAAAGGAAAATCATATGATAAAAAGTCTAAGCATGTGGTATCTTGTGCCCGAAATCTAATCATCATGTCTGTCCAAGTGCATTTTATTCCTATTGGAAGCGTGCTTGAACACCTAGGTCCACTCTTGATTCACTGCTTCTCACATCATGTGTGAGTTGGCCATGGATGCAATCAAGAAAGATGTTAATTGATCCTTCTTTGGCTCCGAATAGCGGGGTTTGCTGATCACTAACTTTCCTTGCACAGCCTCATATCTATGGTACTGTCTCATAGCAGCGGGAAACAAAAAACAGTGGACACTCATAAGTCATAACAGCCTCTCCAGACAGTCTAATTAACGCCTTTATGGGATATCCCAGTGTTTCCATCCTCAAATTATGTGGCGAGCTTTAGTTGTGAGGTGCTAAACAATAGAGTGATGATGAGTTTTTTACCGTGAAGTGGTCTGCATAGAGGCAGTGAAACAAAATGATATTGAAGTTGGCCAAGAATCAAGGCCATGACATTGCGTTAGGCAGGAGATTATAAGAGCCCTTAAAGATTGGTTGCTTCCTAGTTTGTGTTCGATACAGTTCAGTTAAATGTACAATATGCTGTTCTGCTAGGAGCTGGAACTGCTTTAAGGGTACCTTAAACCACAAATGTGTGCATTAGGTACCTTAAATTATAAAAACAAAAATCATCACTATTTCAGACAATTGTCTTATGTTAGTTTTCTTTCTGCAATTTCCAGTATCACTAATATTGGAGTTATTTGAGTAGGTTTTTTGGCGGTGGTATGGGCATGGAAGAAGAGGAAGAGAAGACTCCTAAAGGCGATGATGTAATTGTTGAGTTACATGCTACGCTGGAAGACTTGTATATGGGAGGTTCTTTGAAGGTACTTACTCCGAATGCCATGACAAATTTTTTATCATCTTTTTTTAGCTTTCATGCTATAATATGGTAAATGGTCTTCATTGTCATTTGAAAAGCATAATTTTGTTCACAGTCCATTATTTCATTAATGCTGGTGTAAGTTTTAGGTGAACATTTAGGCATATAAACTCCACTATTCATATAGACATACATATGTGTGTGTGTGTGTGCGCGTGTGTGTGTGTGTCAGATTTTGAATAATATGCTAACTACATGGTGGTGGAATACAGTGAGACACTACAGCCTTCCTAATATGGCTAACACCTGTATATTTTGCTTTCTTGAAATACCTACCAGGTTTGGAGAGAGAAGAATGTAATTAAGCCAGCCCCTGGGAAGAGGCGGTGTAACTGTAGAAATGAAGTACATCATAGACAAATTGCTCCTGGAATGTATCAGCAAATGACTGAACAGGTATTGTTGTTTTTTGGTCCTATGTGATTCTTGAGGATGTCCTTTGAAATTTTCTTCTGTAAGCTACTGAAGTTTTCGAAGAAAAAAAATGCATTTGATTTGGACATTGTTGCTTTGATTCTTTCTTGTTTCTCTTCTTGCAGGAGAAGCTAGATGCTATATCTAATTGTAATTTTTTTCTTCTTCAGGTCTGTGAGCAGTGTCAAAATGTAAAGTTTGTGCGAGAAGGAGATTTTGTTACTGTTGATATTGAGAAAGGGATGAAAGATGGAGAGGTAAACTTAAACAATTATGCCTTTTGGCTGGTTGCTAGTTTTTCTATGTTAAGTGTGCAGCAAGGCTTCAATAACATGCTAATGCAATGCCCCGATTTTCTGCGAGCATTCTGGTTAGTTCATGTTGACATTCTGGTTCGTATTAGAGGCATTGCATAAAAAACATGGTTTTATGCAATTTAGAAATTAGTCAACTAACTGTGCAGGAACTACTAGTCTACTAGTCTGCCATGTTCTTTAGAAAATATGGTACTATTGGACGTGGATTGATCATTGTTTGTGCAGTTGCATTCTTGGCGGTCTGTGCTTCCTTTTGCCATGTAACACCTAATTTACTGCCAGATGTAGGTTGGTGCGCACTCCTGTTGGGGCTTCCTTGTGCTGGCAGAAGGTGCATGCACGAGGATCTTTCTGTAGGCCAGCTGATATATATACACACAGTCAGTCACTCACAGTTATACTTGATTGATCAGTGGGCCTCACTACAATTTACCGAAATAATAGATTCAAAAATCATCCATTTACCACTACCACTACCACAACCATAGATTAATTATTACCATGTCCTTTTTGTGCCTTTTTTCTATTGCTTTTGTAGTTCACAGCTAAAACTTGGATTGTTATCGGAACACTTGTAATTGGGTGTTGTTGGATCACCATGCTATTCCAACTACGCCAGAATCTCAACCCAAATGTTTGTTTGGACTTTGTTAAAACCAAGGTTTTAAATGTCGGTTATCGGAGATTTATCGGACGGTCAAAATCCTTATTGGATAGCAGAAATCGAGGATATATCGGGGATAAGTAGTATTTATCGGAGTAATATACTAGCAAATAATAAACAAACAAAAGCTTGAAAAAAAATATAATGTTAGTCAAAATGGAATAATAAACTAGCAAATAATAAGATAACATCAAGAATGAAGAACCATCTACGCATCTACATAATTATTGTTTAATCATGAGATTCATAAACTAACTTACTAAATTGATATTTAGTAGTTATGAGTCATTATCAATATTCATAAATAAACATAAGCTAATCACCAATCAACCAAGTTCCAAAAGCAACAAATAGTTCATAATTTGTAAACATTCAAAGAGCAAATCCAAAAGAAAGTAAAAGCTCCAAAATCCTACTTATCGACCGATAAAGTTGATATTTAGAGCCTAATTATCGGACGATAAGTACCTTTATCGCCGATAAACCTCAAAAAACCATAACCGATAAAAAATCCTTCTTATCCTAGCAGAAAGCTCCCAAATCCGATAACTCGGCGATAATATCGGATTATCGGCCGATATTTAAAACCATGGTTAAAACACCAATATATTAAATTTTAGACTCAAGGAAGTTGTCGCTCCAGCAACCAAACTGAGTGTTGGGGGCTACAAAACCTCATGTGTTATGCAAATATAGAGGCACCTCAGAAAATTCTAGATATATGGTTTGCCTCTATATATGAATTGTTAAATACCTAATTCATACTTTTGTTATTGAACATGTTGCAAAAGCATGTCAATCAAACACATATTGTGCAGGTTAGAGCTGCACTGTTGTTGGAGCTACATCATGGTTCCAAAAATGAGCAAAAACATATGCCTAATATTTCTTGCGTTATCTGTTTTATAAAATTATTAACAGTTTTTATGCTCAAATCAAATTTTTATTGGCTATAAAATTATGGGGATCTTTTGTAGGAGGTGGTATTTTATGAAGATGGTGAACCTAAAATTGATGGTGAAGCTGGTGACTTGAAGGTGATGCTTACTACCTTGTGGAAATCATTAACTTTTACCTTATATCACCTTCCTTTTTTCTTTTCCCCTGAAACAATGTATTCTTGCAAGCAGTTTAGGATCCAAACAGCACCACATGATCGTTTCAGAAGGGAAGGAAATAATCTGCACACAACCGTCACGATTTCATTGGTAATGACTTTTCCTGAAAACTGCTACTATTTCGTCTTAATTTGAGCACTGATAACTGTCTTATCATTTAAACTGCAAACAATATGAATAAGGACCACATACTTAACATAAAGCAATCATATAGTAAATGACAATCAAGACTATATCCTTATGTACACAAGTTTTCTGACCATCAGTCAAAACCCTAGGAAGTATTTTTTGTGCATATGTGCTGCTAAACCCTGGATATACTATGATTGCATCAATATTTCTGTCTTCTAGACGAGAGACTTCTATTTAGGAACATTAGTGTATATCATCTCACGTGGGAATGTCCGAAGAACTTATTTGCTTGACTTTCATAGGGTTTTTTTTAAATGTCTACATGCGCTATAAATCCATTTTCGCCACATAACAAGTGGAATAGTCTCATCATCATATGATAATGCCAAGAATTGGGATTCAATTGAGGAAAAGACTGTTGTTATCTCTTACACAGTGAAAAGAAGTTGACTTGTTATTTTCCTCATTGAGTTGCTATTTTTATACTTTTTGCTAGTTTTGTTAGCTATTCAAATGTGTGGCCTAAATTGTTTTGTGGGCTTCACATTTTCCATATTAAACACTTCAATTCAATTTCCACTAAGTTTTGACAACTCAAATAAATTAGTACTAGTAAATAGTAACTGTTGCGGGCAATGTCTTTATTCGTTGCAGTTTTTTTTATTACTTTGTATTAACGATGATGACAGAATGAAGAGAACCCCAAACAACTTGATCATCTAAAAATTTTCCTTCTAATTTTCTTCTTCTTTTCAGGTCCAAGCTCTCGTAGGTTTCGAGAAGACCATCAAACATCTAGACGAGCATCCAGTAGAAATTGGCACAAAGGTTTCTATCTCTCCCTTTTGGTTATTTTGCACCGGTCGATGATCATTAACCTTGACTTAAACAATAAAATTTTGGCACATTCAGGGAATTACTAAACCGAAAGAGGTGAGGAAATACAAAGGAGAAGGTATGCCTTTGCACCTGAGTACAAAGAAGGGAGATCTGTATGTAACATTCGAAGTTCAATTTCCCAAGTCATTAACAGAAGATCAGAAGACGAAAATCAAAGGAATTCTTTCGTGAGAACTTTCTACTTCTCCTGATGAGCCTAAATTGTTTTGCTTCTTTTAACAATACAAGATAATTGAAGGTGTACAACACAGGGCCCCTCCATAAACAGCTGGTCCATTTGAGGGTGTTAAAATCCCTGATATTTTTGGTCCTGTCATCTTCTTTTGGAATGAGAAATAGTATCACTTGTATTCGAAATTTTTGGTCCTGTCATCTTCTTTTGGAATGAGAAATAGTATCACTTGTATTAAAAAGGGTTATATTTTTACATCAAATTGT
>NC_033801.1:122235304-122245465 GCF_001876935.1 Asparagus officinalis
ACTTTCAGCTAATGTTATTGGAACTAGCTAACCTATGTGACATCTTATATCTCACTTGTTTACTCTAATAAATGTTGTGAACTTTGTCAATTTACTTACTATAATGTGCTTTAGTCCATGTTTGCTTGCCATTCTATGTTTGGTAAGAAAAAATGAAAGGTGAAAAGGAATAGATTCAAGCGGAAATTTCGCCTGTGTTATTCTCATTTGTTTGTGAAAGAAAGCCTACCTCAAAATTGTATGCCTACCTCAAATTCATCCCCATTCAAAGAAAGCCGACAGAACATGAATCTGGGACTATTGAGTAGGGAGTCTATCTAATTCACTTTGTGAATTTACTTACAATTACGCGCCTTATTATTTTTTTTCTCTCAGTCATTTGTCAACAACCGCGATGGATTTGAATCTAGAACTATTGAATAGAAAGCATACCCACCCAATCATCTCCTCTCTCTGATCCTTCCATGTTCATAATTAAGATGTGTTCATAATCAAATAAATTCCTCACAAAAAAAGAAGCATATAAACTTGTATTTTTTTTCAAATGGCCATCAAAGGTTAAGAAAGAAAGTAGCATGTGAAAGTCCTTTCTTCGTCTCCTAATAAGGGCCTGTTCGTTTGTTTTCTAAAAACCAAGAAATGGAAATGGAAATGGTGAAAATCTCAAAACTCACCATTTCCTCCATTTCCATCCCTAAAACTCACCCACAACATCCAATAAAATATTATTTCCATCCAACAACTCATCCACATCATCTAATAAAATATGATTTTCATCTAACCACTCATCCATCACATCTAATAAAATATTATTTTCATCTAACAACTCATCCATCACATCTAATAAAATATTATTTTCATCCAAACATCACTCAACTCATCTCTTCTCATCATTTCAAATCACTCACATCATCCAATAAAATATTATAACAATTCACCTCATCTCATTAACATTTCATTTCTTCATTTTCATCCCAAAAAGTTATGAAAACACTTTTCTTAATCTTTCTTCACATCACCCAATAATACAATGACAACTCATCTCATCTCATTTCATTTCTTATTTTTAAGAATGAACCGAACAAAAGAAAACAAGAAACTACAGGAAATAGATTTCTTATAATTCATTTCCTTATTTTTTTTGGCCAACCGAACACTCCAAAACTAGTTTTCTTAAAAAATCACAAACATCATCCAATAATAAGGTGACAACTAACATCATTTCAATTTCATTTCTTTGATTTCCTTCTTTTTTAGCCAACCAAACACTCCAAAAACAATTCTTCATTTTAATAGCTTTGATTTCCCTCTTTTTTTTAGGCAAACGAACAGGCCCTAAAAGTAAAACTATGAATGCAATGTAAAAGTTTGGAACAAGAGTCGAAAAAGGGGTGTTGCGAGAATCGAACTCGCGACCTCTCGCACCCGAAGCGAGAATCATACCACTAGACCAAACACCCTATTTCCTTAGGGCTTGCAAATACGATTTATTTATATACCAATTTAAATTTATTTCTACCCCACAAACAAGTCTTCAGTTTTTTTTTGACCCCTCTGGCCGATCTCTCTCAACTTTCAAAAACCCTAATAATTCCTCGAAATTTTCTCACCCGCTCTGGACTTGAAACATCCTCGAATAGAACAAAAGCGTTCTCAACCTCAGTAAGTTTCGATTACTTTCACAAATTTCTCGCTCTCCATTCTTTACAAAAACCTAACGGATACAATCACATCCTCGATCCCCTCGATTTGTATCCAATCACGGAAAAAGTTTATTTCTCCTAATTAAATCCCTTTTCCATCAAATTAACCTTTTTCGGTTCGTTTGCTGACGGTATACTGTAAATTATTTGTAAAATTAGGTTTTTTTCCCCTCTCCTTTCAGTTATCTGATTGTTATTGTTAAGAGGAAAGCGCGGTAAGCAAATTTCGATGTCTCATTCAGGGAGCAAAGTGAGTTTTTCCCCCCTTCTCTATTTTGGCTTCTAGTTCTTTTATATTTCGTACTTATATGGTAAGTATTTTTGTTGTCTAGACAGTTGGGGTTGATAACACTTCCAGAAGAAAATGGAACAAGGAAGAGTTTTTGGAGAGAGCTCGCGAAAGGGAGCAGGTTTACTCGAAACCCAAAAACTGAAAGGGGAGAAAAAAGAGAAAATTTATGCATTTTGGATTGTTTGTAACGATTATGTATTTTTTTTTTCGTCCTTGGTAGGAGGAGGAAGAAGACCGATTCTCGTCCAAAGGTTAGTAGTGTAGACACTATGCTAATAGGATTTATCTCAATGGGATCTGATCATGCTGTTTCTTTTCATTTGGTTTTCTTACTTCTCAGCAAAAGCTCCGCCTGTCCAAAGAAAACCCTTGAAACACAGAGATTATGAGGTCGACCTTGAATCAAGGTTGGGAAAGACCCAGGTATGATGCATTATATTATGGTAGATGTCACTCTTAATCTTGAGCCGTTGGAAGTTCTACCCACTGCTGTCATATTACTAAATGTATTACTAAGATACAAGCACACCAACTTTGTGCTACTAAAGGTTGATGTGCATCTGGCTTACTGCTTGGGATGTTGAGCGCATGATACTTTAATTAAATTATCGCATGAAGTATTGATGTTACTTTGCTAGTCAGAGATTAGAGTGCGTTAATGTGTTTTATGTTGTGCTGAGTTTCACATTATACAGTTGTTATTCTTTTATTTGCTTCAATTATTATGTAACCATCTGTTTTATCTTTTTTTCTCGAAAGAAGTTTATCAATAGTATCATAGTAGAGACTTCATTGTGATATCTGTTCTAAAGTATTTTTGAATAGCGGAATTGTTTGCTGTAGAAATCCTTCAAAATCCATGAATTTCCTTAATTAGTAAGTCCTTTTGGGCTGTAGTATGAGGACCTTGCTTTTGACAATTATAAATGCAGGCATTGATACTCATGTAAGCATGTGTCTTGTCAACTTATGTCAGTTTGCTCTTAAGTCATAGTTTGTTTTGAACTAGCAAATGTAAAGTTCGACACTTCCAATGTTCCTTGATGAGGCTCATCACACCTAGATCTACTGTAGATAAGTCTCTTCTAGTTGGGAAAGAAAGTGTGTTTTTAACTTGGTCCATCAAATTCAACCATCTTACAAATTTCATGATGGACCAACTTCTTTCTTGAGGCGTTGTTATCTTGGTGAGGTACATACCAGTCTGTTTCCCTTACGTCCTGAATTCATATTTTCTGGTTGACATTTTGGCCAGTAAATGGTTCACTCTTAAATGATATAGCTGATCCTTATGTGTCTAAGTGGATCTTAAATTATAAAAATGAAAAAAGAATATTGATCCTAATAAATATTAATTTCAATATATATAATTGTGTCTCCGTACCGTACCTCTTATAAATTGGCCGTGTGTCTTACCATATCTGTTCCCGTTTGCATGAAATATAGGCTTTACAATGTCATATTTCGCTCATGTTGCATTCCAATGTTTTTCTACTGTACTGTTTTGAAATGGTCAAAGACTACAGTGAGCTATTAAATACAAAAAGAAAAACTTATAATTCCTAGGCATGTGCCAACTTGGTATAGAAATTGCATAATTTTGGAATCAATATTGAAGTATAATTTCAAACAATCATCTATATGTTTTTAGTAGGATGCGTATGATTTCAAACAAGCATCTATATGTTTTTATCATGTACAGTGACCAAATTTGCGACTATTGTGTTGATAATGATATATGTGCATCTTCAGCAGTAGTTACTGGCTTGATTATGATTTTGTATTGCTCAAGATTGTGTTTGAACTAATCCTGTCTACTTTGGCAGGTGGTCACTCCGATTGCACCCTTAAGCCAACAGGTACGTGTTCTTGACATGTTTAGGAGTATACACCTGTTTATTCGATTAATTATCATGTTATCGCTTAGCATATAATAAAGGACAATAATCTTCCTGAATTGTTCTTCAAATATTTTATTCAACTACCTGTTGTTACCACAATTTATTGGGTTAAACATTTTAAAATATATTCTCGAATGAAGTTTGTAATTCATTAACTTTCAAAGGTGTTTTAGTTTTAACTATGTTGCAAATGGATTGCGAGTCATTTCCAAACTAATCTGTTCTCCAGAGGCAAGCGGATGGAATAAAATTTGATATACACTGTTTTCTTACATTATTCGAGTGAAGTATATTGAATTGGTTAAACAAATAGCATAATATGTATGAAGACATTTATTGATTAATTAAAGCACCAGTGTGGTTCAGTTGGAAAGTTGATTAATTTCATGTTCTACAACAAGAAATTGTACATTTACTTTGCGTACTCACACTTTTCCATACATATCAAACTTCACTTAAATTTGAATGGTGGCATTGTAGTATGTATGGTATTTCTACTTCATTCTAGTATTCACCAGGTGGATCTTCTATCTAAATACAAAATGAATCTGATATGGAATCCAAAGACAAGCAGTTTAATGTGTACTACTTTTTACACTACCACAATGAACTCATTAAAATGAAACCTAAAGAAGATGCAAAATTGTTGAAATAAATACCAAAATTTATACATAGACTTTCATTGACTAACTGAAACAACCGTTGCAACATCTAGACTCTAATGATGCAGTTTGAATGTTTCATTATTTTGTTACTTTGCTATTTTTATTCATTTTATTTGGACAACGGGCTTTATACCTATCAATATTAGCTAAATTTGTAAAGAAGCTCGAGAACTAGCACCAGTAACCTTGCCAAGAACTGTAAGCATCTGTTTATTTATCTCATAATAGATATACTACACTTTCGGTATTCACCAAGTCAATCTTCTATATTCAGAGTTGTAAGCATCTGTATATTTATCCCATAATAGATATGTTATTTCACTTTCGGTATTCACCGATTGGATCTTCTGTACTGCAGGCCGGATATTATTGTTCAGTTTGTGAGTGCGTGGTAAAGGATTCTGCTAACTATTTGGACCACATCAATGGAAAGAAACGTAGGTATTCTGGGAACTGTGTTTATGCTAATTATTTGTTTCTGCCTCTCATAAATAGTAAAGCTGATGTTTATGTTTTTGTAACGACCAGATCAAAGGGCTTTGGGTATGTCAATGCGGGTTGAACGAGCATCTCTTCAACAGGTAGTCTTTTCTGGATATTGCTTTATGAACAACGTTGTACCTATTAGCTATTATGATGACTAAATAATTTAACGATATGTTTTTAGGATGTCCTGTCACACACAACGTACACGAATTATTGAGATATGAAGCCTGACCCCCAGTCATTTTAGATTATACCACCCAAATCGAGGACTTGATCAAAGATCTAAGGCATATGATGTTCAAATATAAAATGAGTTACATAAAAAAAAATTCATTTCTGATATCTGTGCATTAGCTGGTTACAGAGCGATTCTTTTTCTGATCAAGTTGAGATGTCTTAGGTTATTAAAGCTGTTAAAGTAGTTGAATTTGGTTTGTGTGTCTTCTAGGGCCTTTTAAGGTGTATTGATGAGTACTGAGTTCAGTATAAACTTGACTATTCTTCTAAATTTCTAGCTGTGAACGATGCAAATGCCAAGACATTGTTATAAGATATGCTTTGATGTTTTAGAGCATAAGTAGTGTAGTATCTATGTTTTGATGTCATACACAGACGATTTTATGGGCATTTTAGATGTTTCAAATCACAATTACTGGCATATTCTCAATGTTGATGAGAATGCGTCCTTATTTTGTTGGTGCAAGCACGGACAGGTAGGTATGATGAGGGAGTCACATCTAGGCATGTCGTTGTTTTTGTGAAGGTATTACCAGCACTCATGGGTTTTGGTCTGTGGGTATATGAATACATCCAAGTACTCTTTGGATGTATAGCACATGTATCTTTAAATATAACCTGCTAAATTTCTGTAAGTTTGATTTTTAGAAACAATCTGATTCTGAGGTTCTGGGTCACTTGTCTATAAACTTTTGTTAATAAGTCGTACTTTCCACCAATTACACATTGAGGCCAGATTTAGTGGTAAGATGGGAGAGAGATTGGATTACGGAAAATCCCAAGTTCAGGACTTGGTTATGGCTCCTGTTTACCCAAAAAAAAGGATAGGGACACGAGATGGTTACATGACCTATAAATAAGCTTTGTATTTGCCAAATACCTCCCCTATATATGACTAAGAGTTCCATTTCAATTGTTTTACCCGAAAATTGGCAAAGCAATTGTTTGTTGTACGAGAGATCAGCTCTTGTGATTTATCAGCACGTTGTGGTATTTTGATGAAAAATCTGATTTTTTATGATTGTCATGCATACACTTGAAAGTCTCATCGCAGATGATTCTCAATGTAAATAACTGTCATTGTGAAGTAAATGTGTGTGCATCTTCAAATTTGTTAACCTTCACTTTTTATTTTATTAGTGATCATTGATAATTGGTTAATGTTATTAATGTAATAAATCTAATGATCTATTCATAGGTCCAAGAACGATTTGAGAGTCTGAAGAAGCGAAAAGATACAGGAAGCTTTACAGAGCAAGGTAAATGAATCAAAGGACATCTTAGCTTGCTAGTGTTGTAAAGGGTTTTTTGTCGTCTTATTTCTTGCTTCTTGATAATATTTTAATGCTTCCTAACATATAAGGCTAACGTTGTATACAATATGCCAAACTCATTCGTATACAAATGGGAGCACTTACGGGAATGATATGGACTTCAAATGGCCTTTGATGTGCCTATGTAATAATTTGATAGTTTTCCCTTTGGCTTTCAGATTTTGATGAGAGGATACTGAAGCAACAGCAAGAGGAGGAAGAGAGGAAGCGGCAACGACGAGAAAGAAAGAAGGAAAAGAAGGTTAGCATCTCTTTTTTCTGCTGCTGTATACAATTATATGGTTCGTACAGATTCTGCAATTACCTCTGCTGATTATAGTTCCCAAGCTCTTCTTATATTGTTGCTGCTGATAATGCAAAAGTCTTTAAAATTGCTTATACTGAAAGGGTTTGGTATTCCTCCCTGTGTAAGCCTAAATATTTGCTTATGCAAATGAGGTTTGTCATAAATCATAGCAAATGAGGTTTGTCATAAATCATAATCCTCTACTTCAAATGAAGTAGTAGCCTAAGATCAGGAACCAGGGTCATGTGTAGGCCTTGTTCATATGCTTATTTAATTGATATATTTTATCAGTGTTTGGACTGCTACAAAAGATATAAGAGCATAAGACTGCCCTGCTGCTTTATTTTCATGCTAGATTATTATCACAGAGGAGCTAAAATTGTAGATCTTCTATGATCTGAAGGTATGTGTACATAGAAATCAGGATATTATGAGACTGTGATGCTTCCCAAACAATAAAATTCAATCAAACATCTTTATCGTAGTTCACCTCTTTATATTTTGATTAGCTTCAGATGTCGAACAAATTGGAAAAGTCAGCAATATATTTTTCCCCTTTTAAATTTTAGTTGTACGCTATTAATGGGATTAAATTTAGATAGCAGACAGAAATTCCAACTTGTAAAGCTGTGCTCTGGAAACGTAGAAGGAAAACACGACTTTTTTCTTTTACTCGGTAGCTGAAGTTTCAAGAAAATTTCTAGGAATATTCTTGATGCCTCGCATTGCTCAGCTTAGTTCCTCCATTTCTGCTTGGTTTTTTTTTAAATAATCAAGTAGTCTAAATCAGACGCGTCTTTATTTTGGTTTCTAACAAGCTGATTCTGACCTCAGAAAGGGAAGGCTTTGGAAGATGAACCAGAGATCGATGCAGATGTTGCGGCCATGATGGGCTTTGGAGGCTTCGGTTCTTCTTCGAAGAAATGAGATGGCTGCAAGATTCTTCACAACTTTGATCTTCCATTGCACACCCAGGGGATGTATAGAGAGCATCAACACTCTTTGACTAGTCTGGCTTTTTACACATTTAGTGGAAATCAAAGGTCAGAAGGGATTGCGGGAGTCAGCATAAATCACGTCAGATCTTAGTTTCTTTGTATTGTGAACGCCGTTCTATTCGGGGATCATGTTTTATTGCTGAAAGAGAATGTTGTTTCAATATTTTGGTTTATCATCTTGTACCAAAGCAAATCAAATGAACTGTAATGTGCTTAGACGTTCTAATACCTTACGAAGTCGCTTCTTAAACATTCTATTGTTCATGTGACATATAAATTAGGATTTTTAACTATTAGTATAAAAATGATTAGATCACAACTTCAATTGTTTTTTTTTATTTTTTATTTTTTGTGATGTTGTACTAGAGTTTGCAAGTTCAAAATGCGTGTAAAAATAGTATTTGTGGTTTCCCCACTGCGTTTTGGCTGATAAAATATGGAGAAAAAGAATTTGAATTGAAAGCATCAATTGTTGTAGGACAAATTGACTTGTAACCTCAATTCGAGTAAAATCTTCCGCATGGAACAATGTGACTAACCTCAATTTGAGTAAAACCTTCCGCAAGAACAAAAGGGAGGCCGCATTCAATCGCTTTGAGCTTGGAATTTAAAGGATCCTAGCAATGCCCTAGCAAGTCGAGACAGAGCAAACAGGATCACACCAGAAGAAATTTTCTTTTAAAATAAATACATTAAGTGGGTCAAAATTTTTTTTTTAAATCCGGTTCCTAAACAGTCGGGGTTGTCAACCCCGACTATTTAGGAGGTTGCTAAACCCCAATTACAAATCTAAATCCTAACATTCTATGCACTAAATAGTCGGGGTTGGCAACCCCGACTATTTAGCAACCGGAGTAAAAAAATAGGCCGCTTTTTGTAAAAAAAAACTCAAGGGGGTCGATTTAAAAAAAAAAAAATGTGAATGGGTTTGTTTAGAAAATTCCTTCGATCACACCATCGTTGTTCAAATTAATGATGCTCAAATTCCTACCTTAATGGGTTCTTATTGTTAATCTGAACAAAAATCCTATAATTCTATTGTGCACCCAATAATAACGTTGATACCGACCGAATTAGTTTTAACAGTTCCTAAGTAAAACGGTCCACGATCGAACAGTATCCAATTGGAGAATTATCAATTTAAAAATCATCTGCCTGCGATCCTCATGATCATATAATCTAATATCTACGTACCTAGCAACACTATCTACTTGGGAAATTATCGAGCATGAAACAGTTTAATTTCTAGCTAGGCTTCGTTCTTCTCTAATAAATCAGAGCAATTTGCCATTGCTCCAGTTCTAAAAAAAAAAAAAAAAATCAGACCCACCGCAGGTTCCAATTCCGGGCTAGGTTACTTATTTAAAGGAACCCAAAAAATCAGTGTTCCAATTTTGTAGTAAAAATGCCCTTTGTATCTTCCTTTTTTAAGAAATCAGATAACATGATAATGATCTTATAATATTATGTTATTAAACCTTGGGCCAATATGAAATTGTTATAATATTTAAACTAGAAAAGTTTTAAACTCAAGCAGTAGAATTTATTAATCTTTTATTATTGCATCAATCTAATCAGAACAATAATAAAGCCAACTTACAATCAAGCCCTTCTTATTAGTAACAATATTAGATTGGATGGTGTTATATTGGTGCAGACGCATTTATCCTCTCACCTGTTGGTTCAATTTCCTCCCTCCACTATATTTTGTCATGATTTTAAAATATTATGAAATAGAAACAAAGAGAGATTGAACGTCGAATAATACAAAGATAATGAGACGAGTCTAATAGACAGAATAGGAAGTGTAATCCAGGTTAAATCATGGAATTAGATTTATCACGCATATGGTGCTTTGGAAATTCATCAAATAACGCGTGAACTAAAAGATAACTTATGTCAACTAAAAAAAGATAACTTATCATCAATGAATAGAATGTTTGGTGGATGGTCCACTAAAGTTAACATAAGTTTCTATATACGTGAGAATAATGTGTATGCTTGGTACTAAGCGTAAATTTTATGCTTGGTAGTGAGGTGTCTTATTCTCATTCATTCATTCCAATTTCCAACCACGTACTCCCCAACCCATGTGAATGTGGGCCCCGATTTTAATGAGTGAAGGAGAATATGTCATCTTATTACTAAGCACTAAAACTTGTGCTTGTTACCAAGCATACTTATTTCTCTCTCTCTCTCTCTCTCTCTCTCTCTCTCTCTATATATATATATATATATATATATATATATATATATATA
>NC_033801.1:122246880-122248972 GCF_001876935.1 Asparagus officinalis
ATATATATATATATATATATTCATGTAATTTATTTATATATTTATATATAAGTTGTTTCAAATGAGTCACCGTGGTAAACTTTTGAAGTTAGATCACAATCTCAATCTGTTTATCTGTTTATTCTTAGTAATTAATGCAGTAGAGGAGTTTGAAATTATTGAATCCATGTAAAATGTTTTCTTCACCGCCCAAGTGACAATGGTTAGGATCCAAATCCCTAAACGCCCTTTATCGATCCATTTCAAAGCCAATTACTGATTTAAATCGAAGTCCCCGCAAGATCTTAACGGGTCCAAAAAAAAACCTATCCGGTATGGTAACCGTTCTCTTCAAAAAACAGCGCCAACCGCCCGCTCAAATTTCCAACCGTTGATTTCCCTCCAACTTCAAACCCTCAACCGTCGTGTCTCTTCCAAAGAGACAACCAACACATCCGATCAAACTCTATAAATCAACAGACCCAAACAGCATATTTCTTCACTCAGCCTCTCTCCTCTCTGCAACAACAAAAACAACGACGATGCCGACCATCCGTGAGATGATCTCCTTCCACAATTTGGAACGACAGATCTATGGGAGACTCGTCTCTTTAGGGAATCCTATAACAACCTCTCGCAGCATTTTAGCACTGTGGATGTATTTGCAGTTCATCGGCGTCGATCTTCTTACCTACATCCGCGATTGCAGAGAAGACTCGGTGATCGAACACTTTATTTCAGAGGCTGGGTCTATACTACAGATTGTCAGAGCAGGTGTTCGTCCGATGAGAGAACGCCTAGGCATTCCTTATACTGGCTCCATGGCCGTTGAGCAATTGAACTTGCGATTCTTCTACTTCAATAAGGATGCCATTGCGAGAGGGATGGATTACATTTTGGATGGTATCGGCACAATCATATTCAACCCTGATATGAATGACTCTGGTGGTCTTTATTATAACAGGGTCGCACCGAACGCTGTAGACTGCAAAACTCTGCTTATCGCTTTTCATGATTCTGTGCCGAGGAAAGAGGATATCTTGGAATTTTTCGGAAGGTAAATTTTTTAAAAAAAAGTCTCAAATACGACGAAATCGCTATGAATTTTACGTTTCTTTAGAAAATGATTATAGTTTCGATAATGTGGAAGTTTATGTATCCTTATAATGTAATGTAATTTTGAAAACATATGCCTTGTCTAATTTTTTTTCCTTCTTCTTATTCGTTTTACTGCGTAGGAGATGGGGCCATTGCATAGAGGATGTGACGATTGAGCAAACACCAAGAGGAGTGAAGCCAGTTTATGGAAGGATTGTGATCACAAGTGAAGCTTTGGTTGAAGCCATATTCAACAATAGGCCCGTGCTTTCAATGGAGATCAATGGGAGTACAACCACTGTCAGGAAGTTCGCCCCCAACTGAAGTTTCAAAGGCTGAACCAGAATAAAAGCAGGAAGAGTGAAGTTCGTTTCTCTGCGGTCGCATTTTAAATAAAGTTTGTTTGTTTGTTTTCGTAGGTTTCATCAGAGTTGGAGACTCTGAAGTATTATTATTATCCCATATGAATATGGGGTTTCTATTTGCGTGTTGTAATTGAAAACTTTGTTTGAGTTTCAATCTGAAGTATCTGTAATAATGAAGCTACTATATTACGTTTGTGTCTTATTTTTGTTTGCAATTGATGATAAAATTTCTTCATTTTACATTGAGCATCAACAAAAAATAAGGTTATTTATGTAGTATTAATAATAAGATTTAAAATGTATATTTATTTTTTACCAGATAGTTAACTTTTTCGCACTAATATGCAATTATTGGTCAAAAAAGTGAGAAAATGTTCAATACAAAAAGTGAGAAAATGTTCAATACAAAAATAAATATAAAATGAGAAAATTTTCTCATTTTATATTGAACATTTTCTCACTTTTTGCATATTAGTGCGAAAAAAGTTGACTATCTTGTACAAAAATAAATATACATTTTAAATCTTATTATAAATACTATATAAATAACCTTATTTTTTGTTGATTTAAAATGTATATTTATTTTTGTAATGCAATTATTGGTCAAAAAAGAGAGAAAATGTATATAAAATGAGAAAATGGGGGTATGG
>NC_033801.1:122249776-122253415 GCF_001876935.1 Asparagus officinalis
CATGACTATGGAGTTTCTATTTGTGTTGTAATTGAAAACTTTGTTTGAGCTTCACTTTGAAGTATTTGTAATAATGAAGCTGCTATTTTTGTGTCTGGTTTTGGTTTCAATGGATAAGATTCTTCATATTTTCTGATTACACACACACACGTACACATATACACATACAAAATGGGTTAATTAATGATATTAGTAAATTTAGAGAAGTAGTCAAAAAATTTGAAATCACTTTTACCATGTGCTAATATAATATTGGTTCTCCTAGAAAACAGGCACGGATATTAGTTTAAAATACATTTTCAAGATATTTCTTCACACATTCGCGAATTAGAACATCAGAATTAGTATACAAATGGAAATGTATAACAAAATAAATATTGATGTTTTTAGATGTATGGACTACATAGATCACATAATTAGTAAATAACACATTCATGTACGCTAGAGCTGGCTATTAGAATGCAATTACTAAATTGATAGCAATAGTTTCAATTGTGGTTGCAATACTGGGCAAAAACTCTTTGCTAATTCAACTTTTACAGTTAACAGAGATACAAAGCACAAAACAGAGTTACTGAACTCCATACATCAAATCCATGCCCATATCAATTAACACCACATGATGAAATTCCGATCCAATATGCTATACGGGAGAAGCTTTAAACCAAAAGTTTGATCAAAATTCTTCTAATCTCCCTGCTTTTCGTTTATTTACACAAATGACAGGTGAAACTGACAGGAGAGCTCATATGTAACATAGCACCCAGTTCCCCCATTGTATGACAATGCTGCTCAATCTCCCGTTGCAAGCTTCTCTTCGTCTACTTCAAAAGCTTTCCTGGCCTGCTTCAGCTCTTCATTCATCGAAAGAAGTTCTGTGCATCGGTGGAGTTTTGGCATATCCTGTTTGAATCCAAAGAGCACGTGGTCAGAGTTAATGAATCTTACAACTTTTAACGATTGAATACATGATTAATTATATATAGAGAGGTGATATGTGCACAATCAATTACATGACTGGTCATAAATAGGCGTGAAATGTGAGCGAGGAATTCCTTCCAATTTAGTCCTTCCAATTTAGCAAGAACAAGTTGTGAAGATCGTGTTTATGAATAATACACAATCCAGAAACTTGAACCATTTTAGCAAAAAAAATATATATATATAATAATTTCAAATTTAACATGTAATACCTTACGAATTAGATATAAAAAATCCTCGGTCAAAAGCTTCCCCCTCTTTGATGCGATATCTTGCGCTTTATGCACCTGGCAACAAGCAGAAATTTCTGTCAGATTATAAAGGTACAGACTGCGCTACATTTTAATGAGTGCAAAAAAAGCAGGGTGATGAAACTTGTAGAATATTGCCCATGGCCTATGCGACGATGATAATTGTAGAATATTGCCCATGGCTCATGTGATTTCAAACATATAAATCAATATATATTATAAGCTGATTTACTAGAGTTGGATGCTTCAGGGCAATGCACTTAACAATGATTTACCTTGCCATTAAAAGATATAAGTTTTGAAGCATTTATAGATGAACCTCTCATACTTCATTTGCCTGATCTCCCCCTCTAACCAAAAATGAATTCTTATACTGTGCTAGCTGACTATCCTGCAACACCATATAGGGTAGCAAGCATATGCAACCACATCCAAGACACTACACGAACCAGGAAGTCGGAAGAAAAGCACCTCGTTTGTTCATCTATGCGACAGTTTCCTTAGTGATTCATAAGTTTACACTAATTTCCATCCATCAATTTAAGGACCAGTCTAGCTAACTTAATCTAGCGTCATTTCGGGTTGAAATAGTGGGAATATAGTGTATAATCGTGAAAGACATGGGAAATTTACAGGTGATTTATCATGTGAAACTTAGTAAGTCTTTGAAAAATGCATGTTTTTCTCAGCATATTGATTATCGACAATTTCCTATCTCACCTTCTTAAACTGGAGCCAGACCCATCCAAATGGGGATAGTTATTGTGAAAATCCCTATATTACTGAATAGGCTCCAGAGGAAAATTGACTAGGACAACCTCATAGTCTTCTTTTCTCTGCAGATTGATTACTTCTTTTCTCTGCAGATTGATTACTTCCAAACTTCCAATATCATTATCCTAAAGCGTTCTTGGATTTCATTGGGGTTAGGGGAAGTTAAGGGAAAATGTGGAAGAGAAGGGTAGGGAATGTAAGGGAAATTCATTCTCTTAGGTTCCGCTCTTCTTTCTTCTTCTTTTCTCTGCAGATTGATTACTTCCAAACTTCCAATATCAGGGAAATTCATTCTCTTATCATTATCTTAGGGTGTTCTTGGATTTCATTGGGGTTAGGGGAAGTTAAGGGAAAATATGGAAGAGAAGGGTAGGGAATGTAAGGGAAATTCATTCTCTTAGGTTCCACTCTTCTTTCTTCTTCTTTTCTCTGCAGATTGATTACTTCCAAACTTCCAATATCAGTGAAATTCATTTTCTTAGGTTCTTCTTCTTCTTCTTCTTCCAATATCAGTGAAATTCAATTCATTTTCTTAGGTTCTTCTTCTTCTTCTTCTTCCAATATCAGTGAAATTCTTCTTCTTCTTCTTCTTCTTCTTCTTCTTCTGCTTCTGCTTGGGGTGGGGGCAACAAATTTCTATCGATTGTAGGGTAATCTAGGGGAATGAGAGGGATCGCTTTCCTTCTTAAAAACTTTCCCAAACGGGGTGAATAGGTTTCCCTACCTTCTGTTCACCCCTATTCCCCTCTATCCAAACAGGCCCTTAAACTGAAGTAGACCCCATTAAATTTCTACACCTATATCATATAAGATGCTCCAAGGATTATTGACCAGGATAACCTTATAGTCTTCTTAAGAGCCTCTGTCCAAGAGTCCCAGCAATGCAACATTTGAGGATTGATAAGCTACCATCAGAAATCACTCAATTTCACAACTATAATCCAGAGCCATCACCTACTGTCATTTCTCACATAGATTCTACCAGAATTGGGAAATCAGTTAAAAATATGATCAATCTCCAAATGGATCGCTAGACTTCAATTGCTCTTATTCGTTCAGGAATGGAGTGAGAATAAGTAACGTGTGCTCTCTATTTGATTAAATGACTAAAGAAATTCTTCACCTTCTTTGGTGCACATCAGAATCAAACCAATCATCCCCAGGTGAAACATAGAAAATGGACTCACTTTTTTTATTAAAGAATCAGTTATATAAAATCAATGAATTAAAAAATTCATAAATCATTTCCTCCACTGACAATTACAATAAACCATACTACATAAGTATAGATTTGATGACCATTAAACCTTTGTGGCCGTGGAAGACCATATTTTATTTCAATAACATTTACATATGAACAATTCAACCAAGTCAAATGGAACAACATTAAATAGTTTCGGCTGTCAAATTAGGCGGCTAGTACAAAATACTGGTTTTCTGAAGGAGTGTATTCAAAAAAAACCTTTTTCTTTGTTAACATGTAATTGATTGCGCATGTCAAATACTTCAAGGCAGGAAATGAGCTATGGTTCAGAATTAAATAAGCAATTCAGAAGTTTGGCCATCATTACCAAATCTGTGACGTACTCCACAACAATGTCTTCAACCAATGAGACAGTTTCTGGAAGTGGCT